>NW_025336346.1:8191127-8450024 GCF_004798865.1 Varanus komodoensis
AGGGGAGGGGAGGGGGTAGACTTGGGTGAGGGGAGGAAAGGCAAAGCTGCAAGAGCAGCCCAGGTGATCCAGGTCCTCTGGGTCCAGTTGTAGGCATTTTGAGAAATGACACAGAAGTACTGGGTCAGAGAAGAAAGAGCAGTGGCAGATCTTGATCCTTATTTTCCCATGCAGGGGTTTGATGCAATCCATGAACTACAGTTTCTTTAGACAGAACCCTTTTCGTTGAATGCCACTTTAAGGAAGTTTTCTTTTGGCTAAAACAAAATCCCATTTGAATGAAGAGGTGCTGGTGAAGCAAGGGGGCTAGGGAAGGAAGGGTGATGGGCTAACACCTTTCATGGGAGGGGTCATGAAATCAAGGGAAGCATTGACTAGATCAGGGGTGTGTGTGTGGGGGGGAGGGGGGCTTTTAAACACTGCCCTACCAGTTTAGCAAGGGAGGGGCTTTCACCTCTGCTTGCACTCCAGATTGCAGGCTCTCCAGCATTTAATAGTTTGGGGGAAAGAGAAAATTTCTGAAAGTGGCTGAAAAATAGAAGCTTTGAAAACACTAGAAGGTTTAGTACTTAAATGAAGACTTTGTCATTTTTCTGAAGCACTTTCTCTTTGTTTCAGGTTTTATGGAGCTGAAATATTGTGTGGCTTACAGTTTCTTCACAGCAAAGGCATTATTTATAGGTGAGTGCTGATGGATTACCCTTGTAAGCGTCTTGCCAAGCACTGCAACAGTTGTGTGCTGGTGAGGAATTGGTGAATTAACCTGCAAGCCCAGTATTTTACAAGGAACAGTTCCCTATTAAAATGTTGATTTTATTCCAAAGGTGTTAAGAGACAATTCAACAAGCACTTGAGACCAATCTATAAATGTTTTCTTGTGTTTTTCTCCTTGGCAACAAGAATAAAAAAATATTATTTACATTACACAGAAGAGTCTTTGTTTCACATTCTGATTTGCCAGGCACTTTAGCTCCCAGACTGAGGTACCTTGTCTTCATTGCAGTGGCATGGATTTATAATATTTGGGACAGCATCAAAGTACCTTGCCTTAACAAGCTAATTAAGGAAAGGTGTTAGAAATTCAGATGATTTCAGCTTGCAATATAAGAGAATATCTTTAAATGCTGGAGGCAAAATTTGATCTTCTGGAGAGTTTGCTGCCTGATAGAGTTAAAGATTATTTCCCTTCTTTCCCTACATAATTAAATTAAAATGTGAGATTTGATGCTTTTGAAAGAAGACATGACAGTTTGCTTTGATCAAAGACGCAATATCTTTTTTCTTTGTGAATGACCTTGGTAGTAAAACTGCCAAGATTGTACTCCATTTATACAAATCTTTGGTGTGACCACCCTTAGAATACTGCATACGGTTCTGGTCACCACACCTGAAAAAGGACATTATAGACTTAGGAAAAGTGCATAGGGGGCAATAAAAATGGCCAGGAATTGGGGCAGCCCCCCTATGGGCAATGCTTACAACAGCTGCAATTGTTTTGCCTGGAAATGGAGCTAAAAATGGGAGACATGGTGGAGTATTCAAAATTATGCACTATGTGGAGAAGATGGAGAGGGAGAACTTGTAATGCTACTGCCTGAGAAAATCCCAGTGGGAGATTCAGGACAGATAAAAGAAAGTCCTTCTTCACACAGTGCAGTGCTAAACAATGGAATTCACTCCCACAGGAAGAGGCCGTAGCTGCCAATGTGCAGCTGTAAAGGGAAGTTGGACGATTTCATGGTGAAAAGTCTGTCAACAGCTACTAGCCTTGTTGGCTATGTGCTACCTCTGTTTTCAGAGGAAGCACGCCTGTGTGCACCAGTTGCTGAGGAGCGTGGGCACCTGTCTTGCTGGAAGGATCCCATGGGCTTTTGCCACCATGAGTGCTGGACTGGATGGACCATTCCTCTGGTCCATCATGGTTTTTCTTGCATTCATATGTTAATGCATGTGTATATATTTTTAAGTGTGTTCAACTTTATTGGCCGCTGGTTTTGACTTCCAAAGCTATATCTAAAGGCCAACCTAAAGAATGGGCACCTGTGTATAGGATAGACGTTCCCACTCCTGAGCAGTCCATCCGCTTTTTCTTAAGAATAAATCTGTCATTAATTGTACAATTCGATAAGTTATCACTGATGTGATTTGCTAATATAAAATAGTTACTAGTGTATCTGCGGAAGTGGAGCCCATGAAGTATTCAGGCACTGGGGACATAAAAAAATAGATGAATATAACTTCAAATAAAATTGTACTTCTGGATTGGAGACAAATATAGTAAGCAACCCAACTTGCAATACAATCTTGTATGTGTCAATGCTGAAGAAAGCCCCATTGAGATAGGGGGGACTTACACCTGTGTACGTGTGTGTGGGATTGCAGCCTTGCTGAACCATTAAGTTGTGATAGCTTCACTGCCAGTGTAAACTTCCCTCAGGGCCCCAAGTGAATATATTAAGGGTTCTGTATTTCATCTTCTCATATGCATATAACTATATTCATTTCTCCTTGGATTCCATGATTCAGTTGATCATACTGTCAGCTCAAGAGACTATCTTAATGAAACTGCATGGATATTCATTTATTTTCTGTCCAACTTCAGCCCATTTCTGTAATAACTTTGCATTAATGCCAATGAAAGCATCCTGCAATTCTGAAAACAAATAGTGTTTTAAGCGGCACTGTTATACTGCGGTTATCATGAGTCTTTCAGGTGATCACTTATTCTAACTGGACTGCCGTGCTGTTTTGTTTTGCTCTGCTTTGCTATTTTCTTCCGCGCAGGGACCTCAAACTCGACAATGTGATGCTTGATAAAGAAGGTCACATCAAAATAGCTGATTTTGGTATGTGCAAAGAGAATGTGTTTGGAGAAAACAAGGCGACGACTTTCTGTGGTACCCCAGACTACATAGCACCTGAAGTAAGGAATGCGTACCTGCAACATACCCGTTCTCGAAAACCCCTCAGCTGCACGCAGTGCTAACCTCTGCCTCGAAGCAGCCTGCCTCGGCACGCCTGTCTTGCTCAGCACAAGCAGGATGCGGCCACCCCGTCCTCTGCTCCTCGCCCTGGAGGCAGCGCTTTCCACTGCTGCCACCAACACCGTCTTTCCTTTCCCCAAGCCCCTCCAAGGCCACTACCACCTCTCCCCCAGCTGTGCTGCCCCTTCTCCTCCTCCTCCTCCTCCCACCACCTGCTGCCATCACTTCTGCACCTCCACTTGCCTGTTTCACCTCCTAGCTGCCACCTCTTCTCTTTCTTGTCCTCCCCTCCTTGGCCATTCTCTGCTTCCATCTTCCCGCCTTCCTAGTGAGGTTCTCCGGGTACGGCGGCCCCAGAAATCCCCTGTTGCAGCAGCCTAAGCAGCCTCCAGGGGTGCCTTATCCACGATGGAGGATCCCTGGTAGGGAGCTACTTGGGCTCTCGGGAGAGCTTTGCTGTGGAATTCCCACCTGCCTCCCAGAGAGCCCAGCCTGCCAGGCCCCACCGCCACCTTCCTCATCATGTGCAGCCCAGGCAGAGGCAGCAGGAGGAGGATGCAGTTTGCATGGTGTTCCCACAGGGCCCAATTCCCAGAGAATGTGGCACCAATGCTGCTCACACTTAGCAGGAGCTTGAACTCATGGCCGCAGCAGAGCAGAGCAGAATCCAGGCAGTTGAGCACATATAAAACTATCAGCCAAGCTAATGTCAGTATAAGCCAGGAAAAGTCACATCAGTGGAGGGCAGTCACTGACAGCAGCGTGGGCAAGATCTCGAAGAGCAGCAGGGGTTTTTGTCAAGAACTTTGCTGGCCAGTTCACAGAATCCATGATGAATTAGCTCTTCCATGTTTAACCCATGAAAAACCTCGGGAACAAGCCATGGATGTTCAAGGTAGCTTGTTTCCAAAGCCACCTTGCTAAATGCTGGGTTTTGGACAACATGACAAGCCACAATGCCTTCCAGCCTACAAAATGCCATCATGTCGTGTGAATGAGACCACTAAAAATCTGGCAGGATCAGCCCGTTATTGCAAAGCAAAAACAGTATGACTAATGGAGAGACATGTGTCTGCACCCATAAAATAAATTTTTTAAAAGATGCTCAATCTTTCATACGGTAGTGTTTTGAAGGTGGCACCACACATTACTGGGGAAGTGTTTATTTTTAAAATTAGCACATGCCTGCTGCTAAGCCGTAATGCATGTCGGCTTGTTTTCTTTTTAACCGCATGCACCTCATAAAAATGTGTTACTAAAATGAGGGCAATTACAGCTCCTTGCGGCATATTTCCATAATGCATACAGCATGAAAATATATGGAGCTGCCGAAGCTGTTTCAGGGGAGACACGAATCCACCCACCATGCTGGCAGTCACCCACCTCCGTTGTGATGCATGCAAAGCAGCCCGCAGTTCCAATAGCAAGGCATTTCTTCAGAGGTGGTATAAAAATTAATGGCTTCATAAATAGTAGAAGAAAATAACTGTGTGTGGATTTACTCTGTTAGTGCATAACCTGCACATGCTTTTACAGTGCAATATTTAGTTTTTCTTCTCTGAGTGTCTCACCAGAAATAAAACTCCATTGTAATTGGCCATTGAGAATGTTTAGTGGGAGCAGTTCTGAAATATAGACAATGGCTGCATTCAAACTCAGCAAAAATGGCTGATTCTTCTCAGGGAGTGAAAGTCTTGTGAGCCAGCGCATGGACATGCTGCTTCCGATTAACTGTAGTTTAGCATTACACCCAAAGCACTGAAAGGAGGCTAGATCTTGAGTATGGTTTATCGAAACAAGCCAGTCGCACAAAGCTGGTTTGTTTCAACAAAGCATGGTTATAATTAAGCTAGTCCAGATCTGGGCAGAATTCTAGAGTGGAGTTTATCAAAGGCAGAAGTAAAACTTTCCAGCTTCCTTGCAGCCAAACCTGAAGAGAGGAGGGAATGCATGAACTCAGGGGTTCCTTACCATGCCTTATTTGCCATCATGTTACATATGAATGCAGCTATTGAATCAAACAGGATAAGATGCTTTATCAAGTGCACATGAAAGGTAGGATATGCTAGACTTTAAAAGCACTGTACCTAAATACTATTATATAAATGGTTTTAACTGGTAAAAAGGCAAATCCGCAGGTCTTGAGGTGTCAAGGGAACATTACTGGCAGGAAACCTTCATCTTTTCTTCTGTGTACCACAGATCCTGCAAGGCATGAAGTATACATTTTCTGTGGACTGGTGGTCCTTTGGAGTTTTGTTATACGAGATGCTTATTGGACAATCTCCATTCCATGGTGATGATGAAGATGAGTTGTTTGAGTCCATTCGAGTGGATACGCCTCATTATCCACGCTGGATTACCAAGGAATCCAAGGATATACTAGAAAAGGTGAAGTAAAGCTACCTCATGTCTTTTGTGCAGGAAAATGAACTGGAACATCTGAACCTAATAATCCATTAAGTTGAAGCTGCTGTTAATCATGTTTTTTTGCAAAAAGATGAAATGTTCTTTCTGCTAGGCAGAAATGTGTTGTGAAACGGAGCCACAGTTTTAATGGTTTGTTTGGTTGGTTTAAAATTATAGGCTGCTTTATAGAGGAGACAATCTCAAGTTGGCATATGAAAGTAAAATAATACAACAGTGACAGAATATTAATAATACAGTAAATTTAAAGGATTATATCTGAAGAGTTTCACATTATGCTAAGGCACTGGGAGAAGTTGGGTATTTGCTGGGTGACTCACGTTGCTCCTGACAGATGAGTGGCTATGCAGGAGCTTGAGACGGCATCTTTCTCCCTTGTTCTTCCCACCCTTTCCTAGCACGTATCCCAGCTGCCTTTGCTGCACAACCCCTCCCTGGGCCTCATATTCTCCCACCCTATCCCCAGTCGCTGCATTTGCAAAATCCGGGAGCACAAAATCTAGGAGCCTTGCTTTTCCCTGAGAGAGAAGCTGGTTGCTTGGCCACAGCTCTGATCAGCACCCCTTTTATGTGCCTGGACAGACTCCAGCTGTCTGTGCTCTAGTAACCGAAAGGTTAGATTGTGACCATGCATTCAGGACCTGGCTGCCTTTGAAGACTGTTCAAAAGCTGCAGTTTATGAAAAACGTGATGGCAGGATTGATCGCAAGAGGCAAAAAATGTCCAAACCTAAACCATTGGTCCCAGTCTGCTTTTACCAGCTGCCTGTATGTGTCTGAGACTGAGCCAGGTGCTGGATTTGACCTATAAAGCCTTTTACATCTCAGGAGCACAACAGCTGATCAGACATTTTTCCTGGCAGGACCCTACCCACACACCGCCTTCATCATGCAAGGAAATTCTCTGGGTGCCTCCTCTGAGGGTGGCTCAGAAGGCAGCAAAAACAGAGAGCGCCCCCTCAGTGGTGGCCCCTCAGTTCTTCTCTTAGGCATTTGGCAGCACATGATGATTTAGGTTGTTAATTGGGTCATGGATCTTCCTTATTGTTGATTGTTTGAAATTGTTATAGCCCTCTCTCGCTCTCACTCTCGCTTTGTGTGTGTGTGTGCGCGCACACACACATGCACACACATGCTCTCTCTGTACACTTAATACAATTTTATCCTGCTTTATGTTCTTTGTAAACACCAAGGAAATTTCAGCTGTTGGGGTGGTTTAGAGATGTAGTAAATGAAATGCAGTCATGAAATAAAATCTTCTCACATCCTGCTTCCATTTCAGGTCAGTAGCCATAGTGACTGAAATTGACCATAGTGGTAGCCTTAGATCCACTGAACGTATCAGCTCCAGCAGCATCTTGGATCTGTCTAGAGCTGTTTTCTTCAAGAAATCTGATTTCTGGGCAAAGTAACTGAATTAAGGTCATGATTGTATTTTGTAGCTGTTTGAAAGGGATCCAGCAAAGCGACTAGGAATAACTGGGAGCATCAGAGATCACCCTTTCTTCAAAGCCATTAACTGGACAGCGCTGGAGAAGAGGGAAATGGAGCCACCCTTCAAGCCAAAAGTGGTATGTGTCCCCTGAATTTCTCACACTGGGTGATGTTCTAAGGTCCTGCATTTGTGTTCTGCCATCTGGGCAGGCAGAATGGCCTTAAGCATGGGCAAAGGTGCCTGCTTCTGTCCGTGCCATTTTTGCTTGCATTAACTCATTCATCCATTCCACCCACCTGCCACTGTTTTTCTCATTTTAACAAACATCCACACCAAAATGTGCCTCAAAATTTGTTATTTATCCATAATTTAATTCATAACTAAACCAATTTCCTTTCAAAATAGGAAATATTAAATTACTGTTGAGACACTTCTGGAGCGAGGAACTGCACTGGCATTTTGGGAAGTTTTTTATATAAGGTTTGATTGGCATCATAGTCGGGAAGCTGTGGGTCAGAATCTGCAAATGTCAGATCTCTCAAGCATCTGCTGCTAGTTTGCACAAGGACCTTGTGGATTAGGATAGGCTGAGCAAGAGTCATTGCTCATAGCCACTCTGTACCCTTCAAGGCTGAGCAGTGATATGAAGGAAAAAACAGATTGTGGGAATGGGTATAAAATATGTAGAGCAAGGGTATGATACGTTATGCTTTCTTCCTCTGGATTAACTTCTTCATGAATTGGATCATTTAGGCTAAAGGTGAATGTCTGCAAATATTAAAACATTGAGTTATCTGAGGTTTGACAAACTTCTTCCTCTCCTTGGCCCTGGAAGATATCAGAATTGAACCTCAGACCTTTTACATACAAGTGTGAGCTATACCTGTAGCCACATCAGTAGCAGCTATAACCAGAGTGTGTATCGGGAGTGTATTTTCCTGGGATGGTTCCTATTTAGGGATGCGAGATCTCCCCGGAACCTGGCTCTCTTGTGCTTGTCAGACCTCTTTCCCATGCTTGGCCCTGGCGTGGGAAGCAAGCTGAGCAGAGATCAAGTCTGCAAATGTTCAGGAATGCTAGTGGGCCCTTTCCTTGCACTAAATTACTGTGCTTCTGAGTGCACAAAGCATGCAAGCCATGCAAGCCAGAAGCAGAATTTTGCTTGGCAAACAGGTGTATGGGTGGTGCGTGTGCAAGCAAGTTTCACTAGTTATGCACAACTCCACAACTGTTAGACCCACTTCCTGCCAGACGCCACATGAACACTTGGGGCAAGTCAGGCTGAGGACAAAGAGAAAGCAGGCAGGCATCCAAAGCATTCCCACCCACAAGCCAGATTCCTCACGCACTGCTCTTCCTATTTATTTTGGGAGGATTGGAGAGGACAAATGACCTTGTTCTGCAATAATCCATCTGAATTCACTGGAATTAACAAAATGACACTAAGTACATTCACAGACTTTCCTGAGCAATAGACTAGATTGTTCAATATTCAGGTGCTTCTTTTTTTCATTTTTGCCCTTCTTCTCTATAGAAATCAGCAAATGACTACAGCAATTTCGACAGAGAGTTCTTGAGTGAGAAACCACGACTATCCTACAGTGACAAAAACCTAATAGACTCTATGGATCAGACTGCATTTGCTGGGTTCTCTTTTATTAATCCCAAATTTGAACGAATTCTGGAGAAATAGTTCTTCAAAACATACAGAACTCTGCGGTACAGCTGTAAACAGGAGTTCCCAGGCACTCCATGCAAAATGGGATCAAAGGATACTTCATCTCTTTGTCTTCATTCTGAATAACACTCAAATAGTGACTCATTAATGTTCTACTGCTAATTCTTTAGAAACTGGCAGTAAGCTTTATCTTGCATGGTTGAGTTTATCAAGTATCCTTTTGAATCATGTAAATGATTTTCTCCACAACAGGAAAAATGTAAATTGTGAGTGGTTATTTGAATGTAGTAATCTGTGGGGGGGGGGTAGAATGTGTATGCTGTATATTTTGCTCAAGTGGTGAAAGATAGCTTATGAAGGGTATTTTAAATGAAGTGACACCGCTAGCCAGTTCTTCTTCATCATCAAATGAAATAACTTGAATTTGTATTCAGTTTGATTCTGGGGTTCTGATACTGTCATTTTTAATTTGTAAGTGCCATGAATTGATACCATGCTTTGCCGAGCTTTTTCCTAGCAAGGTTACAACCTTTTCATAGAACTTTTTGTCCGTTTGTTTCTGTTGTTTATTGATGAAACCACATTAAATATTACAAAAGCACTGCAGGTTTTTTAAATGAAGTGTGTCCTTTCCTTATTGGACTAATTACCACCACCAATGAAATCGTGGCTGCAATCCAAAGCGTGTCATCTGAAACAAAAGTATTTCACACAAGTCAGCGGGGCTTAGTGAGTAAACTCGCATGGAAACAAGTTGCTTATCTTTATTAAAGGGAGGTGGCAGATAGTGCAGGAAAATCTAGCTGGTGCCATGTAACCATCTCATGCCACAGGATGGCTGTTGACTTACTCTGTTAGTTTCAGTGCAAGCTAATATAGCTTCAGTTACTAATCTACAGACTGATTCCCATAGGAATCTTTAAATGCACAATAAATTATACCTAGTCATTGCTACCTTTCACCCTGTTAAAAGGTTTTTTTTTTAATAACGGACACTTTAAAAATGGATGTACAGAAATTGAAAAATTGGGTTGGGATAGGGCAGTGATGGTGAACCTATAGCACACGTGCCACAGCAGGCACACAGAGCCCTCTCTGTTGGCACACGAGTCAATCGCCCCAGCAGCCATGCACATATTCGGAAACGATGTCACTCATTAGCCGCGACTCACCGCAAGATGTGGCATGAGGCGCAGCATCAAACAGGTGGCCAGAGGCAGGCACAAGAGCCGCGGTGAGTGCACCAGGAAGGGAACCAGGAAGGTGAGCGGGCGTGCCCAGTGCTGGTGGCAGCGTGCTCTTCCTGCCGCCGCCACCTCCTCCCAGTCCACGCATGTGAGCGGCCGCACAAGTCACCCTCCTAGCACAGTGGTGGGACCCTGCCAACTTGGTAGCCACAGGCGCAGCCAGGCAGCCGTGCACCCACCTGCCCGCGCACCCGCTCCCGACCCAGGCTCCCACATCGGTGGCCACCGGGGTGTGAGGGGAGCTGGGTGAAGGGAGCGAGCGACAGGGTCTAGGTGGCAGAGCAGCAACAGCAGCTGGAGCGAGGCAGAGGAGAGAGAGGGAGCCCAGTATCGATACGGCGCTTCCTGGGGAGGGAGGCCACAATGAGGAAAGGTGGAGGCTGGAACTGCTGCGAACCGAGAGAAGTGGGCGCGTGGTGGGGACCCCACTCCCCACCCAACCCCACTCCCCAAGGCTTGGTAGTGCCGTGGGGGCGCCTCGAGGAAGATCCCAGCAGAAGCGTGGAAGGGATCAGCAATAGCCTCTCCTCACCTTTAGTTTAGGTCTCTGTCCCACCCATTCCGCCTCTCCGGTAAACTTTCAAGTACCGCCAAAGCGCCTGTGGCATTCCCAGTGGCTGGTCTCGGGGCAAGGAGGGACGGGGGGAGTGCGTGTGCCCAGGCGCAAGCAAGCCTGGCATCCCCTGACTTGGGGGCGCTGAACGTGAACTTGGCTCCTTCTCTCTGTTACTGTGTTTTTAAGGCAAAAGATGTTAATGTATGAGTTGTTTTTTTTCTAAACTAAAACCTCACTATTCAGGTTTTATTGCAATGTTGGCGCTTTGTGATAAATAAGTGGGTTCTGGGTTGCAGTTTGGGCACTCAGTCTCTAAAAGGTTCGCCATCACTGGGATAGGGGAACAGAAAGAGGATCATTGCAAAACCGACTGGCTGAGTTTGGGCTATTACTCCATTGTGAATCTGTAAGAGTATTACAGCTGTGACATGTTCTGTTGCTCACTGAAACACCAAGTGATCGACTTTGCTGAGTTTCCCTGCACTTTGGATCCTGGGCAATGGAATGTCACCAGCCCAAACACAGTGAGGAGTACAGGTTGTCTGGAAAGGAATTGCTCAGCAAGTGGTAGGCTAGGTTCATGCAGGTGTTGGCCTGCTATGTGGGTACAGCTGAATGAGGGTCCACCACTGGCACCCTCTCTGCTCCATTACAGAAGTTCACCCTTTGAGAGAAAAGAGCTGAGTAAGGGCCTGTACTTGGACTTGGCTGGGCACTTGCAAAGCTTGTGTAGTGCACCCAGTTCTTCACACTGAGTTATGCATCACATTCTGATGCTAACTACTTGTCGCTTGAAATGCCCAAACTCTGGCTACTTGCAGTAGCGACAAACCTAACCTTACTGTAACTGAAAGTGAGTCGGTCAGACTATGCTGGCCACTGCGAGATTTGGCTTTTCCTTGTGCCAGGTTTCATAGGTTACTGAAAATATTTACTCTCGAGGCCTCAGCAGCAGACACTTTGGCTGGATAGCAGGCAACACCATCTATCCCAGGAGTTGTTTTTGCAAGTTGAAAAATAAGTTTCCAGTGTTACAAAAACCTGCTTTGCATATGTAAGGTACTTTTTTAAATGAAGGAATGGTATATTAAAGCAGGCATAGGTTTTGGTATCTTGCATGTTGTTAGGTTCATTTACTAGGATTTCTAGGGAATGGCAGACTACAATTATTCCAAGCAAATTACGAAGGTCTGCTGAATGCTAGAAAGGACTCCGGGTTACAGCTGGCCTGACATAAAGCAGAAGCGTAGCAGGGCAACTACCATTTTTGCATCCAGTATTTCCTTGTACTGGTTGGATGTAGTGCTCCAACTAAAAGCAACACATTAACCTATGGATTCGCTATTTAATGCATTGGTTTAACTAATGCTTTATTAGGAATTCATCTCCCCATTCTTCCAATGGAATTTACACTAATGAAACACCATTAACAAGCAGTTATATTACAGAAAGTTGCTGATGTCTACTTACAGCTTTTTTCTGGCTATTTCAAATAAACATACTATATTTACCCTACATGACCAGTTGATTGCATAAATGCAGATGTCACAATGAAAGCTTTACTCTAGGACAGATAACCATCATTCGAAAAATACATTAATACTGTGACTTCCAAGGCTGCAGGTGATTGTTGTAAATCAGTTTGATTAAGTAGGGTATTAAAGAGGGGAATGTTCACAAGCACATCCATTATGGTCTTTCATGGGCTTTATACCAGTGGAAGTACTATAATTAAACTGGGCAGCTGGGCAGACCATTAAAGGCACTTACTGGTCCTTATTGTATAGGATCGTCTCACATATAAGAGTCTAGAGAAATAGTTCTTTCAATATTAATGGCCTCAAAAAGGCTTATGCTCCTTTTTGCAAATACTGTACCCTACATTTCTGTGCCTGCACCCTGCGAGTCCACTCGTGGTAAGCGAGGAAGGGCTCAGGGCATGGAAGGTCCCTTGGCCACTCTCCCTTCCCACCCTCACCTAAGCCATTCCGCAGGATCCCAAGGGCAGCTTTCAGGGCATAGCAAACTGCCCTGAAGGGCCCACTGAGGCAGTCCATCCCAGCTGATTGCTCACCTCTGCTTGTGCTGGAAGGTCTCTCTCATGAGAGCAGGTGCAGGGGATCAGCTGGGAGGTGCTGCTTTCCTGGGGGCACCACTGTCCAGCTGATCCCCCTCTCACACTCACATGAAAGGTTTCCTGTCAGATCACATCAGCTGGGCAGCTCTTGCCTGGAGGCAGGAGGAGGCAGGAAGAGGCAGGACTCGTCTGACAGCTCAGCCAACGGCAGCAGCTGCCGGCTGGACTTTCTTCTAGGTGCTTGGCGGCTTTTGCCAAGCAGCTCTTTTGTCTTGGGCTTCCTACCATGAGGGATAGGATTCAGAGATGCTTAGCAGAAACCACAGAACAAAGTGTTATTTCTTGACGGTGGGTTCCGAAGACTAAACGTACTCTGCTGAATTAGCATGAGTGGGTTCCAAGAGTGTGACAAATCATTTTAAAAAGCTGTCTTGTCTTGACCAGTGAACCCCGTCTGTCTTAAGCATTTTGAAGGGGCTAGAGCAAGTGCAATGGAAAGAGAGGGTGGAAAAGTCCCAATTCCATTTCCAGTGTAAATCTGGATCCAACCTGATTAATTGGATCCATCTCAAAAGACCCAAGAGAAAAATGTAAATAGTTTATTAACCCATTTTCTCTTTTGTGTGATTTCAACATGTATCCTAGCAGAGCAGAAGGCAAGCAGTGCTCACCAAAAGCCAATGACTTAGCTTCCACTTGTTCACTGTTCATGAATACATCACCACCTCCATCCTAATTCAGCCATGAAATTATGGGGACAATCCATCCTGGGTAGCGCCAGACTGGCTCAAATATATTAAGTGACAAGAAATCCCTGATTGGGGATATGTAGTGAGGAAGAGAATAGGCAAACAACTGACTGGAAAAGGAGAAAAGCAATTGTGTGGAGCAGGGAGAGGGAAAGAGAAGCAAGAGCCCATGGCCTGCCTCGCGCCCCAGGAGTGAGTGGCGACAACAGCAGACATGCGAATGTCTGCCGAGGCCCACGTTGACCTGAGGCGCGCCACCGAGCCCGGGGCCCGCTGATGCCGCTCCCACGGCCACCACTGACCACCCCGGGGAAGGAGGACGCCAGGGCCGCCGACCGAAGTCACGGAGGAGGGCGCCGGCTGGCCGACAGGCTTCCACGTCCGTCTCTGCTCCCCCCCACCCGCCGGCGTTGGTGAGAGCAGCGCTGGATTGCGGGGTGGGGCACGCGGGTGGGCGCCGGCTTAACTCGCTGGACGCGGCCCGGGGCCGGCGGCCAAAGGGTGATGGCCAAAGGGCGGTCGCCGCCGTTTGTGGCCGTTTGTGGTCGTGAGGGGGCTGGGCTGGTGAGGGACTCTGTCAGTGGGTGGAATTTTTATTGGGGGGGTAGATGGGGGAGTTTTACATTGTTTTAATATTTTTATTGTATTTTAATCTGGTTTTATGGAGTCGTCCCTGGCCACGTCGACGGTTGAGTTACCTGGGGAGCGAGTGGGCGCCGCCATTGGGGTGGTCACCGGCAATGGACGTTACAGCGGTGGGGGTTTAACGTGTCCGCGTAGAAGGAGGGACAGATGGCTGACACCTGTCCCTCCTTCTGGTTCTACCTCCAGCCAGAAGGTTCCAGGTAGTCTTGTCAACTGCCCCCTAGGCCTGACGGTGCTGTTGCTTAATGCAAGGTCGGTCCACAATAAATCGTCCCTTATCCACGACTTGATTGTGGATGAGGGGGCTGACCTGGCTTGCATAACAGAGACCTGGGAGGGAGAAGGGGGGGATGTCACCCTCTCTCAAATGTACCCATCCGGGTATCCGGTTCAGCACCGTCCACACCTGGAGGGGAGGGGAGGGAGGGTTGCTTTGGTTTACCGAGCCTCCATCTCCCTCGCAGGGCTTCCAGTCCCTTCGAGGCCAGAGCTAGAGTGCCTCTACTTGGTGTTGGCAACTGAGACAGATTGGGGATTCTGTTGGTGTACCGTGTACCCTTCAGCCCAACAGTCTCCCTGCCTGAGCTGACGGAGATTGTCTTGGACCTGGTGTTGAGGACCCCCAGGATGTTGGTCCTGGGGGACTTCAATCTCCATGCCAAGACTGGTCTGACCGGGGCGGCTCAGGACTTCATGGCTTCCATGATGGCCATGGGGCTGTCTCAACATGTCACTAGCCCAACCTACGAACGTGGACACACTCTGGACCTGGTTTTCACGACGGGGCAGGAAGAGGGGGGTCTGAGGGTGAGGAATTTATGTCTGACACCTCTGTCATGGTCAGATCACTTCCTCGTGAGGTTTGTGCTCGAGAGCGGCCTTGCCCTCTGTAAAGGTG
The DNA here is from genome assembly GCF_004798865.1 of Varanus komodoensis. Taxonomy (NCBI): domain Eukaryota; kingdom Metazoa; phylum Chordata; class Lepidosauria; order Squamata; family Varanidae; genus Varanus; species Varanus komodoensis. Next base: position 8,205,823 of record NW_025336346.1, read on the forward strand.
TGGACCCAATTGTGTGGGTCCGCCCCCAGAGCTGGATGGATCCGGATGGATTCCTGAAGGCCCTGGGGGAGTTTCTGGCTGACAAGGCTGGTGCTCCTGTCGAGGCTCTGGTCAAACTGTGGAATGGGGAAATGACCAGGGCTATTGACATGATCGCTCCTAAGCGTCCTCTCCCGCCGGGCAGAGCTCACTCTTCCCCTTAGTATACACCTGAATTGCGGGCGATGAAGTGGGCTGGGAGACATCTAGAGCGTAGATGGAGGAAATCATGGGATGAATCTGACTGAACACACTTGAGCCCATTATTGGGCCTATGCTGTGGCGGTGAGGGTGGCGAAAAAGAAATTCTTCTCCGTTTCCATTGCCTCCTCACAATGCCGTCCGGCGGAGCTGTTTCGGGTGGTAGAAGGGATAGTTCGTCCCGGCCCTAAGAAAGATCTGGTTCCACCCTCGAAGGCCCGCTGTGACGACTTTGCCAAGCATTTCAGGGAGAAAATTGCTCAGATTCGTCACGAGCTGGATTCCACTAGTGATACAGAGGCTTCTGGGGAGATACCCATGTTGCCATCTGGTCCAAAATTGATGAATTTCAGTTACTGCGGCCTGATGATGTGGACAAGGTGCTTGGACGAGTACGTCCCACCACCTGCCTACTGGACCCTTGCCCATCTTGGCTAATTAACAACGCCAAGCATGGGATAGGTATCTGGATCTTGGAAGTGGTTAACGCCTCTCTGAGGGATGGCCGGGTACCTGCCCCTTTAAAGGAGGCGGTAGTCCGACCTGTCCTGAAGAAGGCATCACTGGATCCAGAGATGGCCACTAATTATAGACCAGTGACCAACATCCCGTTTCTGGGCAAGGTGTTGGAGTGGGTGGTAGTGGGACAACCCCAAGCACTCTTGGAGGAAACTGATTATCTGGACCCATTTCAGTCCGGCTTCAGACCCGGGTACGGTACTGAATCTGCCTTGGTCGCCCTGTATGATGACCTGTGCAGGGAGAAGGACAGGGGGAGTGCGTCCCTGTTGGTTCTCCTGGACCTCTCAGCGGCTTTCGATACCATCGACCATGGTATCCTTCTGGATAGGCTTGCGGGATTGGGGGTCGGAGGTACTGCTTTGCAGTGGTTCCGCTCCTATCTCAATGGCCGATTCCAGAAGGTGGTGCTGGGGGACTATGGCTCTGCACCATGGCAGTTATGCCATGGAGTTCCGCAGGGTTCCATTTTGTCCCCCTTGCTATTTAACATCTACATGAAACCGCTGGGAGAGGTCATCAGGAGGTGTGGGCTGCGGAATCATCAGTACGCTGATGATACCCAGCTCTACCTCTCGTTTTCTACCAATCCAGGTGAGGCAGTGGCTGTACTGAACCAGTGCCTGGCTGAAGTAATGGGCTGGATGAGGGCCAATAAACTGAACCTCAATCCAGACAAGACGGAGGACCTGTTGGTTGGCGGATCGGGCTTCAGGGAAGGGGACCTGAACCTAGTCCTGAATGGGGTTGCACTCCCTCTTAGGGACAAGGTCCACAGCTTGGGAGTGCTCCTCGACCCAGAGCTTTCACTGGAAGCTCAGGTGACAGCAGTGGCGAGGAGCGCTCTCAGCTTCGGCTGATCCATCAGCTGCGTCCCTACCTGGAGAATGACTGCCTGGCGACGGTGACACACGCGTTCGTGACTTCCCAACTTGACTTCTGTAACGCACTCTACGTGGGGCTACCCTTGAAGACAGTCCGGATACTTCAATTGGTTCAAAATAGAGCTGCCAGGCTGCTGACGGGGACTGGGAGTTATGTTCCCATGACTCCAGTTCTCCGTCAGCTTCATTGGCTCCCTATTGAAGTCCAGACCCAATTCAAGGTGTTGGTTATGACCTATAAAGCCCTTAACGGCTTGGGTCCTGGTTACCTAAAGGAGCGCTTACGTCCATATGTGCCCGCACGCCCCTTGAGATCAGTGGGGGAGGCCCTTCTCCAGGAACCCTCCGTGAAGGATATTAGGAGGGTAAGTACTCGGAGGAGGGCTTTCTCTGTGGTGGCATCCAATCTATGGAATGCGCTCCCCAGAGAGGTCCGCCTGGCGCCGTCGTTATTTGTTTTTCAGTGCCAGGCGAAGACCTTTTATTTAAACGCTATTTTAATTGTTAATATTATTTGTTTTATTTTTTGGGCCAGGTCGACTCATATTATATTTTTTTATACTGTCTTTATTTTTGTGAGCCGCCCCAAGGCTTTGGCAAATGGGGCGGCATAGAAGCCTTCTAAATAAATAAATAAATAATGTTCATGGACATCCTCACAGACCATTCCCGCTACATGCCGCTGCACCACTCCTGTTGGTGGGCTTCGTTTTGTTGTGACATATTGCTCAAAAGGGTTATGCATTCTGGGCACAAAATGCTATGGTTCTATGGAGAGAAGGATGCGTGTTCATCGCAGAGCCCTCAAGTCTTTCCTGAACTAATGCTCTCTTTCTGGTTGTTCCTGCTCTCAATGATTGGGGTTCAAATGAAGCATGGATTTGGAGTTCTCTAAGCTTCCTGACCAGGTGATGAAGACACACAATGTACCAGGGACCCTCAAGCCCATGTTCTTGCTTGCCAGTCCAAGACCCACATTTCTGTAATGCTCGTCTTGGACTTCCTCCACTTTCCTTCTGCCAAGCCCCCCAATTGTTTGGGGGTTCCTAACTTTTGTCCTGATTTTTTTGTCCATTCTAAAAGGTTGAAAGCTCTCTCCTAAACTTAGGTCCTGGTAGCAAGGACATCAGACTAAAGCAAGCTGATACTTTTTGACATTTCACTTCTGTGCTTGGTCCTGTCCCCAGTTCCTACTTCTTCACCCATGCCCAGAAAGCAGATCTGAGGGATTCTCCAAACAGGAAATTGGATCTCAAGATGAAAGAAGATCTGCACCCCTGAACAACAGCATTTACCTGCTGCATGCAGCACCCATGGCTCCAACGTTCACCTGCATAAATGAGACTGAAAATAAGCAGCAGGCTCTCCTTAGTCTGGTATGAACCCAGCATTTTCAAGGGGAAACATCTGGAAGGAGGAACTGCTATTTAGCAATTACTGCAGCATTTAACAACAATGGAATTCCTTGCCTAAGAAGATTAAATAAGACCCATGCTAGGAGGCTTCACTATGGTGAAGAGGAGGGCAAGCGCTGTTGTACATTCCGTGTGTCAAAAACACTTAAAAAGAAATCACCAGTTTCTGCTCCTTCTCAGGAGCACCCATGCTACTTACTCAACGTACACGAAAATGCTTACAAGCAGCCTAGCTAGGGGGCTTTTTCTTGTTCAGCTGCTCCTCAAGTCAGCTGGTGCTAGTACAGGGCCAGCTCCAGCAAACAGCCTTCTCACCACCCACTGCTCCCACTCCTCAACCTCCTCCTTCACTAGAGAGGCGGAGAGGCAGTGAGCAAGCAGGCGATGGCTTCTTCTGCCCTCCTTTCACCACCACTGTCCAGAACAGGCGAGGAGGCAGGTGACCAGGTCAGATGCAGCGGCGAAGAGCTCGAAGAAGAGCAGCGCAGGAGACTCTGTGTCTGGGATGTGTGCCCTCAGCCAGCATCTGAGCATGCCTACCTTTACACTGGCCCCACATGAACACCTCTACTAGTTCATACGCTCCATCCACAGCACACACACACAGCCTTTAACATGGTGAGGGTAAATCTAAAGGATGTTCTAAACTTGCACAGCTTCTCAAAGCGCCTCAAGATTAATCACTAACACTTGTGATGTATGCTAGTGAAGAGAATTCTAGACTATGTCTGCTTCACCCGGTGGGGAAAAAAACAAGAGATTAAAGTAACACAGCCCTCACAATTTAAAACTGAGTATTTATTATTCTGGAGCAAATGTTCTATAACGTTACTCTCTCTCAAAGTATTAAATTGAATGCCAGATATATCAAAGGACATCATTAGAATTAGTAAATGGATTAACTCTCCACATCTGAGTTAAAATCACATTCAAAATTATTTGTGTTGACTGTACAAATTATGGCAAGAGGAAATGATTTTCATAACAGTTTGAACTTCCCAGTACTCACTAAAAGCCATTCCGCACATTAAGCCATTGGGAACTCAAGTCTGCCTCTCGTATACATCGAGGAGCCTGCTGCTACGAATCCACCTGGAAGAGCAACAGTCTTATCAACAAGTTTCTCAGATTCACTTTTTACACCTGGAGGATTTAACATGTGAAGCAGCTTTCTAGAAACAGCAAACAGAGTTGACTATTTGGAAACCAAGGCGGAGTTGCTAGCACCTTAATTTTAAACTCATTTACTTGAAAATAAGTCCAACTAATTCAAAAGGGGCTTACTTCCAAGTTATGAGTTACTTGTAGTTATAGAGGGAATGGGATCAATGGGACTTAATGTTGGCCTTAACTACTTAAGTATGATGAAGACTGGATCTAACTGTGTGTATTTAAGACCGTAGTTTACATTGAATCAAGAGCTTTCTAGTTTTATATTTTTTTCAAGTATCAACATTAAATTTATAATTTAAATTTGCATACAGTGATTTTTTTTCAATTATACATCCATCCTGTAAATAGAAGTCACCGCTGTTATCACAGTTGGTTTAGATACAACCTATAAAAATATCTACTATATATTAAATATTTAGCTACAGAACTTTATAGCACACTGAGAAATACAAACAGGGAAACAAATACTTTTTCTGGTTAAGGAAAGAATATTTTACACCTATTGACAAAAATCAGCTTACTGCCTCAGCTAACATAAGAATATTTTCTTACAAGATCCACATTGCCATACAAGGTCCAAAGTAACTCCTGTACATTTTTCTTGAAAACTTTAACTTTTCAAGAATTAAATTAACCCCATTCAGCAAAATCCTTTGTATTCTGTGGCCCATATCCAGCAAAACTGGGGCAAGTTTGGTGTCTTGGTTAGGTTAGCCATTGCATGGCACTCTCTTTTCCACCTCACGCACCTCACGTCACGGTGCACGCTTCTCAGTCTCCTGTACTACTTTGCAATCTACCTGAATTATGATGTCATGACGTAAATGTATTATCTTACAGGACGGAATATAGTTAAAGCGCTTTGGATGTGTAGTTGCTTGAAGCATTTGACAGTCTAGCCTAGCCATTTTTCTAAACTAAGATAGGCTTGATGGCTTATTTCCACAGCACTGAATATATTTCTAGCTTGTTAAAGAAATACACAACACAAAAGCAGGTTGCGTTCCAGCATCCACACCTACATGACAACTGAAAACAATTTGAGCCTCCAACATGAAAAGCTAACACAGCCCGGGGCTCTTAACATGAACAGCACAGCGAGGTTCAATAAGGTACCAGTACAGACAGTGACATTTAAAAAAGGAATTCCCTGCTACAGAGGGCAAAGCTTTCTTCCTTTCTTCCTCCCAAGGGGCCCCCAATCTGCTGCTTGTGCCTTCCATCACACAAATAATTATTTACATTGTATATCGGTCTGGCAGAACAAATATAAAGGGACTAACATGCACTATCACTCTAATAGGAATCCATTCAGTACAAATTCCATTTATTTCAAAATATGGAACATATTCCCAGAGGACTGTGCCTGAAAGGAAGGGCTGATAAAATTTTGCAAATCTGCCTACCAGATTGCATTTCTGTATGCATAAGAATGCCTGAATATCCCAAGGGGAAGTTCCACTAGGCTTGATTTCTCTGCTGCCTTCCACTCAAGCAATGCATCAGGTGCGAAGGCCCACAAAGGCAGAGGTTTTTACGGGGCTGAGGAATATTTCACTATGAATTTACATATCCTGTTCCCATCCAAAAAGAGCTCCTCACCAATAAAGCACATAGATGGAAGAATTTTGTTCATCTGACCATACCAAAGTATTGTAAGTGGAAAAAAATCACTATTAAAAACAAAGCCCAAAATGCTTTCTCTGTAACTTTGGTTCACAGATGTTTTTAAAAAGGACGTCAAATAACTCACTGAAGTTTCATAATTGTTTGGTGTGCTTCATACATTGCCTTGAACCCTGTGCCATTTGCACTGATTAACCTCTGCCAATTATGTGCCAAGCTTTAATGTTATCGTCCTTTTACTTGTTCCATGTAACTTAAAGTAGTGTTAATTAAAACTCTTTCTTTCCATATGTTTATTTTTTAAAAAATAAATGTTCAAAGATTAAAAACTTTCATAAAGAACTTCCAAACATCCAACTTTTACCTATAAAAACTTCCAAAGACTAAGCTTCTGTATAGCCTGAAGTGCCTGATCCTGCCTAATCTTGGAAGCTAAGCAGAGTCGTCCCTGGTTGAAATCTAGATGGGTGACTTAAAACATTGTGAACTGCCCAGACAGCTTCAGCTATGGGCAGTATAGAAATGTAATAATAAAAATAGTAATAAAACAAATGTTAAATAAAAGTAATATTACTTTTACAAAGGCCTATGAAATGGGTTAATCTTACCAAAACTGTTTTAAAAATATAACCAGGGACGCACTTGGAGAAACAATTCAGTAAGACAAAAGGAGAGCACTTGATAAAATACCACCCTTGCAGACTTCTCACTAGGTGCTATGGAGTCTTGAAAAAAGTTATTGCGAAATGAGATATTTTTTAAACTCTTAAATACCACAGTGCAGTTGCTAAAAAAAGGCATGCAAATCTAATTTCCATGCTATAGCGCTTACCACATGAAAACATTGTTACTGAATGTGATATTATGGGAACGAGAAAGGAGGGCTGTGGAGGTGAGCTTCAGTCCCCCCACTCAGAGGCTCCTGTGCATCCAAGCCCAGGGCAGGAGGAAGCGCTGGAGGCAATTTCTGGCTGCCCGTGCCTCCCACCCTGCACAGCCTTTTTGCTCACCGGTCCAGCTGAAGAGCCCTGGCCTGGAAGAAGAGGCTCCAGCAGCTCAAAAACAAGCCATACCCCAGCTCCTCGAACTGTCCCTTTTAGCCACCTCTGCAGTTTCTTTGCCAGCCTCGGAGAACAGCAATTCTTGCTGTGTTGGCAGAAGGGGCAGGCAAGAAAACGGGCTGACTTGCAGCTCTGTCTCTGAGACCGGAGTTAGAAATCTACAATATTCTATATCTGGCATGTAAAGTCCAGTGCCACAGGGTTGCTTCCTTAATGCGTTTAACTAAATGGAAGGGGAAATAGGAATGAATCCTTACAGAGCTGGACAAAGACACTGCACACTGGAATACATATTTTATGGAATCTCAGAAAACCACTTATCTGGTAATGCTTGATCTTATAATACCTGAAAAAAAATACAATGCTACACCCAGAAGTCTGCAACTGGATGGTCTTTCATAGGAAGAAGAGCTTAGGGCAACATTCTAGAAGAATGCTGAAGTTAACCTCGGACATTAGAAGTGACAAAACAATTTCATACGTATTAACATCCACAGAAAACAACAACAACAACAGGATAAAGACAACATATATTAATTTAAAAGCCATTTCATTCTATGTTCCATAAATACTTGGTTTGCTTCAACCTTTAATGCCAAGTCTGCCTTGCTCAGGCATTGAAAACGTCTTCTAAAAGAGGAGTGTACATGTCTCTAGCTGCTTGGCTTTCTTGAAGACGTTCTTCACTGTTCTCGTGTCCCTGAGTGGTTTTCTTAGCACTGCTGCCGGTTCTGGAGGCCAGAAGGGCTACAAGTGATTAGGCACAGTCCTCAGGGCTTCTTCTCTAGAGCGGCTAACGCATACATTCTGAAAAGAAGATGAAGAGCGCGTGTCAACAAGCTTGATGGCTTTCCTGCTTTAAAAAAGCAAACAAACACTTCTCACCCCCAATATGTGAGCTTTGGCCTGATCATGAAATTTTCCATGCCCAGGATATTACTTGGAAAGATTAGGCCACAGAATATCCGTAGAACTAAAGCTGCAATCCTATGCCATCTTACCGGAGCATAAGTCCCACTGACTTCAGTGATATTTACTTACTTCCTAATAAACATACACAAGGTAAGGAGGCAGGACAGTGGTATTTTGTGCTAAATGCATTCAGAGGTCAGTTGTTTTCTATACCTTTACTTAGCAGTATGTTCTTTCAACCTGAAATACACACCTGAATATGAACCTGGCTTCCATCTTATCACACAGTAGCAACAACTTTGCAAATATTTAAGGGACTGCATCCAGATGGTCCAGCTCCACTCAAGTCTACTTGGCTTAGTTTTCCCTGGGCAGAAGCCTATTTCTGAATGTTTACCGGAAAGAGCCAACACAAGCCAAGGAGCATGTACAGCACTTCCTGGACTGTAGCTGAATAACCCAGCAGGCAACATACAATTCCTATATGCTTCAGGTGCTCCTACTTCTACTTATAATGCACCGTATCAGACACATCAGCCATTAATACTGCTGAAAACCCTAATGCGAGTTTCCATAGTGCAGGGGCAGGCAACCTTCTGGGGCTGTGGGCACAGCTGACCATTTGAGAAACTGTCCTGAGCGCCACTACAAAATGGCTGCCATAGCAAAGGACAAGTAACTTGACCCAAAGACTAGGCACTAAGCAGGGTGGGCTGTGGGCCCCAAAGCACTGAACAACCTCTTTCAACCCACTATTTTCAGCAGAACAGAAATCTAAGAACATAAGAAAAACTCTGCTGGATCAGATCAAAGGTCCATCCAGTCCAGCACTCCACACACAGTGGGGCAAGCCAGCTGCCCACAGGATCCCCCAAGCGGGACGGGTGCAAGGCCTCCTCCTGCCCAAGCTCCTCAGCAGCTGGTGTGGGCAGGCAGGCCACCTCTGGTGAAGGAGGGAGCCCATAGCCAGCAAGGCCGGTAGTCCCGATAGTCTCTCCCTCATGAACTTGCCTAATCCCTTTTTAAAACCATCCAGACTGGCAGCCGCCGCCACTTCCTGTGGCAGCAAATTCCATAGTTTAAATATATTCTGTGTGAAAAAGTAGTTCCTTTTATCTGCCCTAAACTTCCCCCTATCAGTTTCAAGGGATGACGCCAGGCTTGACTGCTATGGGAGAGGAAGAAAAACATCTGTGTCTCCACTTTCTCCACACCAAACATGTCTCTCCTGTCTCCCCTTATTTGCCTTTTTTCTAAGCTGAGCAGTCCCAGTTGTTGCGGCTGCTCCTGGCAGGGGAGCTGCTCCAGCCCCTGATCACTTTTGTTGCCCTTCTCTGTACTTTTTTCAACTCAGTAATGTTCTTTTTTCAGGTAAGGTGATCAGAATATTTATCACAGTATTACAAGGATAGTTGCACCAAATATTTGTGCAAGAGAAGTAAGGTTTTGGCAGTTCTGCTTTCTATTCAGTGCCTAATTATGCCTAGCATGGCGTTTTCCTTTTTCACAGCAGCTGGGCACCCCCCCCCCCAAGCTTCCTTTCGTGTCACTGCCACCTCAGATCCATTCAGCATGTACTTGAAGCTGGGACTGTTCACCCCAACATGCATTACTTGACACCTGCTAATATCGAACCTCATTTGCCATTTTGATGCCCAGCTTGGAAATACCACTTTGGTTTTAACCACCCTAGAAAGTTGGGTGTCATCAGCAAACTTGGCCATTTCACTGCCTACTCCTACTTCACAGTGAATTTAAGCGCCAGTGAGACAATGTGTTAATTGCAGAAAAGATGGGGGGAGGGAACCCTGGTGGGCTACAGAAAAGGTGCCTGTGGGTGCACCATGTTGCCTCCCCTGCAAGATACCCTGTGAGCATATGCAATGCACACAATTCTCTCAGGTGCGACCACTTTCCAGTCTCTCCTCTGCTTGCCAACCTGCATCCTGCCGCTACCCATTTGCTGCTGTCTGCTAAGTGGTGCCTCGAAAACCCACATGCTTCATTTATGCTTACCTGCATTAAGTGCAACCCTCAATCTGGCCTGTCACTGAAAATCCTGGTGGGGGAGGGTGCTGTTATTCTAAAAGGCAGGGCAATGTTCAATCAGGGTAAGCAACACTTGGTGCGGAATTAAATCAGTTAACATCAAGTACTAAGGGAAATGCCTGCTCCTGGCAGACAGCCTTGTGGGATCAGATGACACCAGCCAGTATAGATCTAGTCAGCAGCTACTTTTACTGGAGGTCCCTTTGAGGAGGGGCTCCTGCCACCACATGCCCTGGCCGTAGCCACCATCTCTTCTCTTTTCCTCTGGATTGGCAAATGGGAGGAAGAGAGAGAGAGAGAGAGAGAACCCCTCAAGGGCACCAGGGCTGCCAGCCACTGTTCCCTACCCAAGAAGTACCAAAAGTTTTGTATGAACCATGGGATGCCCCTTGCAGGATCAAGCAAAGCCTTGGACATTTTCAAGGAGCTCTTAGGGCTTTGAAAGTGCACTTGAACAACTGATGCGGATGGAGCAAGATCTACTCAGACCCCCAAGTATCTTCACACAGCACTTCTATGTGGGAACCTACCCTAATTCTATTTCAAAAGCCTGAATGGATCTTTCTCCCCCATCAGAAGTCACTGATAGAGTCTTGCTGATGCTCTCTAATTCTAGACAACTGCTATTTTCACAGCAAACACCAAGGAAGATTTCAGATTCTCCTATTTGTTTTTTATACTTCTGGTAAAATATTTCAAGGGGCAGTTGGACAACTCTCTCAGCGCTGTGCACAGAAGGAAATGCACCTCTTCCCCTTTCCCTGCACATCATGTGTGCATCCAAATCCCCACCAGATCATTATGGCTTGGATCTTCTGAGAGACTTCCAACTCTTTGTGTAGCATTTTCAGGAGACTGGAGGGAATACCAAAGGAAGGAGGAGGTCGGAATGTCCACTTCCAGCAGAATAGCTGATCCAGTGTAAAGCTGGGTCCAGTTCAATAACTGGAGCCATGACCAGCAGCTGCTGAGATTAGTAAAGGTTTTCATGTATCTCAGCACCACTGGAGAAAGCTACTGCGTGGACACCTACCCACTCTGCTATCGATGTCAGAAATTTGTTCCACAAAGTGACTTCTTAACACCACAGCAGGAATCAGAAGGAATCTGATTTAGGCAAACAGCTTGATGACGAAGTGAAAATAAACAGTCACTGTTATCTCCACACTAATAAGGAAGTTACTATTATTACTCTTAACAAGCACTATGTGCCACAAGAAAGAAAATGAAAATTTGATGGTGTGTAATAATAGCGTATTTCTAGTGAAATTTTCAAGTCAAAAGGGAAAACCATGCATGACAATTGTCCTTTGAGATCCAGTTGGTTCAGAATTCTGTTTCTAGCAAATGCCGTTGAGAACAAGCAGAGTAACCAATAACAACCATCATTTGCCTACTGCCATCCTGAGAAAAGAAGCTTACTTAATAGGAGTTGTGAAGTCACTGCCTAACCTTAGGTGCTTCATACACATGACCTGTGGATCTCCCATATTCCATCTTGTGTCAACTGATATCTATTGCCCCAAGGAACAATAAAACTGCCCACACCCCAAAATCACTGCACTCAGAGTGTAGCCATATAAATCCTTCAATGAAATCTATAGCTAAGGAGATAGATAGACAGACAGACAGAACTGAACTTATGACTATGCGGTGGACTACAACTCCCATAATCTCTTAACATGCTGGCTATGATATATGGAAGTTGTAGCCCAAAACATCTGGAGAACTTCAGATTGGCTAGCTTAACTGGTCCCAAAGACTGAGAATCCAAGAGCTCAAGAGATTATTCAGGACCAATGCAGAGAAGTTTTCTTTTCAGGCATCCAGTGCCTGCTGAAGAATCACAGGAGTGTTCTTTCTCCTTCCTCACCCCACTGGCTCCACAGCAGACATGGCTGCACATTCCCCTTTTGCAAAACTAAGAATCGTGTGTTGAAATAATCTATTCAAATTAAAAGAAAGAGATACAAATGTGTATTCCTCCAATGCTTACTGCATATGTAATTCTGCTAACAACACTCTGAGGAGCATGTTTTTTTTACTATTCCTCTGCATTTCTGACAGGGAACTTATCCCTTACTGTGGAAGATGGAAAATCAGTAATCAATGTACTGAAAGCTGTCCAATGCAAACAATTCTATATGGTTTAACAATAAAAGTCTCTATGAAAGCCAGACCCTCAGTGTTGGGGGTATATCACATTTTTTTCCTCAGTTTTATCAACACTGGAGCCAATTCCCCACCCCATCCCACAGCCTCTGATGTGAAGTCTTGTCTGGTGTGGCGGGGACAAACTAAATAATCACGTACGAAGTATACTACTGCAGGCAACAATATAGCTACACTTGCAAAAATGGAGTCTCATGAAGGGAGAACAGAGTAAAAAAGCAGGGAAAGGAGCAGTTGCTTACTTCTTTCCCAAGCAATCATTTCTCTTTTTCCAGTGGATCAGCCCCAAAGTGTTTTGAAAGCATGTACCCTCTCATATTCATAATTCCTCATTAGTTTTTTACACAAGTAATAAGCAATAGCAACTTCTATTTGCTAAACTGTAGAAGAACTATATTTTTAGGCTGCTATCTTAAAAAGAAGGCACTAGTACGTATTCCTTTCAGAAAAGATTATGAAGTAGTACTGTCACTGATTTAAAGAAATCCTAGTAATACATTAGTTGATTAACCAATACATTGGCATTTATATAAAGAAATATGTGAGTAGAAAGTCATCCGGAGGCAAGCGGCACACTTGCTTCGATGGAGATGCTGGATGTCTGTTTATTCCTACTACATGAGGGAAAAGGGAAATGCCTCTTCAGATGGTACATGGAATCATTTTAAACTATCTGCCGTTCTTATAAGTATTTATAATAAAATACTTTATTAAAAACTGCCACCCAATTAACTTATTGTAATCAATTAATCAGATTGATCAACGAAATGTTGTAGCCATATTAGATTTTTTTTAAAAAATGCACAAAGTTGGAATCGACCACCCATATCCCTGCCAACAATCCAAAGTTAAGCAATTAGTCAGCTGTCATATCTCTGTCACTGATGCTACGCACTAGTAGGACTAATGTCAGATGATGTTGTTATGTTATGCTCTTCTATGTAAAGCAATCCAATCACTCCAGAAAAAAGATAAATACTTATGATAAACATTAGCAAGAACTTGCAGTGATCCCATCTTATCTTCCAATCAAGTTTCAAGATACAACACCTTAAAAATGGACATAAAACATCAGTTTTAAAATTATCAATTGTCATTCAATTGGTATCATAGAAACCAGTCATTGAATTAATTTTAATTTGGGTGGGATGAATTAAATTTGCTTTATAGGATCTGATTGCGGGGTTTCAAAAATCATGCGTTACACAAAAACTGGTATTATCTGCCATTGATTCCAAAGTGATTGGAATTATTAGAATAAATGTAATATAATATGATGAAAACAGCACCACATGGTTCATAGCTGATCAGGACTCAGGATTCACTGGTGAGCAGGGACAGTTACAAGGGCTTCCTCAGGAGGTCTCGAAATGTCTACATTCTGTGTAATAATAAAAATACAGAGGAAAATGTTTATCATGCAACATCATCAGTCAGCCCTTTTTACTTGTAAACAGCTGAACTTCTTAAAGTAACAAATGCTAGCCCTTCATTTCTTCTTGAAAATCCAGCATCTTTGTTTTTAACTGTATACTAGCAAACACAGAGAGTGGAACTCCCTTCCTATTCATCCTTACACAGAAGTTAAATCTCAGGGTGTTTCATAGCAATTATTTCCAACTCAGTACGCATAGGATTACATCACTAATCTTCTGCTGGTGGACTAATAATCTGGGGCAACATTATACAACTAGCTTATATAGTTACTTCAATAAAATGTAGTTTAACCTGCTACTAAGAACACGTTATAATACTCATGTACTTTCAACATCCCAACCTCTTTTATATTGGAGATTTCTAAAATATTCCTACAAAGCAAAAACCAACCCAAGTTCAAGTCAATCAAAAACTAGTTTCATGCAATGTCTAACTAAAAAATCATGAGGCAATGGTAGGCAAGAGATTGTAAGAGTGGGAGCTATTTTAGGAGAAAATCTCAGCTACCATTTTCACTCATCTAAGATGCAGTATAATTTTGATACATGGCTACCATGACCAAGAACCCAATGATAAGACACCACACTTTTGGTGGTCCTTATTTCCCACTAAAAGTAAATTTACGGCTCAATCCTAAGGGACAGTTTTCCCATTACAGAGTAAATAGCTCTTGCAACCCTGCATAACCACCTGACTGCACCAAATCCTAAATCTGAAAATATACTCTTTTTTATGTTGTCATTCAGTTCTTGTTTCCTTCTCTCTCTCTCGTCGCAGTCTCAAATGATTATGTGGCATAAAGCCTGACAAGGCTAAATGCCAATATTGTGCCACAATATCCACCAACGCAGGCTAACATATGGACTCCTTTCTCAGACCTGCAAATTGTAAGGAAGAGTGCTCCAAAAGCGCAACGGGTTTACAAAGACCTATTATACTCGTAGCACTGAAACAGGACATTAACATCTTCCCACCAATCAAACAGCAGTGGATGTGCCATTTATAGAACACTCCTTGATCAAGGATACATAATGTTATTGAGGCTGCTCTAAGAACGCGACATTCAGATCCAACAGAACAACTTAGCATAATAAAAACAGTCAAGTAAGCATTCTGTTAACTCAAGCAGCTTGTGGCAGCTTTTAGACTTTCATCAAACATCTCATTATTGGCTCTGCCTCCTGCTAGCAGCATCATTTTCCCTGAACACAAAACCACCCCTCCCAAGAGTTACACATAGTTCACCATGGTTGCAGCCGAGAAAAGCACACCAGCTATCAAAGAGCCTCACTTCACAGCTAAATCCACTGAGACACCACACGCCAAATTAAGATGCCACCATGCAGTTCGAAAGGGGTAATGATTTTGACTAAAAATAAGGGAAAGGTCCAAAGAACACACGTATTCTTACAGAAAGACAACAGAACTACCAGAAAATAAATCTCCCTTTGTTGTACAAAACACTTGTCAGACTCTAAAAGCATACTGTATCCTTTATAAAAAAATACTATAATTTACCCAAGATAGTGCGTGTAGTCCAGGCCACTGAAACTAACCATGTACTGTACCACTTTTACCAGTGCTCACCAAATTATTTATTAAGTGCACATGTAAACAGATAAATGTTCTACAACCTCAGCCAGCCTACAACTGGGATTTTTCTGCCTAAACATGCATAGATGGCATGTATTATTATTATTATTATTATTATTATTATTACTACTACTACTACTACTACTGCTACATTATATACTACTACTACTACTACTACTACTACTGCTACATTATTTATATCCCATCTTTCTTCCCACAGCAAGGAATCCAAGGAAGCTCACAAGATCGTCCTTCTCAGCATTCGGTCCTCACAATAACAACCCTGTGAAGTAGGTCAGGCTGAGAGTCCATGATTAGCCCGAAGCACAAGAAGTGCTTCAAGTCAAAGCGTGGGAAATGCTGCATTCCCACATCACTGGCATTTATAGCCCACTCAAACAAGCATGTCCATCAGGTTTCTATTATCTGGGACGCCAATACCCATGGTTTGTCCCACACTGCCACTCCCACCATGGCATGCATTGGAGCTGTTCTTAGCCAAACTGTGGGGCTTTGCAGACGTGTGACTGCAGTATACAAGACCCACTCTGGGTGCTCCATTGGCAAGCCAGGCAGGCTCCCTTCCAGGCAATGTCTGTCAGGCAAGGTTTGCACCAACTTTAAGCATTCCAGAGAAAACAATCATGGGCTTTTGTCTGAGATGAAGAACAAGGCATGGATTTCAAGATCACAGAGGATAAAAAACACACACTGGCCCAGACCACATGAGCTCTGCTTCACACACACAGAGCTAACCCCTAAAGAGGCTCCCCAGGGCAGTTTGGGTATCAGCAGTTAACTAATGCCCAGAGTGGGCTTTACTCTAGAGCCAAACCAGACACCGCATCTATATGTTTATAGCATTCCTCCAGTACCCTTTTCAAAGTATCAATAAACCAAAAACAGCTGGAGGAATGGGCGGCCTGAAGGAGAGAAGCACTGCAAGGAGGAAGAGTGAACAACCCGTTCCCCATGGGCAGCTCCTCCCCTTGGATCCACCCCTGCCCCGGAAGAGACCTTTCTGTAGAGCTCCAAGTCCAGCCGGGCGAGGAGACATACCTGGGGCTTGTCTCTGTGCGTATTTACAGCCTCGACATTCAGAAATATGGACTCCACCTTGCAACCTAGAGGCAGAAACAGAAAGAGCCACTGCAATGGTTTTGCTTTGTTTTTTTAAACCTCTCCTGCTCACATCCCTGAAGTTTATTTAGAATGGTAACTTCTTGCCTGTAATTCAAATTAATACTGGAGATACGTTGGCAAAGGGCTAACGAACAAACTGCACCGGCAGCCTCTTCACACCAGCTTTTCCAGTGTCATTTCCTTCATGGCTACAAGCACAGGTGTCCAGAGGCACAAAGTCAGAGTGACTCATCTTTCCATAACTTTAGTGCTTTGGATATTCCCTCAGAGTGATGGGGAAATGTACAGATGACCCTGGCAGGGCCCTTAACTCATTATGTGCACATTCAGGACTTTTCTGACATCTCACATTCAGCAGTTCAGGAGCAGGCAGGAAGCACCCCCACCCCCATCACCACCACCTGCCGCCTCTGGGATCTCCTCGACAGCCCTGTTGTCACTTTAAAGTTCACCGAGTTGCTAGTGTGAACGTCTGTGGTCAGTTTCAGTGGAGGCAAACCTCAACAGTCTGAGTTTGTTTGATATGAAAATAAGGAACTTATTAGGCATACTATTAAACACAGAGCTTTTCAAGACATATGGTTTCCTATGTAAACATGCCAATTTCAAAATGAAATATATATGCCCACTAAATGAATTATGTGATACTGCAAACCAATTTTTGGTCTGAGCCATGTGCTCAGGAGTGCCATGTTTTTTAACTCTGCCCTGGGCCACTGTACACATCAGACTTTAGAGCTGTTCCTTAAGGTTCCTGTAAAACCATCCCTAAATAGATCCCGCCTGCCTTACATAAATCCATCTTGGACCTATCAAGTGTATTTGCAACTCATGATACATTTTGGACACTAGATGTCACTACACACTTCTCTTTGTTTAGAAGCATAACTAAATAAAACAACACAGCCAATGGTAAGATTGCCTTCTTTCTGAATTAGCTAGTGTGTAAAAATGCTGGATTAAAGTTTTGGTTACGGTTCTCTATCAAGTTTATTCTGTGTCAGAAGTTTTGAGTAATCTACAGAGGACAGAAAGGAAACTAAAAGCAACAAACAGATTAAAAACAAGACACATGGTAAAGTTTTCAGCTGCCAAGAGCATGTCATGGTGTTACTGGACCAACACAACATGGTGTTGTACACCAAGAGCCAATTCGTTGTTCTGAATGTGGAACCTCA
This sequence comes from Varanus komodoensis, assembly GCF_004798865.1. Lineage (NCBI taxonomy): Eukaryota > Metazoa > Chordata > Lepidosauria > Squamata > Varanidae > Varanus > Varanus komodoensis. The sequence goes on from NW_025336346.1 coordinate 8,223,225, forward strand.
GACTGGCAAAAGAGCACCATCCACACAGTAGAAGAAAGCATCCAAAGGGTTGGGGAAACCCTAAGGTATGCAGGACTACACCATCATCATCATCATCATCTGATAACGATGATGAAAATCGGAATGAGTAGAACCCCAAGCTGGCCCAATGAGGCCTTGCATGCTCAGTAGGAACAGAACACTGATTTGTTACAGGAGGAATGGAAAACTGAAAGTGGGGATGAGACAGAATGGAGCGACCTGAAGGGCAGCATGGCTGGCTGCAGCATTGAATAAGAACACTCTGCAACACATCATTTCCAGGTTAGCTGAAGGAACATTCCTTCCATATATGCCTAACCAAAACACCTTTACCTGGGAATAAGCTCTACTAAATTCATTTATGTATTTGATTTTGATTCTGCCTTTTTTCTTTTTAAAGAACTTAAAAGTGGCTTACATCATTCTCCTCCCTCCTCCTCTTGCTCGCAATCTTATCCCCACAACAACAACCCTGTGAGGTAGGTTGCGCTGTGAGTCTGTGACAGACCCAAAGTCACCCAATGAGTTCCATGGCTAAGCGGGAACTCGAACCCAGATCACTCGAGTCCCAGTCCTGCACTCTCAACCACTACATGATGCTGGCTCTCTAAATTCAATGGAACTTACTTCAAAGCAGACATGGGTAGGGAGGACTGTGGTATAAATCACCATAAAACATTTTGCTGAATTTGTTTTCTTTGTAAACAGCCAATAATTCTTTTTTGCATACGATTAATTAACATCAGAATACAACCAGCAGCCTGCCTCCTATAAATGTTCCATTTTTCATAAAATTTATGCTCCATTTGAGTACAAGGTAAATTCTGAAGCTAGGTTTTGCATTGCTTACCGTAAGCCACTGGGGTTAGCTTTAAGACAGTATGCAGCGGGCACTTAAGATAAGGCAGTTGTTCTAAAAAGAAAAAACAAAACAGTTGCCGTTTTCCCAAAGCACTTTCTGTGTAAATTAGATAAAGGCATCTCTTTTGACAAGAATTGGTGAATTATTCTACTTATTTATTATCTGGCAGATTTGTACCAAACCTCAATCTTCAATGGTTTATGCGAAAAAAAAAGGCAAAAAAAGCAACATCACTGCAGCTGCAGCTCCAGCTCTATTCAAAATTTTGTCCACTTGGAAGCAGCAGCACATTGCAATGCCTAGAATAAAAGGCCTGAATAAAAGAACATGTCTACATGCCCAAAACTGTGTGTGCAAAGCACAAAGATGTTGACAGAACCTCCAGGAAGAAAGTGTATTCTCCACTCCCCTGACCTCAGCTGGCAGAAGAATCCAGAGAATGGCTTCCCCAAATTCTCTTTAAGGTTCAGGTGTTCCAAAGAGGAAAAGAAAACCCTAATGCTCCAGAAAAGCAAAGCAAAGCAAAAGCGGTCTGTGTGCCACCTGTAGCAGGAAAGGGGCAAGCAATAGCCCAAAGAGGGCTACGGGGGCCCATCCAGCCCACCAGATTCTGTTCCAGATGAAAATCTTTCTTGCCAATCACAATTCCAAGCCAATACTGCAGTTCTCTCCATTCAAAGCAATACAGCGCCACAAGCCTTTTTGTAAAAGCCCATTCTGAAGCCTAACTGCAGCATGGGGGGCATTTTGATTTGGAGGGATCTGCTACAGAGTGAGGGACCAACCTCCCATTCCCAACATTATGATCCCTTCAAAAGGAGGAGGGCTGCAGCATGGGGCAGGGGTCAGGATGGAGAAGGAGCATCGCATGGTCTGCATGCAAGTGCACACAGGTGAAAGTGAGAGAGGGAGGATTTAGCCTGGACGGTCCCATTGGCACCTCCCCCCTCCACACACACAATTGCCCCCACTGTGCTTGCCCAGAGCCCATTTGGCTCCCAGCTCCTAAATTTTCCCACCCTTGACTTATGGAATGGCTTCACCTGAAGCCAGAGGCGACTTGAGCCATGATGTGTCAAGAACACCCATTTGCATGCACATTTTTGATGGGCAAATTCGACAGATAAGAGCACCATTAGAAAATCCATATCAAACTTGCTGCTGACAGACCAAGCTGAAAATTCTCCATGAGCATTTGCAGGCAAAAGGGACCTACCTACCTGCAGGCTTATCCAGAAAGTAAGCAAGCAGGCAGCGCATGACAGCTTGATGACAGATTACAAGCACATTTTCCTGCCTTTCCAGCTCCATAATTACTGGCTCCAACCGCTGAACAAGATCTTCATAGGACTGGAGCAGGGGAGAATTGACAAAAAAAGTGAGTTTCCAGAACAGTATAGCTGTTCATGACTCAAAAGCATATTTTTAACACGCTGACTCAAAATAAAGCTTAATTTATTGATAACATTAAAAATATGGTGGTCCAGGAAACACGTAACTGAGCAACCCATCAAGAGACCTGTACAATTCTAGCTCGTATAATCAATATAGGCAGGTAATCTTTGATTAAGATTGAAGCTCACTAGCACCAAAAACATAAAACTGCAGTTTTACCCATTTGTTTGGATATTGTATTTTGAAATGGCAAACTGTTAAACAATTGTGACTGTATATACAGGATAAATGCTATGCTGCCATGTTATGGGGAGAAAAACACAGTTGCAGGAAATTAGTTAAATTAACAGATGCTTGAAGCATTCAGTCCAGTGCATTTATGCAAGGAGAAGATTCTCTGATAAGAAGGCACTGTGTGTTTGCTAAAGGAAGTTGTTTTTTCCCAGTGCATGGTCGCCAGCATTTTTTTCTTGGCAGGCCTCTATGCCTTTGAAGGTTAAAGTTAAGCCACTGTGCCAGAAATGGAAATCTGAATGAACTTTTACCCAGCTCACAGATGCAAAGAGTACCAAAGTTGCACTGGTAGAGTTGCTGCTTGACACATAAGCTGCTAAAGGTGAAGCAGCCCTTCCATTGATACACTATTCTTATTGCAAGCCATCTTTCCACTTTTCAGCAGCTTGTAAGAGTTCTAAACAAATAAGTACATTTCAGAAGGTAGATCAGTTTATTCTGTCTGAATCAAGCAAAAAACTGTGAGGAGCAGTATCACACTGTTACATGGGGAAGCAAAAGGTACTTTGGTTCCTTTCCCATTTCAGTCTCCTAGCACATGGTTTTCCTCAATACTCTGCAATTCACCTTCAGGCAGATTAAACTCTCTCTCTCTCTGCTCTTTATTAGTTTGCCTTGACCTTCCCACTCTCCCTTTTATCTCTGCAATATTTCCCCATTTCTCTCTCATATTTCACAGGAAGAAGTCATATCTGGAAAGACTACATCCAATACTGCAATTTTCCTGTACGTTCCTAACCAGCAGGCAGAGCAGTGTCCAGCTTGGGTACCATAAACCTTTTGAGGCCCAATCCTATGTAAGTTTAGACATGAAAAAGTTCCACAACTCCCAGCATGCCCCAGCTAGCCAGAAAACCCAATCTGTACTGGTTTCTTAACCCTTAACAGACTGCTGTACTCACAACCCAAGTGAAGTGGTGAATGGAAAATTAATGGAGACTGTAGGAAAGATCTGGCCATGAATATGAGAAGATGCACACAGAACACTCTTGTGAATGCTGCACGTACCCCCTTTCCTCCCATCCACATACACACACACAGAGATATCTATACATTATCAAAGTTAATCCATATATTCAACTTAGGGATGCAGAAGATAATGGGCTGATTAGTCACAGCTTTTTCTGATGTGCTTTTAGAGTTCATGTACTGTACCATTCAGAGTTTTCTGACCATCTTTTTCTAAAGCTTAGCAAACACTGTGGCAATTTATACGATTTATATTCTTCGTGGAATCATCTATTTGTTTATACTGCTCAACAGTCAAAGCACTTTGGGTACTTCCCATCTATAATTAGGCAAGCTCTATTAGCGATCTTTTGAGGAAGCTGGAAACTTTCCACAGAAATGCACCCTTAGGTAATCATTCTTTAGCTTACAGTCTTTTAATGTTCATTCACAAAGATGGAATTTAGCAGGCGGGCGGATTGTGATTGGAAGGTGTAGGCAGGTCAGCAGTGCACCTATGTCAAGTGCCCAAAGAACTCGGGCTCTTGGGAGGTACAGAGGCAGTCCAGGGGACCAGGAGTCTTGCAGCTCTGGCAAAAGACACATCTCCACAACTGTGAGGAGCTCATGGGCAGTGCACAGCCAGAGCAGCCTCAGCCTTCGTGATCAAGCAAGGTCTAGCTTTCGAGAAAGCAAACACAGAAGGGCACCAATTCATCTTCTAAATGGAAGGACAGCAAGCAGCTCTAGAAAGCTTTCCGTATCACTGAACACCCATTACAACACGGCCGCTTGGACAAACAATAAATAATGGCCATCTGTATTCCAGCCCTATTCTGGGCATTGTGAGCACACGGTTGGCTTGGGGTAGGTGGTGCTCCCAGCTGATGTTCCGCTAGCACTGACAGCTGCTCTGAGCAATGCTTTCTCCTGAGGCTTGACTTCTGAAGACAGCATGTGAAACGCCAGGCTGACCAGCCCCTAACAGCTTCAGCCATGTGCCTTCCTCTGAACCCTCTTCACAAATTATTCCTCACAGGCTGTGGGTGTCCAGCCAGACGTGTGCTGGTTCCCCTTTCAGACCTTCATGGAGGTCCAAAGAGGAGCCTGTCAAGGAGGGATACTGGGGCACAGAAGAACGTGCTCAGCACCGCTCTCCCGCCGTGTGTTCAAGAAAGTGCAAAGCTATTTGGACATGTTTTCCAACGCCTGCAGAAGTGGCAAAATATCTCCACCTTGCCTAGAATTTGAATTGTGCCTGTGTTGGCAACAACCATGACATCGGTCTTGCTATGATGTAATACTTTTCTAAACAAATGAGAATCTGATATATATTTTAGTGCTATCACAGAGGAGAATAAGAACACAGATTCTGGTGTGTTTCCCAATACAGTGTAAGTAACTAGTGAGAACAGCCATCACACTCACTTTGCCTTAAAAGTATTTTATTCTACCATGGCTTCCAGCACCCTACTGGAAGACCAAGGTTTGTGTATCCTTAGCTTACTAGGAAGAAAAAGAGCGTAACATACCTCCCCTTTAGGATATCTGTACCGATATTTGTCCTGGTCTCTCAAAGCAAATTCCAATGGATAATTTTCCTGAATTTCTTCATATGTCATTTCTTCACAGACTCCCTGCAGAAGCAAGAAAGCAGAACTGCTGTGAGAAATTGCGCGTCAAGTTTCCAATTCATCTTGGCCATGAACTCACCAGATGGCCTCAGGCATGCAACTCTCTGCCGCTCTGAGGACACTCTGCTTGTACACGGATTGAACACCGAGAGGCACTACCCCCAATGCTTTGCTTCACCCTGCTGCAGAACTTGATCTGCTCGGTCAGAGCTGACATCAATCTCAAAGTCTATTTCTGGGTTTCTTAAAAAAAAAAATCAAACTATTGGTGAGAACTAACCTCCCTGGTTTAATATGCACTGACATTAACTGTGGTGGGGAGGAGGAAGCCTGTGGGCTGCGACTGCCCATGTTGTAAACCTTTGAAGAAGCTGAAAAGAAGAGAGAGGAACTAGGAGCTCTCCTACCCTGCTGTGTTTGCAAGATGTTGTTTGCGGCTTGCAGGGTTGGTCAAACTTTGTAGAAACTCAAGCCACCACTTATTTCACAGACTAAGTGCCAGCAAATCACGTGCCAGATCCTTTACAGCATTACACAAGAGGGTCTGTCGATGCATGAGTGTCGTTATCTGCCATTCAAGCTGAGGAGTTTTTTAAAAATAAGCCCTGCAGCCTTAGCATCTTAATAGGCCCCACACCTCCAGCAGGCCCAATATTGCCTCATGGAATCCATCTCATTCCCCCCAAAAAGCCCACAATGAGAGCATCTTACCGCATCAATTTCATTCAAAACTTTCCACTGCTCATAAGGCACTCCCAAGGCCTCTGCAGTCTGAATGGTCCTTTTCATTTGGCTCGTCCACACTTTCAGATCTTTGATGTTCTGCTCATTAATGAAATGCGCCAAGCTCTTGGCAAACTGGAAAGCACATTTAATTAAAAGATGTTACAGGAAGTAATCACAGCTGACATACTCCACTCAAGTCAGATGCCGGGAGGTCCTAAGCTTCTAACTGTGAAACAACGCTGTCTTTCAAAAGGACCTGCGTCAGCCTTCAATGCAACAATTCTATTGGCACTTGATGTCAGAGACACAAAGTAGGATTCTTACATGCGACGATCATTTACTCAAGCAAGACTATCCTCTGGCTTGAATGGCACAGGGGGACTGTCCAAGCACAAGTCACTTCCTCTCTTGAAAGTGGGGTCCCCCGATCTAATCCAATCCCCCTTCTTACCACAGCCTCCTGTCACATTTCACGCCATTCCTGAATGTCCCCTGACCCTCACTAGTGACTTTGCAAAGGGGACAGAAAAGCGGCTGCAGCAAAAGGGGGAAGCTGGAAAGTCCCATTGTCCAAACCTCCTCCCAGTTTGCTGGAGCCAAGCCTCTGCCTTGATCTTCAGCCTCGGAAAGCTTAAAGCAAGGCAGATACACGCTTAAAATGGTAAGTTTAAATTTTAAAATTAAGTCTGGATGCATAGTGATTGAATACAACAAAAAAACTACTGTTAGCCACATTATCACAACATATACCTCTTTCCCTCTATGAGACAATCCAGTATCTCCTCCTATTCTTCCCTTTAGATTTAGCTCACTTTCACCATGTCGACAGAGGTAGATAGAGCGAGGAGTCACATGGATATTCATGAGGTAGTAAACAATCCGGCTCTGGATATGGTCCATTACTCGGTTCACAAGATAACTCCTTCCAACATCCATGATTTTAATGTAAGAAAGATCCCTGTTATAATGAGAGAGAGAAACTACTTGCAAAATGATAATACTTAGTCTGCAGCTTCATTTCTTGCCCACAGGGACCTGGAATGAGTTTCCCCCATCTAAGTATAACGCATAGGTAGGACTCCAGATAATGAATTGAGAAGATACTGTTCCAAATGTTCCATATTATATCCCACGAAAGAACCACTGTCAAAGCATATGTCAACCAAATCTCATGCACAGGTAACAATTTCTTTCTTCCTAGAAGTGAAGTGTACATTAAAGGAAACCAGCCTGGCCAAAGGCCAGTGTTTCTAGATTTGCATGTGTAAATCAGGACTAACTGAAAATTCTCACCTCTGAACACAGATACTGTTTTTCTCCAAAAGCTACTTTTGATGAATCATTCATTAGGGCTCATTCTGCTGAAGTTTTAGAGTTCATATTTGCTATCCTTTTTCAAGTATGTCTTGTTAGCATGCAATTGATATTGCAAAATATCAGTCCTAGTTCTACATAATAAAATTCACACTTCTTCCTCCTACTCAGATACACACCTGGAGAATGTTGTGTAAAAACTACAGATCACAGATAATGACACTTGTACTTAGCAACCTGCCTGGTTGCCTGTGGTGAGTAAGAAATGCCTATAGGTAACCAGATTAGGAAGTTTATGCAGACTGGAACGAAATTGGTTTGCTGTTGTTTTCCTCACCTATCTTTTCAGGGAAAAGTGTCACAGAATGGTTCACTGAGGAATATATGGGAAAGCAGCCAAGTAAATGTTGATAACTGCAAGGCTGCTGTTACCATGCGGTGACATGGGCCTAAAAGATGGCACTTTTATACCCGGGCTGTATCATTTCAAGACTGTAAGTAAGAGTTCCCGTATCAGCATGACAGGGAGAAAGCTAGAGCAGAACTTTTCCTCCTGATATTTAAAATGTCTTCATGCACATGGAATTATATTATATGGAAAAGAATTAAACCAAATGCACACTACTTACCTGCAATCTAAAGTAGTGTTTCTCAGCCAGACATAAGTTGATCAAGACTCAAGTAAGAAGAAGGGCACAATATCATGGATGAATGTAAGATTGTGAAAGCAAACACGATAAGCAACATCAAGACTTGTTTGGTCACTTACTTGTCAAGATTTTCATCTAGTGTTTCGTATGTATTCTTGTAACACTCAATCCTTTTCATGAAGTCTTCGGTAGCCTCATCACTACCACAGTCCACATAATCAGGACTGCCCAATTTCACTTGCTAATCAAGGAAGAAAAAAAGAAACAAGAATGCTTTAAAAAAAAGTCAACATTCCTCCATACAATGAGAGATATGAGATAGTCAGTGTAACTGTTAATATTGAAAAAAAAGGTATCAAATAGTCATCTTCACGGAAAAAGAACTGAAAATACTCTCTGTGGATCCCAACAAAAAAAAGTAATTGAGGAACCAATGCTGCAAAAATTGACAAGTTAAAAGTAGCTACAGGAAGGATGATGTGGCTGATAAACTGTTATCCTCAGAGAACCCTGCTTTTTGTTACACTTGATAGGATATTCTTTTTCCTATGCATTTCGTATGCATTCGGATCCATTGTGCTTATGCCAGCCTTTTCTCACATTTTATTTCCTTTCAATTTTGTGCCTTGGTGACCAAGAAATAATCTTCATGCACTTCTCTTGCATTTTTCTTAAAACTAGGCTATTAGGTTGTTCTTTCTTTCTTGGAGAGGGACCATAGGCTTAAGAGGAGGAGGAGATCCTTTGTAAACACACATCTCAGGTTCAATCCCTGGCATCTCCAGGAAGTGCTAGGAAAGACTTCCATCAGAAACTCCTGGAAAAAAGCTAGCAGTATGCAGGGAGAACAAGGTGCTAAATAACAAATGGACTGATCTGGTATAAGGCATTTTCCTAGGCTTCTGCTATGGAATTTACAAACTCTATTATGGACCTGTACAGCCCAGCTCCTTCCGGTATACATGTGTGTGTGCTTGCTTGCTTACTTGTTTTAAAGAAGAGGAGAGGGCTCTTACAATGTAATCATCAGCAGCTCAGTTAATGCTCTGGAAGCTGAAGCTAAGGAGGTGCTGACCTGATTAAAGACCTGGATGAGAAACCACTAGGAGATCTACATAGAAATGGAGCACAGGCTTAATCAACAATATTTACTTTATGAAAAAAGGTCATTCAAGAGCCAGTGTTTTAACTTTGGCTAACAAGGTGCAATGATCTGGGAATGACACAGAGGTACAACATCACAAAAGGACACATGAAACTGAAATTGCGATTGAATGCCAGCTGTATGATCATGGATAATTGGATGATGTTTGTGAAATTAGCCAAAATGAAGAATAGTAGTTAAAAATGAGGTAGAATGAGGCAATAGGCATGAGGAAATTGAAGCAAGACAATGCCAGATTTTAGTCCAAAACACTTCTAGCAAAGCCTTACAATGTACAAGACCTAGCAAAGAAAAGCAGGAAATGAAATGCAGAATGCTCTGGGGACTGTGCTCCTCTATTTGCAGATGTCAGCAATAAATTACATCAAAAATGTGCACTCCTTAAGTCTTCCTGGCACCACCAAAAATATTGCATTAGATAAGAACACAGGGGAGGGAAACAACTGCATCCCATGAGTGGACTTGGAAAGGACCCTGAGAGCACAAACTTTCCCCGCTCCCTTTAAAACAGAAGTTGCTACTCACAACAATATTTGCAGCAATGACCTCTGGATCAACACATACTGACTCCACGAAAAAGGTCTTTGCACCAAACAGGAATCAGAGGTATGGAGAAAGAAAAAAGAAGGGTCAGAAGCAATATGGCACAAAAGCCTTGTCTAGCCGGTTGCACATTTATTGTTGCAAGGTTTGTCTGAGCATCAAACATTTCTTTTGCCAGGTCTTCAACATTCCCTTCAGAGAGCAACTAGCATGTATTTCTCAGCTAATTCCATGCTCTTCCAGAGAGCACAACTTTAATGAAAAGTTACCACTGAAGAAGGCAAGTCATCCAATGTCAAACGGCACGGTGAAGGTTGGGGAAAGGCTGGGAGCCTCCCGGAAGTGATAAAAATATACAATTTGCCCTCAGACATGTGGAAGCAGAGCATGCTGCCACTCCATCTGTTCCCCATGCAGTGCTGTGCTGAAGCAGGGACACAGGCACAAACAGTGGAAAATTAGTTTATAAGGAGTATAAACTGACTACACCTACCAGTAATTAAAGTATTAATAAGGTTTTTCCAATGGCTGTATCACAGAACTATGAATAAACAGAGATGCATTTAAGGTTGAGTTCGATACAAGATGACTTTTGGGGGATGCAAGAAAAAGAAGATCTCCTCCAACCCCCTGCCCCCTTCAGTTACAGGAAAAGTGCATTAGCAAGGCAATTTGATGTAACAGTTAGTGATCTATCACATAATACCTAGAAAGGTGTCAGAAATCCTAGACCAAACAAAATCATCTCTCATATCCAGTGACAACAGCAGTTACTGCTAATGGTTACATTTAAGCCAAATCAGCAAGCAGGGCTACTGATTAACTTCGCAGTATGAGATGCAATCAGCATGATTTAATGGAGAAAATACTTTTTCCACAGGATGCTACTGATAAGCACCCCATGAAAAACACTCACTGCTCAAAGAACAGCACAGGCACTACTGTGACATTCTGCTATCTTTGCTATTAACTCACCTTATAGCCATTTTCCTCCCCAAATGTATAAATGGTTTCTCTACGTTCCCTTGTAGTGTTTGTTGCATCAAAAACCTAAGGCAAAAATAAACAAGTCATACTGTTTTAGAGGACAAATCAACTTTCTGCCATTTTTCTTTTCTAAGAATGCCTCTTGGGCTATGCGGAATCCAGAGGCGTTCATGGAAATAAAGTTGGTACTGGAAGCTTAATCCTTTCTTTAAAAGAAATTTAATTCCCCTTTAATTGTCAGGGCTTACTCTACACACACAACATTTAAAAGTATTCTCGCAAACAAAACAACAGACAGGATGAAAGCATTGGCCTGGTTCATGCATAATGAAAGGCTACCGGTTAAATGTAATATACTTCAAATGTGTCCTGAAAACACACTTGTTCACCCAGGCCTTCTCTGACTTGAACTGTTTGTGGTAAGTGGTAACAATAAGTGGTAACCATACAATTAGTTTGCGTTGTATTTAATTAACCAAATTAATTAGTACCACAACTAATTAAATAAGCCATATGCAGCACCTACCATTGGTCCATTTGTTGGTGGTTGAGCATGAACTGTGAATCCAGAATGCCCTGGTTGCTTAAGTGACCACCAACCCAGTGGTCAACCCTGCCCCTAAGCTACCCAGCACTCCAGGTTCACATGTCATGCTCAACAACCTACAAAGCTCATAGCTTGTTGATTAAAAGCAGAAGTAACCCGCTTGCTGCGAACAGCTGGCCTCCCCTCTCCTACATGCGTGTAACAGACACTGGATCATGTAACTCATGGTCTGTTGCTACACGTGACCCTACATGACCGCTTATCACAGCACGGCACTCTACTCTGTTCCTATATCAAACATTAAAAAACGAAGGAAACCAAATGCCTTTCACCCTGTCCCAATCAACCCGCAAACCACTAGCCGCATGATTCATGCCCAACTGAAAATTAGATATTCGGTCATAAAGACAAATACAGAAAGCAAGGGTTGGGGAGGGCACTACAAGTTCAGGGACTAAACTTCAACCTCAGGAACTCGCTCCAAGTTTGGAGCGGGGACTGTGCAAGCCTTAAAAGCAAGAAAGCAAAACAGAGCGGTGAGCACATGTACTGAGAAGGCACGAGAAGTTCCCGTCCGAAAATAACCAGGAAAGTTCAACTAAAGAACAAAGGCACTACATTTTCTCTTATCTTTTTTAATTTTGTTTTTAACACTGTGTAACAAATACACAGAACAGATAGAAAAATCATTCCACAAAGGCCACACTTTTACAAAAAAGAAAATGACTAAATGGTATCATTAAGTTTCTGCTGGAAAAATTGAACAAACTATTCTCGGTGTTCTGCAAACATTAGCTAATTAACATCTTTCCCATGGATGGATTTTGAACTAGAGAGTCAAACCCACTGAAGATGCTCCTGATTAAAATTTGATTCGTAACATGAGAAGACTGGATCTAAATTTCTGAAAAAATGCTATGAGTCCAGTGGACTGGACACAAACAATGGTAAGTACGGCATATGTAGGAAATGATCTGCTTTCTCAGTGTGATGCTGCCCTCCACACACATTTCTGCCTGTGTCCATCCTTGCCCCTCCATAAACCACAAAGGAAAGGAGAAGAACAGCTCTCTTACCCTGAAGCCTACTCAAGCAACTTGAAAGATTAGTTTAGAAAACAGCCACCAGCAACAGCTGCATGAAGTTTATCAGCTAAAGACCAACAACGTGAACAAGGTTGTTTGGCTGTCATATCAGTAAGCTTATCATTTATTTCTGTTCCTAAAGACACTGCACACCCTCTCTATCATCCCCACAACGATGTGCTTTCCTCATGGAAATTTTAAAGAAAGCTTATGAAGAGAAAGATAAAAATATTTCAAATGCTGTTGAGGACATACAGTGATGACAGCTGAGAAGATATTTCAAATAAGAAATACCTCCAAAAGTTTTTGGCTGACCCACCCAAAAATTTGTTTCTTTCCTCTTTTCCTCTGCTCTAAGACATGCCTGCTACTGAATTGCTAGTTTGAACAATATTGCACCTTTAGTTGATCTGTATATTACACAGTTTGATTCCCCTTTCTAGGGAATTCGCCTTCTGTTAGTAGCTTACAAAGCAAATTAGTAAAGCAAGCAGTACAAAATTGTTACTTTATTTAGGGAGGAGATGTCAGTAGCTGCTGAAAGGAAAATGTCTTACAAACTTGAAGACACAAATATGGCAGCCAGTCACAGAAAATACTGAATTCAAGAAATCATGTTTTCTGATACTGGCACATTTTTTTTCATACACCCTCAGCTGTGTTGTTATGCTGGTTTGTAATAATAATGCTGAAAGTGAACTGCTGGGAGTCCACTATCAAATCAAGATTTAGAGCCCAGATTACACAAGGGCCTCTAACCAACTGTACAATCAGTGAATTATTTAGGATTCATTTCTTTAGCAATAGGGGAAAGAAACACTTACCGCGACATGCCCGTTTTCCTCGCAAAGATACCGCCGAACATCATTCAGTGCTGCTAAGGCACATTGTCTCAAAAAGAGAAGAAACAACGTAACAATTATACTCTGCAAACAGTACATCAATTAATAGACACACAGGACTTACTTTGTTCCTAGGGTGCTTAAAAGCAGAAAATAAATGTCAAAAATTAATCTGTTTTACAAAGACATCCAAGGCACACACTTTACACATGCAGAAATGTGTAAAATAGCAGAAAGATACCAGTACCAAACTGAGTTGTGCTGGAGGACTTGAACATTCATCCTGAAGCAGCCTAATCGGGAGCGATTCAGGACTTAACGGCCTTCGTGGCAACCATGGGTCTGTCTCACTGGGTACCTAGCCTCAATCATTTGGCAGACTTTAGATGTAGCTTTCTCAGTTAGGTGGGGTGATAGGAATTCGAGGGTGGGGAGAATTTCTATACAGGCTTATCTTGGAGTTACTGTGTTTCCATTCCGGACCACCACAATAAATTGCTTATCACAATAAAGCAAGTCATGCATTTTTTTTGTTTTGTTTGCCAGTGCATATAAAGTTCTGTTTACACTATTAAGTGTAGTAACAGTATTATGCCAAAAAAGTACATACCTTTATTAATATACTTAATAGTTAAAAAAAATGATAACCACCATCTGAGCCTTCAGAAACTAGTAATCTTTTTACTGGTGGTGGGTCTTGTCTCCATGTTGATGGTTGCTGACTGATTACCAAAATGTGACACAGAGACATGAAGTGAGCAAATGCTGTTGGAAAAATGGCACCGATAGACTTACTCAATGCAGGTTTGCCTGAATAAAATGAGCTATGCCTTTTATTTAAACATCATTTCAATTGTTAAAACATATGATCTGGCCTGGGCAACTTCTTCTTCCTTCTCTTTCTCCTCCTATATTTTTATTTTATACTGGTAATTTTAATTTTGTATTTGTAAATCAATGTATTTTTTGTATTGTTATATTTAATGGTAATTTATTATGTACTATTGTATTTCAATGTATTTTATCATGTTGTAAGCCGCCCCGAGGTTTCGGCAAGGGGCGGCATAGAAATGTAATAATAATAATAATAATAATAATAATAATAATAATAATAATAATATAGCGCCATTGTCATGGAATCCCTAATTCTGCAGGAGGAAGGGTCTGAAGATGGTCTGCCTCAAAACACTGATGGATCCAAATGGTCTTCTGCCACCTCTTGGACATTTACATTTCACTTGGGCAGGTGATTCTGTCAAAGCCCTGGTTGATCTCTGGAACAAAGAAGTGGCCTGGGTAGTTGACACAATTTCTCCTAAGTGTCCCTTCCCATTGGGTAGAGCCAAAGAAGCTCCCTGGTTTTCCATGAAGCTGGGCATGTAGTCGAGCGACTACCAGAGTGATGCTAGAGAAGAACTGGAATGAGTCAAACCTAACAAAGGCCATCTGAGATCTACTCCACGGAGGCAATGATAGCTAAAATAATCCCGTTCTTCTCTGTCACTATTACCTCTGCACAAAGTTGATCAATGGAACTTTGGGAGCTGTTCAGAGACCTATTACATTCTGATTTATAAGAAGAAAATGTGAATTGCTCAATTCAGTGTAACCAATTTGGGGAACACTTTGCTGGAGAAATCAACTCTACCTATGCCAACTTGGTTGCCTTAGGTGACGATGCAGTTCCAGTTGTAGCTTTGGTCTCTGCTTATACAGCTGTAACAGATATTTTTCAATCTGTACAGCTAGAAGAGGTAGACAAGATCAGGAGAGAGGTGAGGCCTACCACATCTGTGCTAGATCCTTGCCCTTTCCAGCTTAGAAAAGCAAGCAGTGGGTGTAGCAGGTTTGGCCAAGTAAATAAGGGTAGTCATAAATACCTCTTCGTGACATAATCAGATTGCATCTTGCCTACAGGTCATGTGCTCCTGGATTCATCCCTACATCTGGATGCCCAGAAGTCAGCAAGATGTAGAAGTCAGCAGCTGCAACAAGTGTGTTTGCACACCTGAGGTTAGTGCACCAACTGCACTTGCTCCTAGCAATGTCTGATCTGATCACAGTCATGTATGCTAGGACTACGTCACGTTTACACTACCATAATAGGCTCTATGTTGGGCTACCTTTCAAAGCTACCATTGAAAGCGTGCCTGGTTCAGAATGCTGTGGCTAGACCATTGACCAGGGCTGGTTCCAGGAAGCACACACCTCCATTGTTAAAACAACTGCCTTGCGTGCCCGTCTGCTTCTCGGAATAATTCCAAGTACTGCTTCTGAAAGCCTGCCTTTTTCAATACGAGCCAGCTCAGGTTTAAAACCTTTGAGAAAGGCCCATATTGCAGTTCCATTGCTTTCAGAGACAATTTTGGTGGGCTACAAGAGGACCTTTGCAACATATGCCCCTAAACTCACAAATTCCCTGCCATAGCAGGCTATTTATTACAGCTTTCTTTTATTGCTGTATTTTATGTACCAATTTTAGTTACATGTTAAGATTTTGCTAAACTATTATTGTTAGCTACCTCGAGTACCATTTTTGACTGGTTAATCTCCCAATGGACTGCAGATACACTGTGGAAACAACTACCTCAACCTTAGCAAAGCTTTCAGCATAGTGCTCCAGACAACATCCTGATAGGCAAATTTGCAAAAAGAGTGGACTAGACAGAAGAACTATTAGGTGGATTCAAAATTGGCTGATAAATCAGACACACAGAGTGCTCATCAATGACACCTTCTCAAAATGGAGACAGGTAAATAGTGGGGTGCCACACTGTTCAGTCCAGGGCCCAGTGCTCTTCAACATCTTTATTAATGTCCTAGATGAGGAAGTACAAGGAACAATGATCAGATCTGCAGATGATACAAAACTGGGTGGAATAGTGAACACCCTAGAAGATAGAACAAAGATCGAGAGTAATCTTGATAAACTTGGAGGCTGGACTGAAAGCAACAGAATGAGATTCAATAGGGACAAATGCCAAGTCCTCCACCTAGGAAAAGGAAACCAAATGCATTGATACAAGATGGGGAATACAGGGCTCAACAGAACTGAACAAGATCTCGGGAATTATTGTGAACAACAGGCTAAACATGAACCAATAATGTGATGCTGCTGCAAAAAGCGCAAATGTTATTTTGGGATGCATTAATAGAAATAGCACTTCCAAATCTTGAGAAGTAGTAGTTCCCCTATACTCTTCACTATTCAGACCTAATCTGGAATACTGTGTCCAGTTCTGGGCACCAAGATTTAAGAAAGATGCAGAAAAATTAGAAAGGATCCAGAAGAAGGCAACAAAAATGATCCAGGGTTTAGAAAAAATGTCTTTAGGTATGTTCAGGCATGAGAAGACCCAGAGGGAACATGATATCACTCTATTAAGTACCTCAAAGGCTGTCACAAAGAGGAAGGTCAAGATCTCTTCTCACTGATGCCGGAGTGTAGGACATGGAATAATCAATTCAAGTTGCGACAACCCAGATTCAGGCTGGACATCAGGAAAAGCCTCCTCATTGTAAGACCAATACAACAGTGGAACCAACTGCCTAGAGAGGAGGTGGGGTCTCCCACACTAGAGGCATTCAAAAAGAAACTGGATAGCCATCTGAGTGGGATGGTATAACTTGCTGTCCTGCAATGGCAGGGGGTTGGATTCAATGGCCTTCTTGGCCCCTGAAAACTCTACTATTTCATGATTATATGATATAAATAAATAAGATTATAATCTGTATTATTTCTCCTTGAAACAGGGTCACAATAATACAGTTCTCAGTGGCAGTTCCGTATTTCTTCTTGAATCAGTCTTCTTACTTTCCCTTTCCTTGATCAAATGATAGTTGGTAACAGCCACCTCTAGAGCTGAGAAAGTCGAACACTCTTATAAATCAAAATAACACTATGAAGCAGAAGAAATAAGACCTACTACAAACTTACTTTCGAATTTTCTGGCCTTCCGCATTGTCTGGCAGGAAGAATTCAAAGGACTTGTACGTTTTTACCAAATCTCGCCGATATTGACCAACATTAAATTCTGTGTGGGATATCAAGGAAGTTAATCAAGCTGAGTTTGATCACTGCTTGCCCTTAAAGTCATCTACTTTTCCCTACAATTTACAGATGTAAATTTACCTACAATTTACAGATGCACTCTCATCTCTGCCACTAAGGTGCAGCATAGTGACTAATAGATAGGACTGCCAAAAGTTCCTGGCTTGAGTATCACCTCTTCCATGAACTTACTAGGGGAAATAGTGCAACAAAGGCATAATTTCTCTCAGTGGCTGCGTCATACTGGATTCTACCCTAAGTTGCCTCTAGCAAGTCACTGTCGCTCTTCCTCAGTTCCCCCTTGTGCAATATGGGAATACCACTATTGACTTCCAGGACTGTTGTAAAAATTTCAGCTAGATTATGCAAATTCATGGTCTGATGTTATTATTGTAGGTATCATTTGTTTTATTTCTCTATCATCACTCAATAGCTGGAGCTCTCTGGGTTGGCTTGCTTAAACAAAAAAGTAGTTAAGATTAACCACAGCTGTGAGCTGGAGGAAAAAACAAGCTGCAGTTAATCTAAAATGCTGCCAATCTCTTTCCCACAGCCACACTGGGGCAGGGGGGGAATGAATGCAAGGCCAGAACTTTCTGCAGCTATTCCCCAACATGAGAAATCATGCTTTCTCATGAGGTCCAGTCCAGGTCATTACAGAATTGTCCCTGAATGTACTGCAACGAAACACTGGCATGACACCACATTCTCATCCCTTTATATTTCCTCCCCAGAAGCACCTATTCCGTAAGGCCCACATCTTTCAATGTCCTACTGTAACTCACCTTGTAACTAAGCCTTCGTAACAAAACCAATTTCATCTTCCCTCCCCATATGCTCTGACTCCTCCTTGCTGCCCTCTCTCTTTTCTTTTCTCGTGTGTCAGATTTTAGAATGTAAGCTTCTCACAGCAGGGAACTGTACATGGTCCTCTGTACAGCACCATATTCAACAGATGGCACCATATACATAATCAATAATAATATTAGGCAATCATTTTAACACCCCCACCACTTCCCCAAATATTTTATGCTAAGGAAAAGTAGTCACCTTTTGTAGGCACTCCAATCCAATTTAAGTAGCGTGTCAATTTCTTAGAGATGTACGTCTTTCCTCTAGCTGGGAGGCCAACCATGACAATCAGTGTAGGGCAATTGGTCATACATACTGTAAAAAAACAAGACAAAACAAAAACCTTGTAGTGAGCAAGCCAAGCAAAAGCTCAAGTTACAATTTCAAGTCTATTTAGGAAACAGCTGTATTTTTGCAGGCAGGACATGAACACACTGTTATTCCCATTGTGTTCTTTGTTGGCACCACTTATGATATTTTCCCAGTAAAATCCTTGCGTAACTGAAACAACATTTTACTTTTATCAAAAGCTTCCAAACCAACCCATTTCATTAGGGGTGGGGGAAATTAACAATTGTAATGATATACAGTTCTGAAGTAGCCTTCAAAAACATCCATATTTTAACACATTCCTAAAGAATACAGAGCTTCCCTCTGAATCAACTTTTCAGTTTTTCAAACTTTTGGAATTTGATTCTTTCCAAAATATTATCATAGAAACTGCCCTAAAACCATAAAGACACTAGATTTTCTGTCCAACCTTTGAGAAAATACAAATGATGAAACTTAACTCAGCAAGGCATTAATGTATTAACACCTTCTCTTAATTTCTTCTACAAGAAAAAATGCAATTTCTTCTGAACAGCTTAAGAGAAATCAAGACAGTACAGCTGACGAAGTATTCATCACCTATGTGTCTATAAAATACATTGCTAATGTTCCGATTGTTCCAATTCTTACCATAGCCCTGTAAGACAAATACTCAGTATCTTAGCTATGTATGTCCATTGGCCAAAAATTAGTGTAAAAATATATGAGAAGAAAATAAGAATTGCAGATAGAGCAAAGGCTTAGGATGAAAGAAAGTATGACCTGGTTCACACATAAAACAAACACATGGTAAATTTAACCCATGGTTTGTTGCACTGCTCAGTATTTGTCTGGCACATGATCGAATAAACCATGGTTTCTTTTCTCAGTGTATGGATTGTTCATATGCCTCTTTTTTCACCTGCCCTCCCCCTCCCCTCAATTCTAAATGCTTTTGTAATGTTCTAGTATTTAACATATATAGCTGGGGCAGCACAGGGAATGTTAGGGTTACCACTCTTGCATACCACCTTAAAGCAGAATAAAACAAAACAAAATAAAAAGTACAACATTTTATATAAATCCTCCCCAAATTCAGAATGCAGGCCCAAGGCAAGGATGTTGTACTTTTTTTGGTCAGAAATTTCAGTCCTAGAAAAGCAAATCATAAATTAAGATGTAGTGATGAATATACAGTAGAGGTGACAAATAGATTTAAGGAATTAGATCTGATAGACAGAGTGCCTGAAGAACTATGGACGGAGGTTCACAACATTGTACAAGAGGTAGCAACTAAAGCCATCCCAAAGAAAAAGAAATGCAAGAAAGCAAAATGGCTGTCTGAGGAAGCTTTACAAATAGCTGAAAAAAGAAGGGAAGCGAAAGGCAAGGGGGAAAGAGAAAGATACACTCAGTTGAATGCAGAATTCCAGAGAATAGCTAGAAGAGATAAGAATGCCTTCTTAAATGAACAGTACAAAGAAATAGAAGAAAACAATAGAATAGGGAGGACCAGAGATCTCTTCAAGAAAATTGGAGATATGAAGGGAACATTTCATGCAAAGATGGGCATGTTAAAGGACCAAAATGGCAGGGACCTAACAGAGGCAGAAGAGATTAAGAAGAGGTGGCAAGATTACATAGAAGCACTATACAAAAAATAGCTTAACATCCCTGATAACTAAGATGGGGTGGTCACTGACCTCGAGCCAGACATCCTGGAATGTGAAGTCAAATGGGCCTTAGAAAGTCTGAGCAACAACAAAGCCAGTGGAGGTGACAGTATTCCAGCTGAGCTATTCAAAATCCTAAAAAACGATGCAGGAAAAGTGCTACACTCAATATGCCAGCAAATTTGGAAAACTCAACAGTGGCCACAGGATTGGAAAAGGTCAGTTTACATTCCAATTCCAAAGAAGGGCAATGCCAAAGAATGTTCAAACTACCGCATAATTGCACTCATTTCACATGCTAGCAAAGTTATGCTCAAAATCCTACAAACTAGGCTCCAGCAGTATGTGGACCGAGAACTACCAGAAGTACAGGCAGGGTTTCGAAGAGGGAGAGGAACTAGAGATCAAATTGCCAACATACCCTGGATCATGGAGAAAGCTAGGGAGTTCCAGAAAAACATCTACTTCTGCTTCATTGACTATGCTAAAACCTTTGATTGTGTGGCTCACAACAAACTGTGGCAAGTTCTTAAAGAGATGGGAGTACCAGACCATCTTATTTGTCTCTTGAGAAACCTATGTATATGCAGGTCAAGAAGCAACAGTGAGAACTGGACACGGAACCACTGAGTGGTTCAAAATTGAGGAAGGAGTTCGGCAAGGCTGTATACTGTCGCCCTGTCTATTTAACTTATATGCAGAGCACATCATGAGAAAGGTAGGGCTAGATGAATCACAAGTTGGAATTAAGATTGCTGGGAGAAATATCAACAACCTCAGATATGCAGATGATACCACTCTCATGGCAGAAAGTGAAGAGGAACTAAAGAGCCTCTTGATGCGGGTGAAGAAGGAGAGTGCAAAAGTTAGCTTGAAACTCAACTTTAAGAAAACTAAGATCATGGCATCTGGTCCTCTCACTTCCTGGTAAACAGATGGGGAAGAAATGGAGGTAGTGACAGATTTTTTTAAATCCTGCCTGTACTTCTGGTAGTTCTCGGTCCACATATTGTAGCATACTAAAAAGCAGAGACATCACCCTGCCAACAAAAGTGCATATAGTCAAGGCTATGGTTTTCCCAGTTGCAATGTATGGCTGTAAAGGCCGGACCATAAGGAAGGCTGAGCGCCGAAGAATTGAGGCCTTTGAATTGTGGTGCTGGAGAAGACTCCTGCGAGTCACTTGGACTGCAAGGCGATCAAACCAGTCAGTCCTAGAGGAGATGAACCCTGAATGCTCTTTAGAAGGCCAGATACTGAAGATGAAACTCAAATACTTTGGCCACCTAAGGAGAAGGAGGGACTCCCTGGAGAAGAGCCTAATGCTGGGAACAATAGATGGCAGGAGGGGACGGCAGAGGATGAGGTGGCTGGATGGAGTCACTGAAGCAGTTGGTGCGAGCTTGAGTGGACTCCGGGGGATGGTGGAGGACAGGAAGGCCTGGAGGAATGTTGTCCATGGGGTCGCGATGGGTCAGACATGACTTCACAACTAACAACAACAACTGAACCCAACCCACATAAAAAGCAATGATTCTATGATCAACAGCCAATTGGGAGGGATGCCAATTCAGTTTCCTGCACTGAGCCTTCTGGTCCCTTCCAACTCTACAATTCCATAGGAGCCCCTGACCTATAGAAATCTCCATTAGAGAACTCTTATCATCAATGTTGACATAAACAGCATTGCTCAGATCATATCATTAGCTTGGTTACACAGAGGCTGGGATTTTGCCATTTGGAGAAAGTACACAGTGTTCCAAATACAATAACAAATTCTGATAAGACTAATGTAAAACTAAGGCTATTGAATGAAAAGACCAGCCAGAATCAATCCTCCAAGTCAAATTTTAGCATCTCTTATCATCTTAACAAGCTCTTTCCCAATACCAAATCATTACAAGTATACAATCTACTATAGTACTTTTAATGTAATGCCAAACACCCCCCTCACCCAATTTTGTGCAATGCTGTATGTCATGTCTCAACCACTTACTTGGAAATTGCCTGGAACACTTTTGTGCAACTCAAGTCTTTCAGCATAATCTCGGTATGTGACAACAGAAGAATGTATGAAGAAATAACATGAGGAACAAAGAGCAAACCATGAAAAACTTGTGAGTCCCTAAATAGGTCAAGAGTCCATCGCACTCTCAGTTATATCTTCTGAGAGGTAGGTCCCCTGGAGTTCAATGAGACTTACTCTCAGGTAAGTGTAGCTAGGACTGGAATCTAGCTGGGTTGGATCCAAATTTGTGCAGGACTACTCTGTCCTTCCCACAGCAGGCCCCTGAAAAATGCTACACAGAGAAAAGAGACCCTGATGAATAGACAAGCTGTGGATGGATGAGGATGCAGAGCAATCTCCATAAGTCAAGTGAAGACACCTTAAACAAGCAGAGCCCTTCCTCCTATTAAAAAGCAGATTCTGGATCCAACCCGGAAGTTTTTTGGTCTGTTCCAGGAAGATAGCAGCAGGGGAAATCCCCAGGTTACTTTATGCTATATGAGGAATTCAACAGAGGCAGCAAGGAGCTGTTGATTGTAGTCAGGAATTGTGGAGCACCTTCTCCTGGTCTACACAAATGTAAACTTCTGGAAATTTGCTTCAAAAGTTTCACATGCCATTACTAAAGTGCAATCATCTCCATAATATTACTTATTTACGTTGAATAATGGATACAGACCAATATTCAGTTAGTTACATTTATTTATTTAAAGCATTTCTATGCTGCCCTCATCGCAACAAAGCCTCGGGGCGGCTCACAACATTCATAAAAAAATAATAATTTAAAACTGGTACTACTTCGGCTATATATATTAAAATCTATAAATACAATAATAAATCACTGATCTTAAATGTATGTAACTGTAGCACAACAGTTAAAACTCAAATAAAATCTTTTTTAAAAAAGAAAATGGGCATCAGGTGTATAAATTTGATAGTAGCAATTGGTTATATAGTGTGCATATTTGCATGCATGTATATAAAAACGGGGGATGCAGGTGGCACAGTGGTTTAAACCACTGTGCTGCTGGGCTGGTTGATCGAAAGGTATCTGGTTCGAATCTGCACAACGGGGTGAGGTCCCATTGCTCCGTCCCAGCTCCTGCCAACCTTGCAGTTCAAAAACTTGCAAATGCAAGTAGATAAAAAGGTACCACTTCGGTGGGCAGGTAACAGCGATCCGTGCACCTCGGTGTTTAGTCATGCTGGCCACATGACCTCGGAGACTATCTGTGGACAAAGGTTGGCTCCCTCGGCTAGGAAACGGAGATGAGCACCGCCCCCAACAGTCAGACATGACTAAACTTTAATGTCAAGGGGAAACATTTACCTTTACCTTTATATAAAAACAGGACCTCTATGCTCAAGGCAGTATATGGTATACAAAAAGAAAAAATTCTGGGAACAAAAACTAAGGCCAACTACATTGATTATGTCCTTTTGATGAACTTCCCAGGGATACCTGACTAACTGTTATTAGAAATGAAAAACTAAGTTAGATGGACCATTGGTTTGATCTAGCAAAGTAGTCCTTATGTTCTTATTTTTACGCATGGTTCTCTGCCATTCATTCTTCCACTTGTGTCATTTGAAGCATGCAACATGATTCTATTTTTAAAAGCTGAGGTTTAATCCCTTTCTTGTCCTCTGTTAATTCAATCAATTTTGATAGCTTCATCATCCCTATTATTTGAGGGACAAGGAAGTACTTTGACCTTCTTCTGATGTAAGTTTCATCAGCGAAAATGTCAGAATACCAGAACTTAACTACTTGAAAAATGACAGATCATTAATGTTAGTTCACAAATATTAAGCACCTATGCATTAGAGCACCATTTGATGCAAGTTCACCTGCCTTCAGCATGCTGCAAGTTGTAGATGGTTTTTCTGTCCGTGTTTGCACAGGACTGCTCCATTAGAGAAGTATTTACAAAAGTATTCCAAAGTTTAGAGTCCATGGACTTTTAAGCATGAAAGAACTAAGTCACTGGCAATAGTTCATGCTCATGTAATGCCTCATAAAAGTGAAAAGTTCCACCAACTTCTTATCAGTGGAAGTCATCTAACTTTAAGGGCATTATCTGCCTTGGAAATTATCCTGTTCAATTAACCAGTCAATAAAAGACATTTTTTTCCACGTCAGAGTAAATTCTTTGCCTTCTTTACCAGGGGAATGGAGTCAGAGTGAGGCAGCTACAACTGGACTGCAACCCAACAAGAAAGTAAAGGGAAATTTCAGAAGCCTTTGTAATCAAGGCAGTGCTTATGCAGGTAGCAATCTCAAGTGGACATACCCAATAATTCTCAACTTACTTTAGCAATTGTTGTTAAAGTAATAATATAAAGTAGGTTAGCACTGGTATCCCCAAACTGCAGGCTGGGACACATGGTGCAAGACCTAGGGCTCTCTTTTAAAAAGCGCTCGAGTTACATTACATTAAATACTCCAAAGACGACTCACCTAGATGTTCTACTAAGCCCAATAAATTCACAGACAAGTCAAGAGTAGCTCTCATGCTCAAAGCAGCCCCCTGTAATTGCCAGGACCCTCTATTTTGGTTCAATTCCTGCCTTGCTTTGGCCAGGAATTAAGAGTACCAACCTTTGTACAGTCAATGCGGGAAAATCACTTATGGGCCAAATCATTTATTCTCAGTAAAGCTCTTTTACCTATCTACCTTACAATACATTACAGGCTTCGGCGAATGGGGCGGCATAAAAATGTTTTAATAAATAAAAAATAAAAATTCTGCTTTTCTATTTTGATCTGCTTGTCCCATGCCATGGACAAAGTCTACCATCACAAGTTGCATTCTCTCTGTGTTCATCTCTATCTGTGGGATTCTTTGAACACTTACCTTCCTGAATTTTACCTTACCTTACCTTCCCCATAATGTCTTTCTTATGACACGCAGCCATGATACTTTGAGGTTAAAAACACTCCTTTACATTTCTCCTCAGAAATAAGTTCCACTGAGTTCAGTAAGGCTTACTCCTAGATGAGTGAGAACAGGATCAAAGCCTGAGCAGGGGAGTACAGAAATGCACACTAAACCATTTTGTCTTTTTATTTCTCATGCAAGTCCTTTCTGCTTTATGATGCCTTGGCCCAGGCTTGTTCTCATAAAAAACAAAATAGCAAATGAATATGTCAAAGCAAGGCTTGATTGATGCCTGGCACAAAAATAATTGAATTTAAATATTTTTTTAAATTCCAATGTTGGGTGCATATGTTTTTAAAACATCCCTCATCCCTGCAATATCGCTGACTTAACTCTTCTGCCTTAGCTGGTCCAACTCCATCCTCACATAAGCACAAAATAACAATCCTGTCTAGCTTGCATCTTTGCATACTTGACTTTAATCAGAGAAACTGAAAAGCCCATGAGCAAGAACTTATGAAAACCGGACAAAGCTGTTTTCATAAGATGAAGATCACAAGCATAGGTTTAATGCATTCATGATGAGGTTTAAGGATATGTTATTCAGTGAGAAAGCAATTTAGAATGTTATGTATGATTTTTAAAAATAAAGTTTCGATTTAAATTAAACCCATCTAATTCTTTTGTTAATCCTCGACTTTTATCCACCTGGCTTCAACCTCCATCTTCAGCTAAAATAATCAGGCAGTAGGTGACATAAAGACCTCTGCTGGAGACCAAGAGAAACAGTACCCATCACAGTCCACAGTATTGGGCCTGACTCTGTATCTTCATCATTTATTGTCCTGGCTGACTCACCGTTTCCTTTGGAACTCCACTAGCCACGCACCTTTCATGCACAGTGCTGCCTCTAAAATTGGGACATACGTCTCTGCTGCCTTAGAACAGGTTTAAGCCCCTTTTTGAAGTCATAACAAACTGCAGGGTTCTGTGCACATCGTATCCCAAACACACATTTATTTTAAAGAGCTGGACAGCTAACTAAGGGAGGCTATCAATGTATCAAACTTTAGTTCTAAGAAATACTGACTCAAAGAAGTCCAAAAAGAAGATGTTGGAATAATACCAGATAGCAAACTCAAGTACATGTTGATGTTTTCAATTCCATGTTCAGGCAAAAAAGGTGGCTCCAAGCTGTAGAACTTGAAAGATTAGCTCAGAAATAGTTTTGATCTAGCCCAAATATAGACATGCCAAGTTGCATGCGAAGTTTCAGCTTAGTATGAAATATATCCAGATAAGATCATTGCAATAGATAGCAAATGAATATTGTATCTTTCATCTCCTGAAGTTGTGCACCTGTTCTTGGGCTCACCTACAAACAGAATTCATTTCTCCTCATCAGACTTATGCAATCCCTCAAAAGTTCTCTCATTTGTATCTTCATTTTCCTAGCCTTCATCCTAAATTTTTGCCATAGTAAGCGATGCACAAAAAAACATTACCATTCCAATTGTTCCATCAATGTTCAGATTTACTTAGTTGTGTATCTCATAAGCTGTAAGAAAAGTAAGCTTGGAGGGACAATCCACTCAAGCAATGGAGTAATTTGATGCTGTTACTTTGTTGGATGCTGCGGCGGGGGGGGGGGCGGTTGTAATATTGCACGAAGTTGCTTTAAAGAAACATGCCATGCATAGGTTTATAGGTCTAGCTGTTGTTTCTAAGAAGCCATTTTAAAAGCTGATCTTGTTATCTCATATCTTATTTGTTAAATTTGTTTAAAGGATGTCCACACATCACGTTCTCTACATCATACATGATCTCTGACTGACCATCCCATGTGCCCAGCATGAAGCAGCGGCTGTTGGAATGAACGAAATGGCGCTAGAACAACAAGTACTGAACACATGTGAAAAAGACAAGCAAGCAAAAAGTTTTGGAAGCGACTTTGCCTGCCCCCAAAATAACTTTCATGTGCCAAAATGGTACATACAAATATCTGCCACATAGTTCCTGAAATTGTAATATCAAGTATCTTGCTTATCTCATCTGAAATTGATAATATTGCTAAGAGTCAATGCTTTTGCATTAGCTCTAATACCTAGTACAACTACGTTCATGAGGAACACAGAACACAGATTAGTCACCGCAGAACTTAAAGGTGCCTTTTAAGTTGCCGCATCTATTCACTTCAGTACTTTGGGGAGCACCACACTTTACACAACAAGCATGTTTTCTACATGCACCCTAATGTTATAGGCACACTGCAAACATGGAAAATATGGATGACATACATATGTGAACGAATCTTTAAACACCCCAGAGGACTGGGAGCACTAACTGTGGGAAGGGTTTGGGCAGCTATTCTACCTTTTTTCCTTAAAAGAGTTTCTGAGATAAGAAAAAGAGATACAAGTACCGGCGGGGAAACATGAAAGGGTTATAAATGCAGACAACATCATGGACCACCCATAAAAGTCTATTAATGAAGCAGGATGATGGGGCAATAAAAGCCTCACCTAGAAGCACTCATAATGTCTAAGAAATGTGGCCAGTACCTGCATACCACAGTGAAGAAACAAGTGCTTAAAGATCCATGTACAGCTACTGGGAAAAGTCAGGTTAACTGCAGCTTATCACTCTACTGGGGCTGAACAAACTTCAGTTCATCTCATGTAAAGCTGTTTGCCCTTTTTAACAAAGCTACTTCCAATTAAATGGGTGTGAAAGCTAGAGTGAGAAGAAAGCTGAAAAGAAGAAAACTGGTGAGTTTGAAACCTGGTCCTGGAGGAAAGCTTTGTGAATACCCAAGGCTGACAGAACGGCAAGTGGGTCCTAGATCGAATAAAGCCAGAGCTTTCTCTAGAAGCAAAAATGACAAAACTGAGGCTGTCATCTTTTGAACACATCATGAGAAGGCAAGACTCCCTGGAGAAGACAATCATGTTCGAGAAAGTCAAAGGCAGAAGACGCAAGGGAAGAGCAAATAAGAGACAGCTTGACTCCGTAAAGGAAACCATCACCTTGAACTCGGAAGGGCTAGATGGAACAGGACATTCTGAGAGCTTTCCTTCATAGGGTTGCCATAGTTGTCGAAGACAACTTTACAGCACCTGACAACAACAAACAAACAAACCACAGTGTATGAAGCCAGCTTGTTCCAATCAAAGCACAGCTGAAATTAATGACAGTTTGGGGTGCTGATACGATCTCGAACTCTGGTCAACCAGAAGCTTCCAAACTCTCCTGGATGACTCCATCAACAGAAAAACCAGGGAGAGTGCATGGGTCCAAGGCATGAAGTGGCTTCTGTCAACCAAATGAGACCTGTGGAGTATGGGAGCTGACCTTAGTGCAATCCCTCTAAAGGACTCAGTTTTAAGACTGGTCCAGGTACAAATGTATTTTTAATAAGCACTTATGCAGCTTAACCTTACATACACTTTCTTTGAAAAGCTAGGAAAACATAATTTCAAACTACATCTAAAATAACCTGAAGTCAAACTATGTAAAGAGATCATTTATGTTAACAATTATTTCTTTACATAGTGTGTCACAGAATAAACTGGGAAAAGTTAACAGAAAATAGCAATTCCATATGGGTGGTTCAGGACTACATATGAAAACCTTGAGAGTGGTGCCTTTCATTTTTAAAGTATGAATTGGAACTAGGAAAAAAATAGTATGTCTCTTTGTAAGCTGCTTGGGGACCACTACCACACAGATTTAAGTGACAATACTATCTTAACAATATACCACTGCCTCTATTAAAGATACAAATAACCTCTTTTTCCTCCTTGCCTACAGCAAATACTCGTAGTAATCCACTGCACCTTTTTAAACATCATAGAAACTAAACAGTCCTGCTCATGACTGAACACTACATCTCACAAACAGTCACAAGCTGATTCCCCTGCGCCTCACCATGGCTGCTAAACAACTGCAAGCACATGACAAGTGACAGAAGGCTGTAAGCATCTAGTGAGATTGCGGGCAAAAAGGAATTGCCAAAGTGAGCATGGATTATGTTAAGCAACTGGAATCTTTGGCTACCCCCCACATACTATATTAGCTCTCACCTGTACCCTACCCATCTGATGGGGTTTGACTACAGAACAAAATGGGCTATTGGTGAGAGAGGTACCTTATCTAAGGTGTCCATCACTTCCCAAAGCACTTCTCATGTTTCTAGCTACTAGGTACAATGCCAAGCTAAATGTAGACAAGTGTAGCTTAGATGCATCCCTTAGTAAAGAAGTAAAAGAGCCAAGGGCCCAGAAACACTAAATACCTTTCTAGCAGGGCACATATAGGGCAAACCCTTTCTTTCTATGCCATGAAGACACAACCATTTTTCAGAACACTATCTTGAATGCAAACATGGTGGATTGCTTCTTTCCTACAGCATCACCCCATGGTAAAACAGCAAACTCTTTCTGGAGTTTAATGCACTGAACTATGTAGACTGGAAGAGAGATGGAGAACAGTCAAATTCCAGGCCATTTTCCTTGATCTTTGCTAGGATTCTCCCAGGTGTGTGCATTCTCCGTTCCTACCCTCAGATAAGCAATGCCTTGAGCTCACCACTCACCAGAGCCAAAACCTGCCTCAAAGAAAACCACCTATCCTGAAAGATCACCCCCTAATTATCAGTTGTTATCCCAGGCCATTGGTCTGAAACTCTGCATCTGTCAGAAGGTCCGGTGACAATCCAGTCCTTTCCTCCTTTCAAGTAAAATAACCTTCATTATAAATCTCTAGCCCTCCCTTTGCTACAGTTCTGCATTTACAGTATGCATTTTCCAAGTGTGGATTTACTTCTCCCCTCATTCCATTTTCTAAGGATCTGTTTTACCAGCTAAATAAATGTCCTACAATGCTATCTTAACCATGGCTCCTCAAAAGTGAACCCCATTTATTTCAATAAGGCTCACTTCCTGGTAAATGCACACAGAACTGCAGACTTAAGATATACTAGTAGGGAGGCTTGTTCCATGCACATACACCCTTTAATTTTTCAACTATATCTCGCATACTTTCTATTAGCCATCTTTCAAGTGCAAGAGGCCTAGCATGGCTAATTGTCCAGAAATGATCTGAAATGACTAACAAAATTTCACGGCATTCCTATTTTAACATGCATAATCCACCTGTCAACTAACACATTCACATCCACCAGATGAATTACATTACTCTGAATATTGCTAACCAGTTTGCCACCTCAGTATCTACTTTATCTTCCCTTCTGCGTGCTATCCCCTCTATCATTTCCTCCCCATTTATTTTATTGGACAGAGGAAGGCAAACAGGAAAAGGAAAGAAGTGTGTCAGAGGCAGCTCGAATGCAGCGGGACGGTGAGGACAGAGATCAAGAGTGTGGAATAGCCACCCGTATTTCCTCCCAAATAGCTTTCATTTACGAGGGCAATCAGCGTGTTTAGCATTTTAAGGTGCAACACATTCGATACACGTATACTGGCATTTCCTTCAGCCCGAAGGTGTCTCCCGGCATCTGCTGACTCTGCGTGCGGCAAACTCCTTGGGCCTAAAATAACGGGAGCTCAGAGGGCATCGCTTCGCTCCTTTTGAGCTGCTCTCCCCGTGATCCTACTTAAACACCCTCCTACCCACAGCTCTGACAGCAAAGGCGTAAGCTGCTCTCAGGCTGTCCCACTTCCCCGCCTCTTCTAGGGAGACGCCGGTTCCCCAATCCCCCTGCTAAGCCGGTGGGTCGAAGTCCTGCGAAAAACTCTTCTCCTCCTTCCGCGGAGGCCTCCGCGCCCATGCCCTGCGCCCTCATTCCGCTCCGCACAGCCCCGCCGGGGTGATGCAACTCCAGCGCCTCGTCTTCTCCCCGCCCCTGCATCTTCGCACCGACTCCTGCTGCTCGCTCGCTCGCTCACCTCCACGCTGCGCGCTGTGCTTGGCCGGGAGCCCGTTGTTGTAAGGCACCCAGATCTTCTGCAGGGGGTTCTGCGTGAGCTCCCGCGCCGGCGACGCCGCCATGCTTGCATGGGGGGCTCGGTCCCCACGACCGCAGTGTCGCCTGCTGCGACCGGGCAGAGCGCGCCGGGAAGGCAGATCCGGGAGGGCGCGCCGTTGCCGCCAGCCGGCTTGTGTCCGGGGAGCTTCCTTCGACGGAGGGAGGCTGGCGAGGCGGCCGGAGGGTGGAGCCTGCGCGAAAGCACCGCCCCCTCAGGCCAGCGCGAGGAGCAAGTTGCGGAGCCCGCAGCGGAGAAGACTCGCCCCCAACTCGGGAGTGAAGCAATGCGCGGGAGGCGCGCCGCCTCGGCCCCGCCCTCTGCGCGCTTCGCGGAGACAAAGGGGGACGCGGGCTGCGGGGCTGGCCGCGACGGTGGGCTTGCGCAGCGGCCGAGAAGGGCGCAAGCGAGGGCTGGCGCTCCCTCCCGCGCAGGTAGTGCTCTGCGGCAACAAAGGAGCCACGCTGCGCAATCCTCTGGTGCTTCCTCCGAAGCGAGCCTTGCGGTGTTCAGCGCGGCTTACTCACAGGTAAGCGTGCATACAGAGCAACGCCTTGTGAGCCCTTAAAGGCATTTATTACGGCATAATCTCTTGAGGATTAGAGCCCACTTCATCACATGTGACGGCCGTTTATGCCAGAATAAATTTAGCCTGTACAGTGTTTCAAGACTCTCTTGTTTTTGCTGCAAAACTCTAGAGCCACCCTCTGGAATAGTGCATAGGGCTGTAGGCTTAAATCGCTCTAAAACCATGTTAACCTTTATACAGAGTTTGAAATATATTTCGTTTAGCACGCAGTTGGCCTCTTCTGACTTTGCGAGG
This sequence comes from Varanus komodoensis, assembly GCF_004798865.1. Taxonomy (NCBI): domain Eukaryota; kingdom Metazoa; phylum Chordata; class Lepidosauria; order Squamata; family Varanidae; genus Varanus; species Varanus komodoensis. The sequence goes on from NW_025336346.1 coordinate 8,254,820, forward strand.
GTTTGCCAAGAGCTTTTTCTCTAAAAATTCTGAGAGCTGTGGATGAGAAAAGGTGCAAGCCCTGCCTGGAAGGTCCTTAGAGTCATCCTTACAATGCACAACCAATCAAAACAGCAGAGATTATTAAATCACTTTCAAACGAATACATCTTTGACTTTTTGATTTGATTAATTGTTGGGAACTACCCAGATAGCTTCAAACTACTGGGGGGTATAGAAATGAAATAACTTAAAATAAAATTTAACCTTCCCTTACTTAGCCTTCCAAAGAGAACTTTATTATTGTGAAAAACTCTTCTTTGCTTTTGCCATGCAGAAAATTATGAAACAGAGTTCCATGACATTGCACAAAAAACAGTACCACCATAAATGAAAACGTTTTTAAAAATCCAGAAAATGAGCTTTTCAAAGTCAAGTGTGTAAACCTTGCATAAATAAATAAATAAATAGTGTGTCTGACATGTGCCTGCTATAAACACAAATAAGATTTTGTAATTAGAGCTTCTGAAGATATATTTGCATACATATCTGCATACAGTCTAAAACCCTAAATGAAGGGTAATTAAAAAGATGTCTGAATGAAAACCCATCATCACCAGATGTGTTTACAAAAAGTACCCTTCATTTACAGTGCAATCCTAAATGTATGGGCTCAGAAGGAAGTTCCACAGCATCTGATAGGGCTGGTCCCAGGCAAGTAGGATGTTTATTCTTCCATTTCTCATATTTAAACCAAGGAATGAAAAGCTGTATGAATTATTTAGATCCAATAGGAGCCCACACCACTGAGTTACCGCCATCTGTCACTGAGGGGATGCAAAAGTCCCGAGTCTGTCTTGGTCCTCAGGTCATGTGAAAAGAGGTTATTAAAAAAAAAATGTTTGAACATTTAGAAATGTGGCCAGTCCACATGCAAGTCAATGGATAAAAAGCTTTATGGAACTGAGTGCTGGATTTGGCCCAGGAGGGGCATTTTGACCTTTGCTATGACCTTTGAGGTAGGGGGAATTTTTGACCTGGAAGCAAAACAGCTGCATCCTCACTTCTGTCATACCATACTAACAGCAAACAACATTAAAAGGCTTTTTACTCTCTGAGTGCAGCACTCAACTTGCAAGACCAGTCTGCCTCTGGATAACTGCAGATCCTGACCTACAGCATTCAGTTGGAACTACACCGTGGGATTTTCCTAAGTCCTTCTCCCAGATGCAGCACCTTCTAAACTCCTCATGAAGACAATGAACTGAACTTGTTTTGGAATTTTCATGGGCGGCATAGAAATGTTATAATAATAATAATTAGCGGGACAATTTTCTGAATGTTGCAAGAACCAAACTAGAAAGAGCAGGAACTCTACTGAGGAAACAACACTGAAGACCAATCCCAGGCCTTGGATTTCTCCATTGATTTCTGATGGCAGCCTCATTTCCGTTATTAGGGCAAATAGTTTTTCAGTTGACTCAGGAAATAACCTTTAAAATATGTTTTATAATTCTTCCTCATTTTATAACTTGGCCTTTGCTTGTTTATCCTGGAAGAAGAAAGACATGGAGCAAAGGGCAACACAGCCCTGCGGTGCAGATAATTGCCCAAGAGGTCATTAACAAGCACTTGCAAGTGACTCAGCTTTGTAAGAGTTGGCTACTTACTACATGTGAGCCATACCCTGGAACACAGAGGTGGCATTGGAGCTGATCCATCAGGACTGGACCTCCAAATCTCTGGGAGCCCATCTGCCCCACCACCCTGCTATCTGTGGGTACCTGCTGAAATAAAGGGACCCAATGATTTGTGTTTAAACTGGTCCTCCTGGGTTAGTTAGATTTTTTACCCCGTACACTTCACCTTCTGTTGTCAGCGCCTTCAATCTTTCTGCCTGATGTTCTTTTCTGAAATCAAGTAGCCTCCTCTCCTGTGTTTGTACAGCCCTTTGTACAAATTTGGGTGGCCTTAGTAAACATAGTTGTTAAACTGAGTACACAGCATATTCTTTAGAGCATATGTAAATTATGATATTCAAATTTGTGAATCTGCCCTCTACAGCACCACCCCTGGTGGGACAGATGCATATATAAATTCAAATCCACATCTGATTTCCTATAGTTCATGGACTCTGATATCTGATACCCAGAAATGATTAGCAGAAATGCATAACCCATTGAGCCTGTTATACTAATCATTCACCCAGCCCAAGTGGTTAGCCTAAGGCAGGATGTGAAATCCTTTATTCTAGAGCAGCATTTTTAAAGGATCAAGTTCTACCAGCATTCCCTGAACATATTCCATTATTATAGTGGGGAACATGGCAGTTCATAGTTCTACTTTTCTGTGTTATGGGAAAGCTGCATGCATTGTGAACCATCCAGAGACTAAAGTGATTGGACGGGCTAGAAATATCCCAAATAAAGGAAGGAAGGAAGGACCGCAGTGCAGGCATGAGCATATTCTTAGCACAAGAATATGTGCTAAGCAAAACGTGCTCCCATCCTCCTCCCCAGTGTCTCTTGTGGATATTCCAGGGACACCATAAGACGACGGAGCTTTTCCCCCCACCTCAGCTATTGCAAATATCAGTCCATGTTTTGACAACCCTTTCAAAGTGCCCAAGCAGCACCATGGCTATCTGAACCTGATTTTTTTTTAAATGCCTAAAAATCCTTATTTATGTTTTAGCCACACTGATGCAACTGGGGACCTTTGCAGTTGCACAAGTGCAGGAATGTGACACCTTGGCAAGGACAGTGTCAACTACTGCCAAGGTGCAACAGGCACCAGCCTTGCACACTGCTTGGTTCTTCCCCTCTTGGTTTCTCTTGATCATTTTCAAAGAGAAAATGTCAAGAGAAACCAAAGGTGTGAGAGATCATCACACATGAAAAAGGCCCATTCTATGAGTTGAAACCCCCTTTGTAACAAGCTCTTCATTTCCCCGTCCCCCAGCTAGTCCAGATGCTGATGTACATTTTGTTCTTCTATGTGTTCGGCACAGTACAAAAGTACTTATCCCACTTGGGAAGAGTCTTGACAGCTAGCTGTCAAAAGTCTCGTTCCCTATAGAAAGGAGATCTGGCTGGGCCGTGGGTTTCAGGGGAGGTGTGTTGCCTGGCCTATATAAAGCTATCTGTCCCAAAACCACCACTGCCTGCTCAAATCCAACCAGAACAGATGGCTATGGGTGCAATCCTATGCATATTTAGAAAGAGAAAAGTGCTACAATTCCCAGCATTCCCCGCTCCTTTGTGTGTCATGTATTTTAGATTTTAAGCTTATGAGCACGGACTTTCCTCTTCTCTTGATTATAGACTGCTGAGGAGTAAGTTAAAATATTTTCAACAATTAAATAAATACTGTGACGGACATCATAATTTTATTTTGTTGAAAACTGCTTTGGTTCAAAATGTTTAATTTTAGCTCCTGCGGAATGAAGGTGCATCCTTTTATCGGCCACTTTGGCCAGAAAAGCTGCAAATAAAACCTAAAGTAGCTGCAAAAGATGAGCCTTTCCCCCCAGGATTTCATTCCATACCCCAATCCCTACCAATTTCTCATCATTTTCTCCTACCACTCCATCAGCATTCTGCATCCACTACAAATCCTGCCCTAATGTGGGCTGTTTTGCAGAGCTCCCCCACTTCAAGAGGTTTTCCCTCCGTATTTGTTTTTGCAGCTGCAAAACTTGGGTTTTACTTCAGCCTGCTTGTGCAGGTTTAGGTGTCTCAGTGATACAAGGGTCCACTCTCCCTAAAAAACACTGGGGGGAGGGGAAGGAGGGGCGATGGACTGTGAGGGGAAAACAGATAATGGAGTACCTGCATATTTCCCCCACACACCACTTTTTAGGAGATGAGAATGGGGGCACTCCTATACATATGTGGGACCAAGGGAGGACTCTCAAGTCAGGAGGTGGGCTTGGATTAAGAAGCTGTTCTAGAGACAAGAAAGTCAGGTAAAGGCAGATCGTCTGCAACAACATGCCTTTCCCTCACCATATTACTAGGAAACCACCTTGCTCCATGGCCACACATAAAACTAAGGAGCAGGTCTTACAACCTCATTATCTGCTACATACCAGTAATGCCCCAGCCTTAATCTGCTCTGCCCAGGACAGCAATTTACATTGCCAAAAAGGGATCCCCTGAGGCTATCAGGTGATCCTCCTCTGAATACCATGTGGTCCTTTCCCAGAGGATCTGGCTAGCCACTGTGTGAGGCAAGATGCTAGGCTAGAGGGGGCTTTGGTTGGATCCCAGCAGGGCTTCATCTTCAGCACTGGTCTTCTCAAAGTCCCTCTGTGCTGGATATGCAGTGGATGGCTACCCAAGCACGAGACTTTTTAGTGAAGTACAGGCCCTCCCCTATTAATTCATAAAATGGAAAAAAGTGACTGATTTAATATATATATATATATGGGAAGTGGGAAAAAGAGGAAAATGCAGGAAAAGGAGATGCTGTTGTTGCACCTGCCAAGCACAGGAGCATGGGAGAAAAAGGACTGCCTGGTGGACACTCACTGAAAGCAATTATTTAAAAATATTTCCATGTTCCAGGAGACTGAACGTGTTGCTACTATGCCTCCACTCAGCCAGCCAATCAAGCAAGCAGTTATCAGTAAAGAGAGGGCAAAGTCTAATAAAATCCTTGCCAGTCATCCGGAAGAGTGACTGGTAGATCCTGATCCTTTCCCACTCTGGGCTTACAGGAATGCATTCCTGGGAAAAAGCCAGGAAAAGACACTGAAGCCATTCTGAAGAACTGTCACGCGAAGGCTGTGCTCTCGTAGGAGGAAACTTCATGTTCTCCAAAACACGCCTTGTCTAACGCTAGATGCAGTATTCTGGAGGCATGAAAAACCGGTTCATCATTTCACTGAAATGATCTTGAGAAGATAGAGTCAAGCTATGTATTATAGTTTCTTATCTCCTTATTTTAAAAATATACTTGTGTTATAGTAGGGAAGCAGAATATTTCAGGTAAAAATTTAAGATGACTCTGGCAATTGACTGTGACCCTCTACTGAGCATGAACACATGCAAATGGAACAGCTCACTATTTGTTAACTAAGGAACAGGAGCTTCCTGGGGCAATTTAAGAGCACTTGCTTCTGTATTAAGTGTGTGTGATTCTCAGCATGTGTTTTCTTTCGCAGAGGGTCAGACACACCATGGAGAAGTGTTGCTAATCAGGAACTAAGTCTGCACCTACCTAGCCCAGGTTATTTTCTAGCCTGCTCAAATCTACAGTAAGTACAGGGGAGAAGGCATGTGTATGTGTCTACCCATTCATCTATCAGTACTATAGCACCAAGTCCCTGCAATCTAGACTTGGCTTGCATGCTCAGGGGACTCTAGGATATACTGTGGGATAAGTTTGTTTTGGTTTTTCGAGCGTGTTAATTTAATATATTCATGTGACTTAAGCCTGCAGAAACATCTTCAACCCCTATGGGCAGACTTCCCAAGGTTTGAAGGCAGGGAGATTTGTGGGCCAAGATAAAGAGTTATATTAGTAGGCCAAGATACAGCTGCTCTCTCCCCACTACTGTGGGACAACAGCCCCCGGGGGAATGGACTGAGCAGACCCTACTGACATATGGTTTCACTCAGGGCAGGCAGGACAGGTCCAGTTCTGACAGCTGTGTAAGCCTGCTTGAACGTTTCATTGTATCAAATTAAGAGCTATTCTAAACCATGCAAAGCTGGGTCCATTCATCCGCAGAAGAATGAAACAATCAAGACCCCTAATACCTTAAGAAAAAATTATCATAGCATCAGCATTTGTCATTATCACTTGTACAAAATGAATAGTAAAGGGAGACAGATGCAGGTGTCTTTGTGCACATGCACACATATATAAAGCGACATTTTGAATGCAGAAGTACAACTCATGGATCCATCAATTGTGTTTAACAAGATTCAATGCGAAAAATATAATGGAAATTACCACTTGCTCTATCTAGCAAAACAGGCTAATGCTTACATCTTTGGGTCAAACTGGATATGACATGCAGCAAAAGGACAATGTAATTTTTATAACAAAATATGAAAGCTGAATGAAAATATTTATCTTGAAGTATGCTATTTCCTTCCTACTGAGTTGAAAGGTGACCTAGCAGAAAATTCTAGATATACCTCTCCATTTTCTTGGCACAAAAAATGCAACAATATTAAATAACTAACAATTTGCCACCCTTTCATGACATGCAACCTCAACATCAATGTCTCACTCTGGCCAGTGATAAAAGAATTATTAATTGTTCTAATACTATCTACCTAATTGTATAAACTTAATCTGCTTAACTGTAAAGCTGTTTTTCCACTGGAAGAATGTTAGGACCAAAGGCTTTGACCAGCAAGAACTTTGTAAATAAATACCTAAATAAGATTACATAGAAAGTAGGTTAAAAACCTGTCTGTTGAAAGTAGCCAAAAGCATTACCCCCAAAGATAAATACTCTTTCCCTATCATACAGCTTGAAGTTAAGACTATATGTTTTAAGGATTCCTTTCCAGACCTGTAGAGATTCAAGAGGTAAATGTAAATGTTTCCTAGTGTAACTTATTACTGTGATTAATATCAGATTCCTTGAATATGATTGTCAAAATCTAAGCCTAACCAGCATCAGGTTGGAACCAGAACTTTTAAAAAGCCATATTTTTTCTTTTGCATTCTTTATGGGTTTAACTAACCCAGCTTCAAATCTCACCTCAACCCTTTTCCATATTTAATTTTCTATTTGTAAAATGAAAACAACAGCTCCTTTACACAATCCATTGAAAGTAAAATTCCAGAGTAACAAATGTAATCTTGCAAGGGAAGATATAAATGGTAACGTTTGTAGAAAACTTTGCAATTTGCAAAATTGTAAGTATTACTTAAAAGTCCATCAAAAAGAATGTGTTTTCAATAAAAGAGCTTTACTAAAATGAATGAAAAGAAAACCAAGAAAATCCATTTTGTTAAAAGGTTCATTTCCCCCTTTCCTTCCATGAACACAAGTTCTAATGCTTCTCTGTTGACAGTTCTAAAAATATATCATGGATAAAAGCATTTGAGAGCCTAATGGTTAAATCAGAATTTGCTAGAAGCAGTATTTGCAGCCTTATCAAATACAGGAAGACTCCTTTAGCAAAAATTCAATAGTTGGACAACCCAATAGTTTAAAAGCAGGCAAACACATAATAATGAGGACTCATATAATACTCCAGAAAATTAAGAAAACAAAGTTCTTCTACAGAATGATAAGGATACTCATTAGCAAAAAGTTAAAATGTATACTTGATTTGTTGCTATGAACTAAATATGCGATATTTCAAATGTACTTTTAAATTTAAAATCCAATGATTGCCAGTAGATGGCACTTCAGCTGCATTGTTCATATAGCAAGAGCTGGGTTGTATATGAAAGATAGCCTGACAGCAGGCCAGCTCACTCTCCCTTTTAGAAACAACTTATCCATTTGCCATATGTCAACAGGAGCTAGAGAATGCAAAAGCACATCATCTTTTTAATGCCGAAAAAAGCTGGAGCACATTTCTATCTCACCAGACAGGAAACTATATTTTATTTATATTCCACCTTTTTTCTTTTCAAAAAACTCAAGGAGGCTTACATAATTCTCCTCCTCTTTAATCTTAGCCTTACAACAACAACCCTGTGAGGTAGGTTGGGCTAAAAGTCTGTGACTTTTAGACTTGGTGGCTAAAAGTCACCAAGTTACCTCCATGGCTGAAAGATATTTGAAAAACAGAAGTGCCAATCCGCCAACCCATCTCTCTCCCTTCACAAGATGAAACTTTTAGGCTCCTGTTCATTTGTCCAAGCCCTAAGAGTAAAAAAACCATGAATATTATCCAAAAAACCCCAAAAAAACTCTAAGGAGAAGCAATGTTAGAATTCACAATTCTCAAGCATGTAGATCACCTTACTAATTATTGTAATCCTAGAAGAAATATTTTTCTAGATCAAATTTTTCAGTCCAATGGTACTGTGCACACAGCTGTAATTTTGAGTGCACTGATTAAGAAACAGCTGTTTATCAGGAAATTCAGAGATGCTTTCTAAAGATCCAACCTCACTATTTTAAACCCTACATTCAAAGTTTAAGTATCCTTCAAATCCCAAAAACAAAGGATTTGTACAATCTACTGGGGTGTGTTGTCTAGATTAGCATCATCTTAAAATACTTATCTGGGATCACACAATAGATAACCTGGTTGATAATGGGTTGAGCATGGGCTGCCACAGAATCATGGGTGATTGTCTGAACCCAGGTGTGATAACTATGGTTTATATGCCATGAACTGCTGGGGTATGAACTGTGGGTTGTTCATAGTTTACAATTCATGATTTGTTGCTACAGCTGTGTTCAGTCAACACAACAATCCAAATTACAGTAACAACCCATGGTTCAATGGCAACTCACACTCAATTCATATTTAACTGCTGAGTGTGAATAATTATTTAAAACTTTTCTAGACTGTCCCTTACCAAAGTCTCAGGGTGGTTTAACAATATAGGTAAAGGTTTCCCCTTGATGTTAAGTCCAGTCATGCCTGGCTCTAGGGGGCGGTGCTCATCTCTGTTTCCTAGCCGAGGGAGCCAGCATTTGTCCGCAGACAGTCTCCGTGGTCATGTGGCCTGCATGACTAAACACCGAAGTGCACAAAACGCTGTTACCTGCCCACCAAAGTGGTACCTTCTTATCTACTTGCATTTGCATGCTTTCGAACTGCAAGGTTGGCAGGGGCTGGGATAGAGCAACAGGAACTCACTCCATTGTGCAGATTCATACCGGCAACCTTTTGATCAACCAGTCCAGCAGCACAGTGGTTTAAACCACTGTACCACCTGCAGTCCCCAGTTTAACAATACAGCAATGTAAAATAAAACACAGCATCCTAAAAAAATTCAACTGACAATAAAACCCCAATTAAAACAATCAGATCTTAAAGCATTGGGAAAATAAAAATGTTTTAGCCTGGTGCTGAAAAGAATAAAGTGACCACACCAGGTGAAGCTCTCTGGAGAGCAAATTCCACAACTGGCACACCACCACAGAGAAGGCCCTTCTCTGGGTAGTCACCCTCCTAATTTCCTTCAGGGAGAGCACCCGGAGAAGGGTGTCAGCCCCAGTTACCTGCCCTTTCAGGTAACCAGCCCCTAAGCCATTTAGGGCTTTATAGGTCATCACCAGCACCTTACATTTGTTCTGGACTTCAACTGGTAGCCAGTATAGGTGGAAAAGGACCAGTGGTACGTGTTCATACCTGCCAGTCCCTGTTAACAACCTGGTGGTTCTATTCTGAATCAGTTGAAGTATCCAGACAGTCTTCAAGAGCAGCCCCAAGTAGAGCACATTACAGTAGTCCAATCCGGAAGTTACCAGGGCGTGGGTATGTTGTGTGAACCCAGTCTGACCTCCCTCTCTTTCCCAAAGCCTGGTTCATGCAGATTCTACTGTGTAGTATAATTAATATTTCAGCATTGAAAATATAGCTTGACACAGTATTTGCTGGAAAGGAAAATTACTGAAAGTATTGACATGCTGTCACCAAAATAGGAGTTTATAAAACAGAAAATTCTGCTATCTCTGAACACCACTATGCTGGTACAACAATTCTTATCTCAATGGGCTTCAGTGACATTTAATAGCCCCTACTCAGAAACATTCCACATGTTAGAAGCTCTGGAATTCTTCACATCTGTATACAAGATGCATCTCTCAATACAAATGATTTTGATGAACAAGAAATATATTGCGTCATGATTTTCTGCTGCTTGATACCCTTTACTGTCATGTTACTGTCATGTAATCATTTTGCCAGTCATTTACAAACAAATCTATGCAATGAAGGCAAGCCTGCTAATTTTTCTAAGTGAAACAAGTCATAAAACTGAACTAACTGCATGTAAGTGCAAATTGTCTCTAAAGGCTAGAATCCTGCATCATCAAGAAGGCTTAGCCAGGATAAAGAATGTTTGCAAACATTATACACATTTTGATTTTATTACCTTTATTTATCTGTTGCAATCTCCAACCACAAGCACTGAAAATAACTTACAGCAGTTAAATGCTATAAAGGACCATTATTACTCCCTTGTATAGGTGTCAAAAGATACCTAATTCCCTCTTCTGTACATTAACTAGATATTGTAACATTTCAAAGAGACACGGCTATTAAGTTATTTGGCACTGACAAATCTGAAAAGGTGTTTGGAGTTTAATAATAGTATTTCTTTATTCAATTAATTCTAGAGTTGATGATAGTGAATAAAATAATATTTAACATAACTGTGCTGAAATGCTTGAACTAAACTGACTGCATTTCCAATCCAAACACAATCATTTCTGATTTTTCCCCATCTGTTCACCCTGTTTGATTCATTTAAGCCTGCCAATCTCTCTAGCCCATTTTAAAAATGTTTACTATATACTGTATCATGTTTCCTCAAAGTGCTATTTTAAGAATGCCACTCAAGCTAAATTGGGCAGCCCTTTATTTCTTACAAATAAAAGAACACTACATGGTTTCATGCTAAGCCATTATGTTGTTCTTACCAATTTGTTTTAAGCTTCGTCTCCAGGTCAGAAAGGGGGTAAATAAATCCCTGCAGTGTCAAACCAGAGTCTACCCAAGCTTCAAATGAGGTCAGAATGCCTGCTGCTCTTATTTCTTCAGCCCTCCATCTTATGCTGGTGTACCAGTGCACAGTGAAGAGACTGGGCACCAGAACATTTATTTTCTCCCCAAACAACTGCCAGACAAGTTAACCCCTTTCCTTGTTAAATCTCAGGCATTACAAATTATTCATTTCGTGATGAATACACTTCTCATTTCCAATTCCAACTTAAACATAAAAATTACTCTCCAAACAAAAATACTACATATTTTAAAAGCCAAGTAAGTGTGCCTGTTGCATGATGCATTACTATGCTTTTATTTATTTCCAGACACCTCCCATTAGCCAAAGCTCTCTGGGTGGTTTACAAGACAAAACGTAAGACCATAAATGCAATGATGTAATAGAAAAACAAAAGTTTAAGAGATAATATTATACAATATTCATAGAGGAATGAATTCGCTGAAGAGCACCAAGGGGAAAACAAAAATACAGATGATGCAAGAGATATCGAAAATATATTATCACCCTATGAAAAGATTGTTAAAAAGATGTACATTTCCTAAATTGTTGTTATATTATATTGCTGGGTTTGATTTTAACTGATCTCGACTGATAAGCATGTCATGCAACATATGTATAATATAAATTTTATGTACATAAACATTATTTATCACATTCATCTCTGCATCACTTATGTCTTTCACAAAATTCCACCTTCTAGGATGACACCACTCCCATTTCTCTTTTTACTTGGTCAGTTTCCACATTTACATTTTTTTCAAGATTAATTACCTTAAACATTCTCAGGACAAATGGTAATTCAAGAGTCTGTATTTTAAAAAGGACTTTGTAATGACTATTTGGCATGATGCTTATAAAGGCAGGGTTATGAACTGTTTCAGAAGCACTAGCTGGAAATGCCCAATTAGGAAATCTAGATAAATCCCACATGTGCAAAAGAAAGAAGTGGTACTGATGACTCAAAAGGTAACTATATCCCTTGTTTCTGGCAGCTAAGAAGCATAATTTCCTCATCATCAACCACATCAGGCAGGACACAAGTACTAGTTGTGCTGGGACTGGAGAGCAAAATGGAAGCATATTCTGTTCTGACCTTATCCAACAATCAGGGACCAAGGGCCACTAGAATATTGCACCCCCAGACTCCCAGGAAAAACAGAGAGAGGAAGAACCACCTCATTCCATCTTTTAACTAGAAAAGCAACAGCTACAGGGAGTTCCCCTCCATGCCTTAACAAACCCTCATCTCCAACTATTACATGCCCTGGGACTACAGAATTAAAATATGCTCTACCCACATCTGTCAAACATCAAGGGAAAAGCATATTTGTGCTTGGTTTTCTCCATATTATTTATTAGCTTTTCCTTGTAAGCTGCCTTGAGAATCCTTTGACAGAAATTCCAGCCACACATCTCTTAAGGGCTCAATCCTATACATGTCTAGAGATGGTGGAAAAAGCCCTACAATGTCCAGCATTCCCCAAACAGAGTGACTTGCTGGGGAATCATAGAATATTAGAGTTGGAAGAGGCCAGGAGGCCTTTGGATCCAACCCCCTGCTCAGTGCTGGACTCCCAGTTAAACCAACCCTCTCAGATGGCTGTCCAGTTGCATCTTCAATGCCTCCAGTGTGAGAGAGCCCACAACCTTCCTGGGTAGTCAGTTCCATTGTTGTGCTACTCTAAGAGTGAGGAAACTTTTCATGAGATCTAGTAGGAAGCTGGCTTCCTGTAGCTTGAGCCCATTACTCTGTGTCCTGCACTCTGGGATGATCTGAGAAGAGATCCCGCCCTCCTTTGCGACCTTGACCTCCTTTCAAGTACTTGTAGAGAGTTATCTCCCCACACTCTTCTCTTCTCGAGGCTAAACATGGCCAGTTCGTTCAATCTCTCCTAACAGGGCTTTGTTTCCACTCCTTGGATCAACTTTGTTGCCCTCTTCTGAACTCCTTCCAGCTTGTCTGTATCTTTCTTAAACTGTGGTGCCCAGAACCAGACACAGTACTCCAGATAATCAGTACTGAGTAAAGGGAAACTAATATTTCGCAGGGTTTATTATTATTATTATTATTATTATTATTATTTATATTTCTATACCACCCAGCCTAAAATAGCATTTGCCCTTTTTGCAGCCACATCACATTGCTGACATATTCAACTTGTGATCTACAACAATTCTTCTCACTTGCAGTATTGTTGGGCCAAGTATTCCCCATCATGTAACAATGCATTTGGTTTCTTTTTGCTAGAGACAGAACTTGGCATGTATCCCTACTGAATTTTATTCTGTTGTTTTCAGCCCAGTGCTCCAACCTATCAAGAATACCTTGAATCTAATTTCTGTCTTCCAGGGTATTAGCTATTCCACCCAGTTTTGTGTCATCTGCAGATCTGATAATTGTTCCCTGTATGTCCTTATCCAAGTAATTAAATAAAAATGTTGAAGAGCACAGGGTGCAGGATTGAACCCTGCAGTTCCCCACTTGTTACCTCTCCCCACTCTGAGAATGTACCATTGATGAGCACTCTTTGAGTCCAATTCTGTAGCCAGCTGTGGATCCACCTAATAGTTGTTCCATCTAGCCCACTTTGCCTAGTTTGCTAATCAGAATATCATGGAGTACTTTGCCAAAAGCTTTGCTAAAATCAAGATTATGATTATGATATTGGGAGTTGCATGACTTTTCCTGTATATTATCATCATCTTTATTTAATGCCATGCTTGTCTAAACAAGGACAGAACTGGGTCTTAGAGATAAGGGAACATTTTGTTACTGCCCTTAGTTAAACAATATTTTATTTTCTTGCTAGTTTAAAAGTGGTGAGAGACTGGATGTCAACTGAGGAACCTGTGTGTTTTGCCCAAGGCAAAAGGCAGATCTCATTTACAGCAGGCCCTTCTGTTTTCAGAAAATAAAGATCAACCTTTTTCTTCTCTGTCCCATCTGACACCCGCAACACTTAACCAATGACAAATCTATTCAGTCTGCAAATATCTGTTTTGAGACTGGGGCCTGGTCTGCACAACATGGCAACTCATTGCGAGCAGCTACTCAGGTTGCCGTGTCCTGTGCACTCCAGTTAATCCAACCGACACAGTGCATGCACAGGAATGGCTGTTCAGCTGTAGACTCTACATGCTCCAAAGCTCAAGATAAATTCCAAACTTAATAGGAAACTCATAAACCCAAAACCAGGTTTGCTGCGAATGTGAGCATTACAAAAGGACCAGCAATCCAACTAAATACAAAATTCAGTACACCTCTACATATGACACATGTTCAGGGTACTCAGTATGAATTTAACTTAAATTCAGGAGCAAAATTACTTACTAGACCACAGTTGTGCAACCTGGCTCTTCTTGCCTGTGTCCCTCAAGCTGCTCCTGAAAGGGTCGAGAGACTCGATGTGGGAAGGTGCTGCTGTGGAATGGGAGAACTTCCAGAAGTCAAGAAGGCTGCCTTGTGGAAGCAGAAGTGCCTGCCCACTGGCACAAGAAGCATTTGGATCCAAGCCATAATGAGCAGGGGTGGTGAGATACTGAGGGGGGGTTTTCCCCTCCTTCCTCTGCAAAATTCTTGTAATTTTTGTAAGCAACAGCTGCTATGACAGGAGACAATAAATCTCAAGTCACAAAAGTAGCTGACAAATGAAAACACACCAAGTGTATTGTCTCATAATTTCAAAAAGAGCCTACAATCATTTCAAAACAATTCACAACACACCCACAGTTTAGGCTTGGCAGAAATTGTGTAATGAAGTACGTGCGGTTACTGTAGCAATATAAATGATTACTCGGGGGGGGGGAGAGGAGGAGGGAGTTCGCCAAATATTTGCTGCCTTCATAGAAAAGAAAGATGGTCTTAACTCTAATTCATCCTTCAAAACAATGGGTCCTTTTCTTAAATATTAATTTACCTGCCTCAGTGATGGGACATCTCCCTTCTCTACATGTATCACCTTATATTTTTACGTCATGACTGAAAGATGGTTATACAAAATTCTCAATTCACATCTTAAACCCATTTATACAAAAAAGAGATTAAATATTCTTGAAATATGAAATTTTGGGGAGTTCAATATAAGCAATATAAGCAACAGAAGATCGGTCTCAGCTGAACATCTGCAACAGTGAAAACAACACTATTTATATAGTACTTTATATAAAGTGCTACCTACAAAATACAGTAAAACAATTCAACCACTACATAACTATAATAATTATAACCATAATATACAGCAGAACTACATACAACTAATAAAAGGCTTAATTAGTATACAATATAATAAATATTATATAAACCCATATAAACACATAAATCATCAGCATACTTTACCTCGTATAATTAACCAACCCCTCCTACTAAAAAATAAAAGTTTTCAACGTTTAAGTTTTTCTTAAACAGTTCCAAACTCTCAGTTAACCATAGTGGTAGGGGAAAGGAATTTCACAAATCAGCAGGGAGGTCCTGGAATGGAAGATGAAGAAAGGGCACAAATTAGAATAAATAGATGAAGGAAGATGTTCAGAATGAGAATAGTAAGTGGGGGGGGGGATTTAATAGCCCCTTTAAAGCTCATGAGGAGCATAAGCCTGAACAATGATAAAAGACTGATTAAAACCACTGTTTAGCCACTCCCACATGACCAAAATAAGTCTTTAATCCTACAGTTATTTGCTGGAATCAACGCTGGGCTTACCTGAGCAGGGTTAAGCAACTACACTGAAACTCATTCTACCAGAAGATGTGCAATACCATCAAGGACAAGTTGACTGACCTCTCCATCATTTTTACTTTCAGTTTCAGTTTGTTATCTCAGAATCAGCCCACTTCCATGTCCAAGCAGTGGTTCAGAGTTAAGATTACAGCTGCTGGATTGATTGAACAGGAGAAACATCTGGATATTGATGATATCACCTAATTTACATTTGGCCTCCCCCAGAAGCTGCAACTACTTCAGGAGTGGGCAGATGGTGGCCCTCCAGATGTTATTGGTCAGTAGCCCCCATCACCCTTCACCATGGACTATGCTGGGTAGGCCTGATTTAAACTGCAATCTAACAAGCTCTGGAGCACCACCAGTTGCCCATCCCTGATCTTGGGTTTAAACAGAGCAGAGATTAAGATGGAACCTTACAGCATCCAGTGGACAGTTCACAAGGCTGAAACAATAACTATATGCTAATACCTTTATCATAATTTAGACAAGAATCAGTGCTGCACAAGGCCACTCACAATTCTTCTGAATTAAGAGTTATTATTATTTATTAGATTTATATCCCACATTTTTCTTACAAACTCAAAGCAGCTTACATCATTCTCCTCCTGCTGCTCTCAATCTTATCCCCATAACAATCAACAACAAAGAGGTAGGTTGGACTTTATAGCCAAATGGGGATTTGAATCCAGGTCACCTCAGTCCCAGTCCCATGCTCTTAACCACTAACACCACACTGGCTGTTTTACAGAAAAAATTCAGGATCCATGATCTCAAACACTTCATAAAAGGAATAGAAGAACCACACTCCTATCTTCTACAAATTACAGTGGTACCTTGGCTCACGAACGTAATCCATTCCACAACTCTGGTCACGACCCAAATTGGTCATGAGCCAAGTCAAATTTCCCCATGAGGTTCAATGTAAATAAGGTTAATCTGTTCTGTAAATATTTTTTTTAATCACGGGGAAGATGGGCACGATCGTGGGTACATTCATGAGGGGAGAAGGGCATGATCACAGCCATCTCTCCCTACCCCCCCGAGCACAACCGTGATCACGCTTGTCTTCCCTGCAGTAACACAACCACAATCGAGGCCATCTCCCCCCTCACCCCAGTGCGCCTGCAATCATCACTCGATGCAGAGTTCGTGACCTGAGGAAAACTTTTTCCTAAATTTCTGTTTGCGACCGATTTGGTTGTGAATTCATGAGCCAAGGTACCACTGTATCTACCAAAACCACCAGAGCACTTTGTCAAGAACTAGCTTAAAATCCACTGGGAATTTATTATTGTATTTATATTCTGTCATTTTTCCTGCAAATCCTCCTCTTCATTTTTTCCTCACCACAATCCTGTGAAGTACATTAGGCTGAGAACCAGTGATGAGCCCAATGTCACCCAATGAACTTCATGGCCAAGTGCGGACTAGAACTGGGATTACACAGGTCCCCAGTCCAATATTCTCACCACTACACCATAATGGTTCTTATGCTGGTAGGCCAAAATAGGGCTTATAGCATGCCAAGGATGTAATATCTCCCTTTCAGGAAAATAGTGTTGTACCTTCCTTGTTTTTTATTTATTTCTATGCCACCCAATGGCCAAAAGGCTCTCTGGGCAGTTCAAAGTTAAAGGTGCTAGGCTAAAACCATAAAAAGTTAATTAATGTGTTTTTATAATTATATCCTACTTCTTTCCCTGCAAGGACCCCAAGTAGATTACATAACTTCTTCTCAATTTTATCTTCAGAAGAATAGCTCTGTGAGATAGGCTGAGAGGAAGTAACTGCTCAAATTCACCACACTAGAACTTGGATTTTCTAAGTCCCAGTCCAACTATGCCATACCAGCTCTCATGCACCAGGATACTAAGAATCAGTTGAAGCAGGTCCACTGTGGTAAATAGTGAAGAAAAAAACCTGGAGGTATATAAATCCTGTCCCATCATAAAGCTCACTTCAGACCAGTCCATCATCAGCTCTTAATAGTGAAGACACGGAGATGTATGTAGGCCACCTTGAGCTCCTTGGAGTAAAAGTGGCATATAAATGCCACCAACACCATGCACACACGACAATTATAGTCACTCATGATGCCATTCCCAAAAAATTTTCAATGCACTATATTGATGAGGATCTGATTTAATAAGGCTAACTTGACATATTTTTAAAAGTATACAATATATCCTATATGTTATGTTTTTTTTCTGATAACTGTATGTAATTCAACTGAAAAATGTGACTGGAGAAAACATTATATATGAAGTGTATTTCCAATAAACTTCTACCTGAGAATAATTAATTACAATGTTGCAACTGCCCAGAAGTATCCCGTTGTAGCCATACATTATTGTATGGATAAGGTATCACATAATGTATGGATACACTATTATATCCATGCATTGTGTTCTTAATAAGAAATATGAGATTCTGCATTTTAGAATGTTTTCTGTAGTACAATATGGCAGTGGAAATTTTCCACTCCACATTATTGATTATAATAAAGCACTTGTAATAAATGGAGGTTACAGAGCAAGCAACACTGCAGGAACAGTCATAACCTTTGAGTATGTATCTCAGAACTAAATTAGATAAGATCAACTCACTTCCAGAATCTTATATCCCAGATTTGTTTGAAGGGTTTTGTTCAAAGCAAGTCAGACTGGTGCAATGGTGCCAGAAGAAGAGGTTTTTAAACCCTTTCCTCTGTTTCATTTTCATGATCTCAATTGTTCCCCACAGCAGTTTTTGCTTTGCCTTGCACAGAAGAAAGGCATGTAGAACAATGGGGGAAATTGGGTTTTCACCTTGGGAATCATAACATTGCTAGTCCTCCTTTAGAACTTAAGCATGTGTCGATATTTCAGTGAATGCCCACAAATAATTAAGATGCCCTTCCCTTTTTATAGACCTCCACCATTGTTTGAAGAACAGCCTGAAGATGACAGCAGTGCTCTGCTTTCTTCAGAGAGAGAACTGTCCCAATTACTTAGAAAAAGGGACGTGAAGTTTAACAGCCAAGGAGGTATGCAGGTGAGGTGTGAACCTTTCCATGTCTTCCCATTTTTCTTTCCAATTTTTACCCAATCCTTTGGAATGTAACTGAAAACACAAAGCACTTGAAGATGAAGCTGTGCTGGAGAAGTTCTGTATTCTTCATTCACATGTCCTTTTGCATTTTAAAATAACACTCTTCCAGTTCCAGTTCCATTCATCAGTAGGTATAAAAGTGTTTCAGCTTTCACCCCATCCTTCCATGTGCTATCAGTTTTGATGCATATCTAACTCAATACATATTATTATAAAAGTGATAATTTAAGTGTCAGAATTTTCTACCTGAAAGGCATCTATACTCCATACTTAAATTGGGGAAAACAACACCCTCATCCTATATTAAATTTGTAAGGTTTTTCAGAATCCTGTAACAGCCAAAACACTAATCATGGATATAACCAGTTTAAGAAGAAAAAGGTGAGAGAGAAATTTTGAAAAGTTAAGCTAAGAATGCAACCAACTACAACACACAGCAAGTCAGAGGATTAAATGCCAAATGTTCAAATATCTAGAGACTTAACTGTATAAAAGTAAATGGAAACATATTCCCAGTAACTAATGTTAAAAACAGCAGCCTAAATTACAAAATCGGGAATCAAATGTATGAGAAAATGGTGCACTCCAGTCTACAGGGATGAGAGGAGACCAGCAATGCAAAGATACAAGTTATGAAGCTTCTCAGCCACCTTCCCTCCCTCTCCAAACTGTACTCACTCAAAGAGCCCATCTGGCAAAATCTGCAGGGCAGGAGGACAGGAAGGGAAAGTTGTTTCTCCCTCTCCTCCTGCCCTGCAATGACTGATCAGAGGGTTCCACGTTTGAGCAATTCTGATCTCCAAGACACAATCGATAGGACTGCACCCAGAGGCTGCAATCTTAAGCCCCTTCACCTGGAAGTAAGGCCCACTGAATTATGGATTGCAGTGTTAATGTCACAGGAGTTTCTTACAGTAAGTTACACCTCGCCTCTACCTGAAGATGTAGCAACATCCCAAGCCAAATACAAAGCATGTTGTGACTGGGTCTGTCCAAAGTATCTTTTGAACTTTAGTTCTAGAATTTTAATTTTAGACCACTAAGGCATTTCTTCAGAAGCAAGTAAATTAAATGTAGCTGATTCATACATGCAAATAATCACTGGCTGTCCTGCCTAGGTTTTTATCTATTTTTCTACAAAGTGGCAACATGTGGTGCTTAATTACTGAGTTACTTTAACACTGATTCTGATATGGTCCAATACACATCACTGAAGAAGACAATCATGGTCCTTAGAATATTAATAATATTCTATAAATATGACTTACTATGCCATAAATGGTAAATTGTTTGAATTAAAGGTTTTGGGGGTTTGTTTGTAGCTTCTCCTACTGTTAAAAACATAATTTTGAAACAACAATTGTGCGTTCAATCTACACCTAGTGAACTTGTTGAAATCACTATTATTCACTCTTAACTTATGCCCCATTGTTTTTTTATGTGCCTACACAAAGTATGACTAAGTCTGAGTCCAACACTATGTAATTAAGAGGCACAGCCCAAATCTTTAAAAGAGTTGTATTGATTCAAGATGCAGCTTATATGCAAGCTTTGGAAACCAAGTTGCTAGAAAAATTTGCAAAAACTAAATTTGCATACATACTCCCAACACCCCAATAGTTTGTGCAAGCCATGCTACACCAAATTCACTCATATTTTCCAAGTTCAAGCTCTGAGCAGATTTTCACAACAGCAGCAAACACTGCTGAGGTGCTTGTTTCAAGCTGATACCCATTACCTGAACAAACATCCATACCAACTGGAAGTTATACAAATAATCAGCAGCTAGAGCCCTTATATTTCCACAGTAAGGAACTGCACATCCTCAACCTCTTTGGCAGACCTTTGACTAGTTTGGAAACATGCAGGCTAGAGTTCTGCTCAAACCACAGTTGCCTTTTCATCTTTAAGACCACATTTACCAGAAACAAATATACTCCTCAATTTGCATCATTTGTTTTATCCTTGAGAAGGGAGAGATGTCCTTCCGTTTCTGTCATCCACAATACTGCTTTTTAGTGTCATAAAAACCTCAAATAGAGCTTCAAAAAGGAAGTTACTATATTCCCATTATTAGGATCTCAGCTGAAAAGCACAGTAAAGGACTTCACAGAAAGGTTACAGTAGCATAAAAGAACATTAAGTAGATGAGTAAAATTTGCAGCTCAGCGGCCAAACCTATACATATTTAGACAGAAATATCTATATATTGGCTGGTGAATGCTGGGCACTGTAGGATTTTTTCCTGTGTAAACAGAAAACAAACATTCTTCCATTGGGTCTTTCATTTAGCTAGGCCTTGTCTGCATTCTGCATCTTTTTCTTCACCTTAAAATATTAGACTGAGAGATTATTATTGTATTACATTTATATCCCACCATGTAACTTGCAGCTTACAAGTTTCTCCTCCCCTTCATTTTTAAATATTTATTTATTTACTTATTTACTTATTGTTATATGTCACCAAGTAGTCTGAGGGATGTGTTTATCCTCATAACATCAACCTTGTGAATAGGTTAGACAGAGCAGGAGTGACTGGCCAAGGTACCCAGTAAGTTTCATGGATGTGTATGGCCTAGAACCCGGATCTTCCCACATTCCAGTCCAACACTAACCACAAAACCACACTCACTCTCAGAAGAGATCAAAGAGAATTGTTCAGGATTCTATTCAGTTTCTACAAGCAAAATGATGTTTCTGTTGGAAAGAATGCTTCAAGAGAATTTGACTATTGTTACATTTTGCAAACAAGGCACTTCATCTTGGCTCCTAGCATCCTCGCTCAAATGCTTCAATTCAGTTATTTAAAACAGGGTCATATGCATGAATCTGGATCAAAACGAACAAACACTCAGTGATCGTTATTCTTTGCTTCACTGGTGATCTTCACTGCTTGTTTTTCCTCTATGAGGCCTGGTGCAAACTTACCAGGACCCCTTATCTGTGGGTAAGAGATCAGAAATGCCCGAATGATCTTTTCCCTTATCCCCTACTTTTCTCATATGGGCCACTCTCCTCTCATCTCTTTCCAGTATTACCCACACACTGTCCAGCATTAGCTTTAAACCAGAGTTCAATATGGGTTTACAAACAGTGAATGGTAACCAGATTTAGCTCTGGTGTCACTGCAGATCTATTTCACCAGGTCTCACACTGAGAGGTGAGATAAAGAGGGAGTCTGCAAGCCTCTGGGTTACTCCAGATCTTTTAGGCACGGTGAAGAGATTGGGAAACATGTCCAAACTGGGTCATAGAATAGCAGAGGGGGAATTCTTCAGCCTGACGTGACTGAAGACCATAATCCAAATTGCCTGACCCTAATATGCCAGAGATTTTCCACGAAAATAGCCCAGGAAAGATAGAACCAATTCTCAAGGGAAAGTCGGTTGGCTGAAAACAAGAGGATTCTACAAAGCACTTGCAAGGCAAAGTTTTCCACACAGAGAGTTGTATCCAGTGCTAGTCCTGCATGGAACAGATCTGCTGAATGGGATGGAACTTAAGTTAGCCCAACACTGTATACAGCCCTGAAAGATTGTACCACCTGTCTCCTTGCAATCATGAAGGATCAGAAAGCGCGCGCGCGCATGTGCACACACACAGAGGGAGGGAGGGAGGAAATTCTAAACATTAAATTGCATGTTCAACACAGTCCTTATATAGTATGAGGCATTTACAATCTGTTCTATATTAATGGAAAATACTGGTAACTAAAGCAAATACTTCCCCAAGTGTTTTTCATATCAACTAAAAATGTATCAACCATATCCTCCTTTCACATTTTAGCATATAAATAGGTTATTCTTTGCTCTTTAATTTTTATATGAAACTGCTGGGATTTTGCAGTAATGCATCGGAACATCATGCTAACAACATCCATCTCTGATGACTGTCAAGTGCTGAACCAGTTTGTGGATTCAGTAACAGTCTGGATATGGTTGGTAAACTGATGCCCCAGTCCCACATTCGATGGGTAGATGCTTCCATAGTTCAGGGAAATGGTATTTAACCAGATCAGGGTAGATTTGCACTATCCTTGAAGGGGGTAGTGGAACCAGAATTCAGGGGGACACAACATTGGCACATCCACCACCCTTCATAGTATCCTCTGTTCCCTCTGAGCTTAGCTGCAGTTCTCACAGTAGATGGGAAGAAATGAATTGTCCCAGAAACCATATACTGTTTCTTATTGAAATGCAAAGTCTTTTAGGGTAGATTGATCTTGAATGGGCAATTAAGATCTGTTAGCTTTACTTCTGGCCTAGATCAAACTGCTAGAACTGGTTTCCCGATATGGATCAGCACAGGTGCTCATGTTTGTGGACTCTCTTGGAGATGTAGCTATGGGGAGGATCATAATGAGCAACAAAATTTAGTTGTAATTCAGTCCAAAATTACTACTATACTACTGCTTTTATTGGTCCAGGTGATGTCTGTAGCACTGAGTGCCTTTCCTCACTTTTGACCAGCACACCAGCTTCCATCTTCTACTGGTGGAAGATGCTCTGCTAATATCCTGCATGGATAAATGCCCCTGAAGAGTGTTTAGAAGCTTCAGGTAATGCAGAATGCAACAGACAGAGCTTTAAGTTCACACAGATCGTATCTCACTGGCCTCAGAACTTCACTGGCTGCCCATTCACTTGCAGAATCAATTCAAAAGTTCTTGTCTTTACTTTTAAGTCCTAAATGGCTTGGGGAATTGAAGCACTTGAAAGAACACTATACACACATATTAAGGTCAGCAGCCAGTGCCCTTCTTTAAAATACCACCTTCCAGCAGAGGGAATGTTTATTGCAACAAGGAAAGGGTTTTTTTTTTCTAGTATTGCTGGCCTAGCAATGCAATACTTTTCCTAAAGAGGTACACTTTTACTGTTCTTTGGGTGACAACCAAAACTTATTTTTTTAATTTACCCAGACATTTAAAATATTTAAATATAAAATTAAATATAATAAACTCTGTTTTTTAATTGAATGTTATCTACTAGCTATTTTCTATGTTTTCTTTGCTGTTGTTCTGTTGGCGACATACAGGTATGTGAGGGGATGTCACACGGAGGTGGGTAGAGACCTGTTCTTCTCCCCTGCAGAGGAAGGCAGGACACGCTCCAACGGAGCAAAGCTCAGGGAACCAAGGTTCCAATTAGGTGCCAGGAAGCACTTCCTGAAAGTTAGGGCCTCTAGGGTGTGGAATGGGCTTCCACGAGAGGTGGTTGAGGCCCCATCGGTGAAGGTGTTCAAAGACAGGCTAGACATGCACGTGGTGGGCATGTCGTGAGTGGAGCTGGCTAGAGCCAGGGGTCAGACTAGATGGCCTGGGAGACCCCTTCTGACTCGTTGTTTCTATGCTTGCTTTGGTTTTACATGTCAGAGAAAGCTCCTGCAGTTGTATCTACAACTTTGTATTACCAGTTTGGTTTTATAAACCTTGAAATAACTAATAAAAGGCAGTATGTAAATGCTTTAAATATAAAAACAAGTAAAATATTTATTACATTAATGTTATCACTAAGAAACGTGTGACAAGTCAAACAGCTGTGGAGATTCTGCATGCCGATAGAAAATCCATTTTCCATGGCCTGAAGTGTTGGCATTCATTCTACCTGGATTTTGCAAGCATTCTTGCACAAAAAATGGACTTTCTAGAAATTTAACAAAGCCACAGTACAGAATGAAATATGAACTGAAAGGCTGTTAAATTAAAAATCACTAAGAGTTATCTTACTAACCATAAGAATGTCATGCAGACTAGAATTTAGAGTGCATTATCCAGGCTATTATTTTCTCTCTCTTTTAGGAGTCTGCAGTATTTATTACAAACTATACACTGGATTGGAGCCAGAGAAGTTCAAATAGAACTCTACCCATGTTATCAGGGATGTTGTGGCTCTACATGTGTGCACTCACACACTGCAGCCTCTTACATCCCAACAAATCCACTTCTGAGGTTCTACAATGTGTAAGATGAGTGTGAGAGGTTGCAGTAGGACAGGGAAGTCAAAGAAATTTACAGGCCCTCCTTGCAGGAGTGCTTTGCCATTCATGTAAAAGGTCTCTAGATCTAAGTCAGCATGACATTCTCAACCAGCCATATATTGGCAGAAATCGCTCAGATAATGAAGAAAACTGTGCCTGCAAAACAGTAATATATTGAGTGCTATCTGTGGTCCCCGGGACAGCATCCATGGTCCACAGAATATTTCAGATTCCCAGACAGAAAATCAGAAACTGAACTTTAAGCTGGGAACTGGAATTCCACCCCTCTCTTTCCACCCACTCCAGGCCAGCAAGGAAGGAAATGCACCAGCTGCTCTCCAGAAAAATAACCTCAGAGACAAGTAAAAGAGGAGAGGAATTTCCAGGAGAGGAGACTGGGGAGGCCAGGGTATGAGTTCCCCTGGAACTACAGTGGTACCTTGGCTCACAAACGCCTCAGTTCACGACCAAACTGGGTCGCAAACAAAAATTTCATAAAAATTTTGACTCAAGTCGTGAACTCCGCATTGGGTGGCGACCCAAGTGGGGAGATAGCTGCGATCGTGCAGGGGGTGGGGGGGGAGAGATGGCCGAGATCGTGCCCGTCTTTCCTGCAGGAGTGCAACTGCGATCTCTGCCATCTCCCCCCAGCATGATTGTGCCTATCTCCCCCGCCCAGAGCGCCGGGATGACGGGCGAATGCAGGGATGAGGGGTGTGATCGCGGTCGTGCTGAGGGGGCAGGGAGATGGCCGCGCTCGTGCTCAGGGTGTGGGGGGAGACGGGCGCAATCTTTGTTGTTCTTTGTCACTTTGCTTTACATTTTTCTGATTAAAAAAATAGTTTCAGAACAGATTCACCTTATTTACATTGAACCTTATGGGGAAATTTAACTTGGTTCACGACCAGCGTCCTGGAACAGATTAAGTTTGTGAGCCAAGGTACCACTGCACTCAAGCCTCCTTCCCTCCCCTTCTGAGATATTCCACCTAGACAAAAACAACAAATGCAGGATGGGGGAAACCAGTCCTGCTGTTCCTCCCACTTTGATTTGGATGCCTCTGGTCTGGGGGCTTACAGACATCCTGAGAGGGTTGCTCCCTTACTGTTTAGAAGAACATTTAATTTTAACTTTCCTTACAGTCAACAAACTGATGGCAGTATATTTTCATTTTACCAGTCAAAAATTATAACTCATGATGCAATTTGGAGTTTTCAAAGGAGCCTCTTAGAAATAATTTGTCTATAAAATAACTGGCCTATGAACTCTGAGTGCAGTCATTTCAGTTAAGATATACCACAATTAGGGGAATGATACAGTAGCTACTTTAAAGGTCCATTTCTCTCTGGGGTAGTAAACTTGTGATTGGGCTATAAGACGTTTAATGGGATTCCCAGATAAAACAGTTCTATACACAAAGAAAACTACATGTCAAGAAGAAAGATTATAGGCCAGCCTTCTCCCTGACATACTTAACTTCTACCCAGTATGATAGTTCCCCACTGCCACCACCCCGTGGGATAATGCAATCACTAGCAGAGTTCTGGAAACAAAGGTGGAAAGGGACTCAAGCAGAGTAACTGGGCCTTGCAGCAATGCTTGTGTTGCTCAACAGATCAGGAGCAAGGCCACAGGAACCGAAATGCTGAGGCTACTTGGAAGAGGCATGGCTGACAAAACCAGACACCTGCACCACCCAAATAAGGTAGCTCCTCACACAAAGCAGGGAGGAGGCAAAGACAGAGCAAGCAGGGATGCCCCAAAAAGAGAGGCAAAGCATCCTTGAGGAAGGTACATAGGGACACAGCCAAGAAAACCCCACGCAATGCTCCAGGTTCTCATTTGGCCATGGGGAACTCCAGATATATCATAAGCCCAAGGCTGGGAGACCAAGGGAGAAGGACCTTGGTGGTGCATGAGGGAAATGACCCAGGACAGCTGTGCCTTAAGAAGAAAACAGAAAGCACCCTGGATCTTTATATTCTCCCTGAAACTTTTCTTCATAGATAAACAAGATAAACCTGTGATGAAAGATACTTTAACTAAAGGAGGTAACTAACAACCCCATGCAGCAGAAATAAAGACTACTTGTGGGGTTCTAACCCTGACCACTTGCACTGTCCCATCCCCATCATAAGAACAGAGAGTTGGGGGTATGTGAAACTCAGGCACAGACACTGCATCCCAGATGTGATCACTCCAGTGAGAACTAGACCGTAGCCCCACTGCCTTGATTGGAACATTAAGTATGTGCTTAAACTCTCTTCCATTAAATCTTTGGCATTAAAACCAATGATACATGAAAGTGCTTGGCTTGGGCTGAGTCACTGTTTTGCTTTTAATGAAAAGAAACACCCAAAGAAACGACAGTTCTGTCTAGTTGTTTTCACACACATAACATAAGCATCTGCAATGTTATAAAAACATCAAGTATAATTTTCCTTCCTATAAAACATTTTTCAGTGATAACATTAGGCTTGGCTGCTGTTGGTGGCTGGTAGGAGATCTAAAGCAAAAACTGCAAATGCAAATAGAAATATTTCATTAAGAGACAGAAATTTCATCATATTCATATGACCACTGCTTCCAAGATAGTCTAGTATTGCAGTTAGATCATAACCTTTAAAAAGTATTACAAACATGTTTTTTGCATTTACATCTGCTTCACTGTTAAACAGATTTTACACAAATGTAAGAGAATGTAACTTTTCTTTAAAAGTTTTGAAAAATTTCTTCGAACTATGAAGTTATGTCAGCAGTAGCAAAGGACTACACACAATAAAGGTGTGATTGAAAATAAAATTCATGTCCCAAAGTTGCTTCAAATACAGATAGACCTACAATCTTATATGGAATCAGCAGCATAAAGAAAGGGTTTTTCAGGGTTTTAAGATTCAGAGGTTCCCCAAATTTGATATTAGCACCTAATATATTCTAACAAATTGCCTTCCATTCATTGCTGTGCCCTTAAATTGATGCAAATTTGTCCTCTATTTATTTCCCAGAATAAATACAGGTTGACCTATATTTTCCAGTCAAAAATCCCTGACACTTAAAAGAAAAACCCTTTCATTGGTGATGGAAGGGAGGAGAGCTTGCGATTCAAGCACCAGTGATACATATAGACCCCAATTTACTCTGCCTCATTAAGCCACCTTCCGGAGGGGTTTTGTTTTGTTTTTTTCTAATTGTCAGGAAACTGCAGTATCTCCTCTTTCAAGACTAGCTGGAATCTCAGGGAAGTGTTGAAAAGGTGGAGGACATTGAGAAGTGTCTGTTCAACACTAACGATTGAGACATTGCATTACTAAGTGGGATATATTGTCTTGTACCTTCTTAATTTCCCTGAATCTTGCCTTCTCCCCAGCTCATTTTGACAAGTGAAATATACAAGGATATTGACCAGGAAAAACAACAGTGGTAATGATGCAATTGCAAAAGCCTGACAAAATGCACCTATATTACAAACACATTTAAACAAGAGCCAAATAACCATTGTTGTTGTTTTTTTTAAGGGTGGTGAACCAATGACAGCCACTCCAAAGTGCTCCTTGGACATCAGCCGAAGATCTGTTACCAGCTGCAACAAGGGTGAGATGAGACAAGCAGCAGGTGCTTTTGCCACTTTTGCTGAGCTGTTCTGTAGCTGATCCCCCACAACCCACAATGCAATTGCTCCCCAAGGTCAGATGGCACTGCAAGCCGTGGGTTGTCAGAGCGGCTATTGCTGTAAAATGTGCAACCTTGTGGGTTTGGATGACACAAAAACCCACCATGGCTAGTTATCCACAATAGGTGCTTGTGTCATGTGAACCCAGCTGGAGCATAGCTGGAACACATGACATGATGTAAGGTGAACCAGAGAGGTCTCCCTAATCCAGCTTGTACTGTTTGTCCTTCCAGTGCTTTAACAGAAGACAGGCTAGGCATTACAACACCAGGTCTATGCTTTCTTCAGGACAAACTGGTAACAGATATTCACTGAAAAAGCTGTAGCCTTTTTTCACTCAAGCTCAATGTTAGATTTCAGTTACTCCTATTCTGAGCGCCTCACTGCAGGCACAACTTAAAAATTAGCTTTCCTGAAAGAAATTGTGAATTAATTATTTGATTGATTGGCTGCCTTTTCACCAAGGAAAGGTACTCAGGATAGCTAAATATAATTGAAACCAAAAGTTACAATTAAGTAAAACACATCCAAAACAATTACAAAGCAAATCCATTGAAATACAATTTAAACATATCAATAAAAGAATAAAAACCGCACCCAACCCAAAGGTCTCCTTGAATAAAAGTGTCTTTGCCAGCCAGCAGAAGAAATGCAGAGACAGAGCCAGCCTCATTCCCTCACAGAGAGCTCACCAAGGGAAGCCCCTGCCTCAGAAGTAGTCTTTCAGATAGTCTGGTTCCAAGTCATATAGGGCTTTAGAGGCGCAGATCCACACTTTGAACTGAGCCTGGAAACAAAGCAGTCATATGCTTTCTGTCACAGGGCCCAGTAAACAGTCTGGCCATAACATTCTGGACCAGCCACAGTTTATGTACCATTTTCAAACATACACCACATACAGTGTGTTATAGTAGTCTAGAAGGAATGTAACTAAGGTAAGCACAACCACAGTCAGGATCAGACAGGCATACTAGCTTCCATTATGCCTGGATCATTTTTAACAACTGCACTGTTGGCCAGTGTAGATGTAACAGCTTGGGGTTTCAACTTCAGGAAAAGGGCATGAGTTCACATGCTCTCCTCTGATACAAATGCACTTGATCCTTTTTCAGAAGTGAATCACTTTGGTGTGAGAGGTAAACCTTAACACCAAATGTTTATCACATTTTCCTATGAACTCGCTGACTCAAACTCAGCCCTTTCCAGAGAAGTATACTACTATTATAAAAGGTATTGCATAATTTACAACCAACTATGTTAGAGTATTCCTGCTAAGAAGTTACTAAAAATATACAGCCAAGAGACAATTGTCCACAGGAGACTACCCTTAACATTAGGAGATACAGGCAGCCATCAATAGCAGAAAGTAACAACTTAAGGAAAAATAAATCATTCATTATTACTACTGGTCCTTCTTTGTCTTTTAAAGCTTGCATATAATCTCAAGATGCCTTAGGCTGGCAAACAAGTCCACTAGGTAGCACCATTTGGCATTTCAAATGTAGACACTTACATTAAAAAAAAACCCTTCAGAACCAGTGGTACATATGATATATGTCCACAGAAACATAGAAACTGAGCAAGTCAGAAGGGGTCTCCCAGGCCATCTAATCTGACCCCCGGCTCCAGCCAGCTCTGCTCATGACATGCATACTATGTGCATGTCCAGCCTATCCTTGAACACCCTCACCTCTGGGGCTTCAACCACCTCCTGTGGAAGCCCATTCCATACCCTCGGGGTCCTAACTGTCAGAAAGTACTTCCTGGCATCCAAATTGAACCTTGGTTCCTTGAGCTTGGCTCCATTGGAACGTGTCCTGCCTTCCTCTGCAGGGGCATTCCAACAACATTATCCATGTTATCCATTCCGACAACAGTTTTCATACACTCTAGTTCTTCTGGACACAGTCCAGTCTCTTCCAGCTTACACCAGGGCTTTCTAAAGGACACTATTATCTCCAACTCAATTGAAAGCTACACACTACTTTTCAGTAATTACATAAAACTGAAAGATTTAAAAACATATTTTAAACTAATTAAGGTATCTCAGTGGAATCTCCAGCCTTAATGTAACCTTGATTAGTTCCTTCCAGCAAAAGAAAAAAAAATTACTGCAGAGTGGAACATTATTTTCTAATCATTTTCTTATTGAATACAATACTGATGTGAATAACTTTATGAGCAATATCTATTTGGTTGTAACACTGTACTATGTTGTCATTATTTGTGCTTTAGCAAACTCTGGGGGCACAACATTAAGGGAAAGGAGAAGGCTGCAGGCTCAAAACTACTGCTCATGCTAAGCCCTGCAAGCAAAAGCCAGCAAGAGTTTTCACTGCCCATTCCTGTAGAACTGCATTGAGCATTAGACAGGCTTCTGAATGCATCTGACTCTCTTATCTTGGCAGGGATGGGAGCTTAGTAACCTGTGGACTCACAGTCTCTCCGTCCACCACCTTACCCTGCTTGCTAGTACAAACCCTCATTCCCATCATCTTACAGATGTGGGAGTTAAGACCTTGGGAATACAGCCACTGTGGAAAACTCAGTGACTGGACAGAGATAGATTTCCTTGTCCAAGGTCATACCTCTGTATATGGCCTCAGATTCTTATGCATATCTGGCATAATATGACAGATAAAAAGGTAAATCCTGTGTGAACACAGGCTGAGAAAATGCAACCAACCGTATCATCCTAGCTCAATGCAAAGCATTTTACACACATACTGCATCAACATACATTACAGCTTACATACTAAAACTGAACTGCTTCCTACACAGAAGTGGCATCTGTGTGTAAATTACAGCTAAAAAGCCAGGGGGCTTGTTCAACTACTCCCCAATTTGCAGTATATGCCGGAGTTCACTGTATTAGGAAATGCTTGCTTAGGAGCTAATTGTGTTTCCTTTTTAGCTCTGCATTTCTAAACCAGAAATACACTGGCCTATGCATGAGGCACACTGCTGGACAAGGAAACAACTCAGGAAATAACTTTGGCCCATGTGTTGCTCTTGCATAGAAGTTACTGGAGAAGCAACTGATATCTGATCTTGTGCAGACTTATCTTTGGCTAAGGGGAAGGTGGCAACTAGTACCAAATCTTACTATTTCTTACTGATTGTATCCTTAGACAAGATAGCAACTCAGCTGGGAAAGCAAAATGTTATAGCTCCTGAATAGTATGATTTCACAATCCTCAGTGCTGTTGTCTTCACTGAATCACCTGGAACCATCCAATCCTGTATTCATAAACGAGTTTACTTATCAGATCAAATGGCGGCACTTTTTGCTGACTGTCCAAAAGAGTGCCATTTGAAAGAGGTCTAAAGACTGAAGACAAGTAGTTAGGATTTCACCTAGTAAGACCCTTCAACTGAGCAACTCACCCACCGTAACCTGGAAAGGATGGAGGTGAAGAATTAATCCTGCATGCCCTAAAGTAGCAGAGGATTTCTTTCCATTCTACCACCAGTTCTGTGAAGCCCAGGCACTGCGGTTAAACCCAGGCCCTAAAGCTGCCCTCTCAATCCCGAAATGTGCCACGTGGTTAAAAAACGGAACATTTCTATATACAGCCTTTAGCAGCTGCTTTTCAAAGCAGTATAAAACAACAGAGATGAAGCGCCCCAAAGCATGTGCAAAGTGCCTCTGCCTGACCACCGAGATTCACCCCAGCGTGCCCGCAGGAAGCCGAGAAAAACTTATAGCTCAGTAGATCTGGCTTCCAGGCAGGCCTGAAAGCTTGCACGTCGACTTTTTCACAAACGAACCGGGCTGAATGACAGCATATTTGGAGGTCAGGAGGAGCAGCCCCACGAGCCAGCTCCTGGAAGCGCATGGTAAACAGAAAGCGCGGAGAAGGGCCAAGAGAAATAAAAGCCGCGGGAGAGCACAGCAAGCTCCACACGCCGCAAAACCCGAGACTGGAGCCTCCGAATGGAGAATTGGGAAGCTGCACAGAGGAAAGCTGGGCCAGCCTGAGACGGAGGGGGGCCACCGCAGGCAAGGGCCGGGGCGCCCGCTTTCCCCACGAGGAGAGGGGCTTCCTCTCCGGGGGGGCAAAGGGGCGAAAAGGGGCCACAGCCCCCGAGTGCGGGCAAGCAGAGGGCACGCTCGCCTCCACAGCGCCTGCCTCGCACGGCCCCCCGCGGGAAGGCACAGCGACCTGGAAACGCGCCGCCGCCGCCGCGCGCTTCCTCTGGGCGAGGCCAAGCCCAGAACGGCAGCGGGCGCGGAGGACCGCCAGCAAATTAGGTCTCCGCTCGCCGCCGAAGAGCAAGTCATAAATAGCAGCGGCGCGGGCAGCTCGGCTCTCCGCGGCGCCCTGCGGGGGGCGGAATTCGGCAGCTTCTGCCTTCGGCGGGGGCTGCGTACGTGAACGCCGCCGGCCCCCTCCCCGGGTGCTTGTACTTTGCACACAGGCACACGTCTGCGTGTTCTGTACATCGCGCGCACGTATCCCCGCAACTGTTACCTTTCCAGTCCCGGCCCTGCAAGGGGCGCGCAGGTCTGCCATCGCCGCCGCCGCTGCCGCAGCACCTGGAGTCCGACATCCGTGCCGTAGCGGAGCCGTCGCCACCCGGTTCTCCGCGCCGCACCGGCTGCCGGGCTCGCGTCGTCCAGCCTCGGCCACTTACCCGGGGAGGGGGGCAGAGGACCGCCCGACCAGCCCGCACGCGGCAGCCGAGCCCGGAGCTCCGTGGGAACGGCTGAGGCGGCTCATGAACGCGGCGCAAGCAGCGGCGGGCGCAGGGGCATCCTGCTGCGGGCGCAAAGCCCCGGGAGAGGGTCCCCCCTCCTCCTCCTCCTCTCCTCCGCGTTGAAGGGGGGCGTGTGCAGCCCGGCGCCCGCCCAGGGCTGCAGCCGCTCCTGCTGCTCGCGCGAGCCCGTTGGCTCGCGTCGGCGGCGGGGCGGGGAGAGGGGCGGGGAGATGCCCGGGCGGCGGAGCTGCCTCCTTCCGCCCGGAAAGGTCCCTGAGCGCCTCGTGCATTTACCAGAAGGAAGAGGGAGCAGGAGAGCCAAGGGGTATCCTGCTGGCGCTTCAAGTAAACGCTTGTTTTTTAAAAGAATCCTGTATTTTGCTTTCAGCCGTGTTCACACATGATGTATTTTCCCCCACGTCTCCAGCAGGGGAGCCTGTTTTTGCTTCTGAGGCTCTAGGTGCAGCTGTTGATACGGGATCGAAAAAAAAGCCTTTGCTGCTTAAAACTGTCGGATTTCCGCTTTCGACTCAGCGAAGCAATCCGTGTAACGTGACGAGCGAGAAAGCTGCGAGCCTCCAGCCCCATCGGTCGTGGCTGCACGAGCGAGGCCAGCTTCACACATTACGAGTAATATGGTGAAGAGACGCTTGCGAAAAACTCCTGCCCCCTACTGCCGGGACCGTGCCTTAATCGCATGTTCCTGCGCAGATGCGATCACCAGGGTCTGCCCAGTGAGGAATGGAGGCAGTTCAAGGGAGCAGCGCCCAATTTCAGTCTCCAGCAGGCCATTGGAAAGACTCCACTGGAGCAGTAAGGAAAGTGGAGAGAAAGTTGGATTGACCTCATTAAACTTGGTGCCCTTTCTAACCTTGGCACCACCAACGTATTTGGTACAGCTTCAATCGACCTTTGGTCATGCTGGCTGGGGCTGTTGGGAACTGTAGTCTGAAACATCTGGAAAACGCCAGGCCGATGAGGCTAGCCTAGATAGTACTAAGTCGATGACCTGTTAAGTGCTCATCAGCATAAGGTACTGCGGTCTGGTTGTGTGCAGTCAAGTCATCTCCAAGGTATGGCTACCCTACCAGTGAAAGCCCTCCTGAACATCCTGCCCTTGACAGCCTTCCTCAGCTCTTGTAAACACAAGGCTGTGGCTTCCTTTATGGAACTGATCTATCTTGCATTTGGTCTCCTTTTACATCTGCCTTTGACTTTGCCTAGTACAATTGCCTTTCCCCGTGAGTCTTGCCTTCTCATGATGTTCCTGAAGTACAATAGCTAAAAGTTTCATCATTTTCACTTCCCAGACAAGTTCTGGCTTGATTTGTCCTGGACTCCACTTGTTCACCTTTCACTACCTCAAGGATATTTCAAAAGCCTTCCTCCAGCACCATGTTTTAAACCAATAGCTTTCTTCCTGTCAACTTTCTTCTGTCCAGCTTTGATATCCCTGCATAGTGACTGTAAATACAACAGTGTGAATGATCGTGACCTCAGTCTCCAGTGAAACATCCTTACAACTACTAATCTTTTCTAGGTCCTTCACTGTTGCCGTTCCACAGCTCAGTCTTCCCTTTGAGTGGATGACTGAGCCAAGATATTTCATAATTTCTGTTTCCTCATTGTTGGCATTGAAGTAGTTCTGTCTTCATGAGTTTTTGTTTTCTTCATGTTCAGCTGCAGCCCTGCCTTTGTCCTTTCTTTCACTTTCATCAGGCGTTGTTTCAATTCATTGCTGCTTCCTGCCGGTAATAAAGTAATGTCTGCATATCTCACATTATGGGTGTGTTTTCTGCCAATTTTCACCCCTGCTTCCTTTGATCCTAATCCAGCTTTCCTTATGAATCTAGTGAGAGAGTCTGTCTGTCCTCCTGGCAGCATCACTCTCAGCTTCTCTGCACTCTCATACTCTCACCGCATTAAGTTGTGCACCTAGAAGAAAGCCGTATAAAGTAGCTTCCTATATTTGTGCAAGAGGCTGGGTTAAAGTTGGATCCATGGGGAAAAGACCCTCATGATTTCACATGACTTTTAAAGAGATCACCACCATGCTAAATCATCATCCAGTCGCAGAGCATATGGTTCTGTCCACTGACTGAACCATAAGGATCATGGATATGGTATGCATAGGTGCCACCGTGGGACAAAAACACGGATCTGATGCACAGGGAAAATCCCCAAGCATGAGTCCTTCTCTAGCACATCTGCCTCCAAACACTTAGTCATGAAAATCTAGGATGCAGCATTTTTAAGTGTTTCTTCAGGACAAGGCGGCACGGATCCTTGTGATTTTTTCCGTGGAGAACCCATGTTGAGTCATGTAGCTCTCCCCAGACGTAACCATGAGAATCAGGGATCCACTACTCACTGGTGCTGCCACAGCACAGTAATGTGGATCTGAGATATGAATTCTTATGATTTGTCAGGGCATATCCCCCAAACCTTAGGGCCTTGAGAAGTCCGAGCAACAACAAAGCTAGTGGAGGAAACAGTATTCCAGTGGAGCTATTCAAAATCTTAACAGACGATACAGTAAAAGTGCTACACTCAATATGCCAGCAAGTTTGGAAACTCAACAGTGGCCACAGGATTGGAAAAGGTCAGTTTACATTCCAATCCCAAAGAAGGGCAATGCCAAAGAATGTTCAAACTACCGCGCCATTGCACTAATTTCACATGCCAGCAAAGTTATGCTCAGAATCCTACAAGCTAGGCTCCAGCAGTATGTGGACCGAGAACTACCAGAAGTACAGGCAGGGTTTCGAAGAGGGAGAGGAACTAGAGATCAAATTGCCAACATATGCTGGATCATTGAGAAAACTAGGGAGTTCCAGAAGAACATCTACTCCTGCTTCATTGACTATGCTAAAGCCTTTGTGTGGATCACAACAAACTGTGGCAAGTTCTTAAAGAGATGGGAGTACCAGACCATCTTATTTGTCTCTTGAGAAACCTATGTATATGCAGGTCAAGAAGCAACAGTGAGAACTGGACACGAAACCACTGAGTGGTTCAAAATTGAGGAAGGAGTTCGGCAAGGCTGTATACTGTCGCCCTGCCTTTTTAACTTATATACAGAGCACATCATGAGAAAGGTGGGGCTAGATGAATCTCAAGTTGCAATTAAAATTGCTAGGAGAAATATCAACAACCTCAGATACGCAGATGATACCACTCTCATGGCAGAAAGTGAAGAGGAACTAAAGAGCCTCTTGATGCAGGTGAAGGAGGAGAGCACAAAAGTTGGCTTGAAACTCAACATTAAGAAAACTAAGATCATGGCATCCGGTCCTCTCACTTCCTGGCAAATAGATGGGGAAGAAATGGAGGTAGTGACAGATTTTATTTTCCTGGGCTCCAAAATCACTGCAGATGGGGACTGCAGCCAAGAAATTAAAAGACGCTTGCTCCTGGGGAGGAAAGCTATGGCAAATCTAGACAGCATACTAAAAAGCCAGAGACATCACCCTGCCAACAAAAGTGCGTATAGTCAAGGCTATGGTTTTCCCAGTTGCAATGTATGGCTGTGAAAGCTGGACCATAAGGAAAGCTGAGCGCCGAAGAATTGAGGCCTTTGAATTGTGGTGCTGGAGGAGACTCCTGCGAGCCTCTTGGATCACAAGGTGATCAAACTGGTCAGTCCTAGAGGAGATCAACCCTGACTGCTCTTTAGAAGGCCATATCCTGAAGATGAAACTCAAATACTTTGGCCACCTAATGAGAAGGAAGGACTCCCTGGAGAAGAGCCTGATGCTGGGAACAATAGATGGCAAAAGAAGGGAATGGCAGAGGATGAGGTGGCTAGATGGAGTCACTGAAGCAGTTGGTGTGAGCTTGAGTGGACTCCGGGGGATGGTGGAGGTCAGAAAGGCCTGGAGGAATGTTGTCCATGGGGTTGGATGCAACTTTGCCACTAACAACAACAACATCCCCCAAACCACTATCCAATCACAGAATATGTTCTCCTTAGGTAGGATTGCAGGCTTTGTTAGCTGGCAAGTGTAGACAGTAACTGGGCCAAATTGTTCATACAGACATATCACAGCTGTTTACATGCTAGCATTCAAGGCCAAACTATCAGCAGAGAGGAAGTAGTACAAATTACAGCACCGAGGCTGTAAAGGGAGAAAGCTATGTCATCATTCCCCACATAAAGGTAGAGTTTTTCTATAGGAGGCTTGTACGGTGTACTCATAATTCCTTATTCATGCTTGTTTAGAGGCTCTTTACACAATATAAATTTAATAAAATCATCATAGAAGAGTTGGAAGGGACCAAAAAGGCCATTGGGTCCAACCCACTGCTGTTGCAGGTCACCACGTTACACCATCCCACTCAGATGACTGTTCAGTTTCTTCTTGAATGTCTCTAGTGTGGGAGAGCCCACCACCTTCCTAGGAAACTGGTTCCACTGTCCTGTTTTTCTGACAGTGAGGAAACTTTTTCCTGATATCTAGCCTTTCAGTCATTTCTGTGCGTTCCTTCATGTTTATTTTAGGACAGGAAAAAAGGGGTAACATTTCAGAGTGGAAAAATGGTGCCATTTATCCTTGTGTATTTGAGCTGTGAAGCACAAATCTACCTAGAGGTTATGTGGAAGAAAAGGAAAAGCTTTTGGAAAGCAGGGATCTCAGTGTCAATTTACAACAAGCAGCCTTGTGTAAAAAGCCTTAGAAATTGCCACAGAGCCTTACCCTCTTAAGGCTACAATTATATACACAGACTTATCTGGGTGTAAATTCTATTTAATTAAATAGAACTTCTAATGATGCACAGATGGACAAGGTGATATTTTAAGAGATTCCTTTCAAATCCTCTCAGTTGATCATATGCTGCTCTTTCTTACTGCTTTCTGCTTTGTTTCTATATTGCTATTACAGTTTTAAAACTATTTTTAATAGGCAATTTTAAATGTATTTGATTTGTTGCCATTGAAGTTCTTTTTGATATTTTTAACAGTGTATTTAAATATGACCTGGAGAAATGTTGTCCATGGGGTCACAAAGAATCAGGCACGACTTTGCCATTGAACAACAATTAAATGTGACTTGTAATTTTGAATATGAATTGGTTTGAGATTTTTAATGTTAAGTAGTATATAGTGATCTTCAGCCTGTTCTGGACCAGGTTGTACTCCTCCTAAAGGAGCAGATGTAGAG
Source organism: Varanus komodoensis (assembly GCF_004798865.1). Classification (NCBI taxonomy): domain Eukaryota; kingdom Metazoa; phylum Chordata; class Lepidosauria; order Squamata; family Varanidae; genus Varanus; species Varanus komodoensis. The sequence continues at coordinate 8,292,786 of NW_025336346.1, forward strand.
TGTGAAGGTGGCCTCACTTGCACAGAAACCCTTATCAACTGAGGCTGATATACTTATCTGGGCAGAGATACACTCATTTACAGCTATCCATGCTCTGATAAACTTTTGCCAGGATTACAGCAATGTTATATGTGGGACTGCCTTTGAAAATGGCCCAGAAACACCACCTGATCTAAACTAGGGCAGGAACTGGCCTGTGCTTTTCCATCTGCACTGGCTACAACTCCATTTCCAGGTTCAGCTCAAAGAGCTGGCCTTACAAGAGCTGGGGGCTGGTTTACTGAACAGATCACCTCCTCCCATTTATGCCTAAAGCTGTCCTCAGTGATCCTTGTCCAGGAGACAGTCAGGTAGGTATCCCCTAAAAAGAGGGTTATTTCTGTTGTGACACCCCACCTGGCTAATGCATATCCCACCATGCTCTTTTTGGTGCTGGGTGAAGTCTTGTTTTCCCAGTCATTTTAGCCTTTGTTTCCATTTTAAAATCTGTCATTGTATTTTAAGCCTTTGCATTGCTGCTGGCTTTTACTTTTACTGTAAGCTGCCATTTTGAACTTTTATACTCTATTTTATTGAATTGTATTTTATGCCTTTAACTGTTGGGGACCACCCAGAGAGCTTAGCTACTGGATTATATAGAAATGTAATGAAATAAATGCATTTAAGTATCATTGATAATAAATGAATGTCCGTACTCTGGCTTTGCAGGGGCTTGGTGTCCTTTTTTAATTCTGAAAATTTATGGCTTATTTTTATGTTTTATTGTAATGGATGGCTCAAGATCATCTAAAATAATTTAAAGCCAACACATTTCTTTTTTCTGGTCCTAAAAATATACACCTCTTTCATACTAGAAGCTGCAATTTTAAACCTTTCATCTCTAACAGAAGGAAGCAAAGAATTTTCTTAAATACCAAGACATTTATTATAACAAGCTACATGAAATAGACCTTTCTGGGCCAGCTTAATCTTAACTCTTCTCAGTTTATGATGTGGCTAGCTAAGAAACTGCCTGGCTCACTTTGAACCTACTGGTGTATTAAGATCTGCAGGATGGGGCCTTTTGGAAACACCCAAAGAAGGGCTTCTCCTTCTTCAGCTATAGAATGCATTCCCCTCAGGATTTACGGTCTGTTCCCATCCTCTTGGCCTTCAGGAAGGGCATAGTGAAGTATCTTTTTAGCCAAGCCTTTTAAAATAGGTAGTTTTTAATGTGTTTACTTTTAGTGTCTTGTTTTTGTAGGGATTTACTATATTACAACTGTTACATGCCCCATGGTGACTTTTCAGCAGATAAGGCAGTATATAAATGTTAATAAACTTATATTTTTATTCTGCCTTTTAGGTTAGACTCCCCCCGCCCCACACGCACACACACATAGTGTGCATAAAATACAAAGTGAGAAAATATAATGGCCAGAATCAAGTGGGCAAAGCTGTTAGCAAACTACTGGAGCACAAGGCCAAGAGTCTTAGCTGGATTGCAGGTTTCCTACTGGAAATAAATGACTCTTCAAAGCCTGTTTAAAGACCCCAAATTGACAAACAGATTGGCTAGAAAGGGGATCCATATGCATGGGGTCACAATACAAAGGACCTGTTATTCTGCCTAGTACCAAATGATAACAGCATACATAGTTATAAGGTGAGCCTCCCTTTCTATAGCATTCCTTTATTGCAAGATTTACAAGCTGCTTTTTCAGGTGACTCCTCTAAAAGCCAAGTGCAACAAAACCTAGATCCTCAAAGCCTGACAAAAATGAATCTCCGTGCCATTATAGTTCAAGGTAAACAGGCAAGTTTTTCATTTGAGTGCTCTGGTCTTGTTTGTAATGCTGGGACCACAACTTAGATGGCCCCTTGATGTTACTACCCACCATAAATCAGACGGTGGGAGCATCTGCCAGAAGACTCACATGATATTGGTGATTAGATGGACTAGTACAAATGAATATGGCCCAGTCCCTGGGCCCTAGTTTGTGTAGGGAATTTGCTCCATGTGAACAAAAAGTCATTGACTGCAACACAATAGCATGCTTGATTTTAAAGAGCTATGCACAACTACTGATCTTTACTCATACTCTACCCACTTCATCTGCTCCCACTGACAAGCATAGCTCCCTGCCTATTCTTAGGCAGAAGTATGTCTAACATTGAGACAAGTTTATTAACAAGCCAGCCAAGCCAAGAACTCATCCAAACACTCCTTGCAAGGTTACATTAGTCTCCACTTACAACAATGGCACAGTGCCCACTACCGGAATAGCACCTGGCTTTTCACCAGGAGGAAAGCTGGCTGCATTTCTTGATGCCACTGCAGAAACCTTGTGTGAAGCCCAGCACCAAATGCACACTTCACAACTGCCAACGATCCACAGGATGAATAGTGGCTGTTTGCAACCAGCTTCAGTTTGTCCCCGCAACTGGCAGATATCAACAGCTCCCAAGAACAAGTTTCTGTAACTTATTTCTGACAATTGCACATTGAGTCTTACCTAGCATGCACATTTGTCAGAAATGCAGAAACAAATTTTATATTTTTTTACATCCTTTGTAGAGCCACTATCCTGTTGTTTTAATCTTACTTCCTGAGAATCTAAGGAAATATAAACAAGAGAGCTAAAAAAGGAAAAAACTACCCCACTGACTTGAAACATATGCTTTTCCTAAACACACACAAAGACTTCGGCTATCTGGGCAAACATGTGTCTTAGCTCGCTAATATATCAAGGCAGTGCCTGCCCGCCCACCCACCCACGCTAGATGCAAAGGTTACTATCTCCAGTATCATCACTTAAGGCATTACAGACTCAAGTTAATATGTTCTGTGCCAGTGACCTGCTTCACATGTAATGAGAAGCAACCAGGCATGAATCTCCCCAAGAGTTTATCTTGATGGCTGCTGCCATTTTGAATATCCAGGGTGTGGAAGGAGCAAACCACAGCTTCTTTCCTATGTGCAAACTCAAAGGGTTATTGCAGTGGCTGACAAATCATGCACAACTCATGAGCTTTTTAGGGCTGCATCTGGTTTGTCAGCCACCCTAATAAGCCATCTTTGCCAGATTCACATACAATCAGGAGGTATAACACACCTCAAATAGTCAATGGTGGTAGTCACTATGACAAAAACCCTGCAGGGAAATTCACTCATGATAGAGTATCATTACCTGCAAACCTGATCATTCTATCTTCTACAGAATGCCTTTCAACACCTTTCTACCTCTTTAATCTATGAAAGTGAATGATGTATATAAATGCAGCATATCCTACCATTATACAGGTACTCAGAGTAGATTTCAGTTCAAAATATACCGCACAGAAGGAGAAAATAAGAGATCACACTTCTCTCCTGTGTGAAATTCATCAAGGCCATTTAAATTGGAAGGAAAAAATACTCATTTCCACAGACCTAACATACATACAAGGTGAAAAAGCAATGCAGGTGTATGAAATAATCTGTTTACAGTATAAAGAGCTTCTGTATAACAGAGAAGGAGAAAACATATTTAAGTTTCCAATAGGTAGCTTTTTTTAGGTGCAGCAGAAAGCTGTTATATACATTCTGGCTGTGGAATGCTTGGAATAACCCATTCAGCATATAATTAACATTTGCAGAAATTACAGTCTTAAGTAGCTGTTGGAGCACAATGGTCAGGTCCAGAGAACATGGTAATTCCCACTCATGGATTGAGTCTGGAATGCTATTGCACCATGGGTTATTGCTGAAACACGGGTTATCATGTTATTCCAGCTGTCCCCAGAAAACACCATGGAAGGAAGAACCATATTCTATTGATGAAATATGAATTCGTGTAATAAGTGTTACCCCAGAGAATACAATAACCCAAATTTCCACAATATCTCATAATTCAACAATAACCTAGACTCTATCCTTGAGTGTGGGTTGCTCTGTTGTCTGAACCCAGTCTGTACCTTACGCAAAAATGGTTACCAGATTTCAGGAATCAGTAGGTACTCTGGAGTGCTGCATTCAATGTTTCTGAATCAAGATCATTCCATGGAAGCATAACCATGAAACATTCATGCATTTTTCAAAGGATAATCTGATGATCACACAAAACTTGGCTCATGAGAATGCCCTAGAAGCATGAACAAATTAAGATTACAGCCTTGATAAAAACCCTAGTAATGCAAACAACCTGGCTAATTGGCAATATATCCAAAATGAGAAAACTACACTAGAAATGTAAGGGAAAAAAGTAGCACTTTGTAATCTGTACTTTATTGATAAAAAACATGAACATTTGTCATAAGTTTGTCAAGTCATGTTAAAAACTTGCAATGTTTTAAATACACTACAGCTAAACTTTCATATTTACCAGGTCTTCTTAACTAGTATTAGCATCTTGTGTTAAGAGACCAACATGTTTTAATGTCTCCTAAATGCTTGTATATCTTAATCGTCCCATTCATCTCCACTCTCCAGGTCAGATTCTTCATTTTCTGAAACAAAAATAATGATAGTCATATTCTACGGAAACAAGCACTGGTATTCTGTTAATATTTATACGTTAATTACTTGTGGTTTCTAAGTGATTAAGGATGGAATCCTGAGCATGCTAGGACATGCTGGAAGTTGTAGCACTTTGTCTACACAAGCATAGGATTCTGCCCTAAGAGGACAATCCTCGGGTCCCCTACACAGCAACTGAGGGGCCATAGGATTACTTGGATTTTGACCGGATCCCCTTCCCCATGTAAAACATCCTGTTCCAGCTGCTTCTCCAAAATCAGAACACTGACCCTGAATAGGCAGTGGGGGGGGGGGGGGAGAGACTAGCAGTGAGGTGTCCTGGAGGCATGCCAGCTCTGTGGCTGGACGGGCAAAAGCTGCCATTTCTTTCAATTGCAGAGCAGAAGGAAGGAATGGCAGAGATTACTTCTGCCACTCCACCTCTGCAGGGCAGCTTATCAGCCCCCAAGTTCAGGCCTCCAAACATCAAAGGTGCAACCCAAAGGGTTGCAGATTTACAAGCACCCAGGAGCACAATCTTATGGCTTGTGCTCCAAGAGAGAACCCCCATCTATACTTGCCTGGCAGGAAGCCACATTAAGCATAACACTTAAGGGTATGTAGGATCGAGCAACGTGTGGCTGCAGAGAAGTAAAACTAGGAGATCACTATAGAAATAGCAGTATACAAAATAACTGTAAATTTGGTTGCCAGATTATTTATTATGTCACTAGGCCACATTCTCCCATTACTTGAATAGTTCAACAAAACAGGATACGCATTGAAGCAAAGCATTTGTAGGGGACCCTCTTCTCCAAGCAAGAATGCCCCTGTTCAGGGTTCCAGCTGGGAGGCTACAACAAGCAGAATGGTAGCCAAGCAGGCTCTCTCTCCCCGCACCAGTTCGCTATTTTTATTTTACTAACAGCTATGGAGCATGCCTGGATTTTACAAGGTTTGTGGAGGGAATTGGTAATTCTGAAAACTTCTGTAGATTTCTCCCCAGGAATGTTGATGTTCCCTCTTGTTCCCAGTTTTACCTTCATTTTGGTCAGCACTCACTCACCAGCTGGGATTGCTAGTTAGGAATGCCAAACAGTTGGGATTACTAGTTGCAAATTAGCTATTCACCTCTTTCCTTTTATGTGGTGACATCAAGAATTAGGACAGATTTCTATTATGTAACATCAGGGGTGAGAGAATGATCTGAGCCATCTACCTGAGACATGTATCACCTGGTGTCTCTTCTGAATGATGGCCTTCAGTGCAGCTACTATTCCTCCATTACTGGGAATCGTTGGAGTTTGTGGTACCTGCTTTCAAAGAATGAGAATTAAACAGTGATGAGCAGGAGTCAAGTCTACTGTGACACTTGTGGCTATGAGGAAAGCTTGGGGACGGCACATGTTTCTTTAACCTTCATTCTCCAGCAACATCACATCCAGCTCTCTCAAACACTTCCGCCTGTTCTCTGGCACTAAACTGCACTGGCATATCCAACTCAGTGTTATTTCTCGATAGTTAGGATTTGGTTAGGGTTATTATATACAGCTATATCCCTAGGTGACACTGGACCTGGTTGTATCTGGATGGAGTCAGGGGTTTCCTGGGGGTAGGGAGAATTCTGTTGCTCTTGAAGAAACACAAAGTTCTTGTCTAGCTTGCTGACAAGTGTCATCTCGGCATCCCAGAATGCAACCTGTTCAAGTTCCTCCTCAGCATTAACACATGAAGCTTCCGTCACTACATGGCATAGTCACCCACTTATCTCTGCCACCATTTCTCCCTTCTTCCCTAAATGTGGTCACAGTGTCCTTATCTACATCAGCCTTGAGCTACAGCTTCCAGCATTCATGATCACTGGCTGAGGCAAATGGGAGATCAGAATATCTGGAAGGCACCGGGTGGGACCTCCAGAACCACCATTCTTGATGATATCTGCAGAGACTGTCACCACATCTGGAATCTGCAGAACCAGAAATCAAGGGACAATGCATATATTTATTGTCCACTATTCACACAGCAAGATGAGTTTATGGAAAGCCACCTCATGACTTTGGCTACTCCTTCTAAACCATTTTTTTAAAAGAGGCAGCCAGCTACATGGCAATACAACATCTACCACCATGGGAAACATTGGTTCACACATAACAACCCTCCCTGGTGATAAACCATGGTGGCTTAGCTGTTGGGCAAATGACCCACAACGTGCCCAACAGACAACTGGGCTCAGCATGGGTTGTTTACTCCACTGCTTAGTCTTCTCTCTTCTTAAAAAGCTACAGTGTGGAAGAAATGCAGGGTCTTAGTTGTTTGCTTTTGGTTACAAAGTCAGCCTCACAGTTTTTCCTTCAGGAGAGTTGAAAAGTAAAATATAAAGTACTTGCTCAATCAGACTGAAGAGCTTCTATTTATGGCATTTGCCACCTGTACTAATGTTAGATACTCTCCCTACCCTAATGTCAGAAAAGAAAGCTGCCAACCACTAAAGACTAGCAAATTAGAAGGAAAGCTTTGCCTCTCTATGAGAGCTGCTCTCACCCCAGGCATTTCATGCAGCAAGTTGCATTAGCTTGATCAGCTTTCTTCTTGGCTCCCAGAAAGTGGCCAAGGCAATTAGCCTGTCATGAGGATTTAAGCTTGATTTTTATTTTATTTTTAAACATAAGAGATTAGAATAAGCCTCCACTGACTAAAGACCTTTTGCTTGTGTAACGAGCTTGTGCCAACTTCAGAATCACAGGCTTGCTTTCATAGCACTTCTCTCCAGACAGCTGATGACAACTTCCTAGAGCATGATTTAGCAGCAGCTTTTACTTGCCAAACACAAGTTTTAAGAAGCTTTAGGGGTTTTTTAAAATCAGTATGTATGTACCTTGAAGAATTAGTGCAGCTAGATAGGAAATGTACACAAGCTACTTCCAATGGAGCCCATGAGCTTGTAGAACTGGTTTATATTTTGTGGTGGTGCCCCCAGCATTTTCTCAAATTCTCAACCATGCCCCTTGATCCAAAAAGGATGGGGACCTCTGATCTATGGTCTTTGCATATAAAGGACATTTTTCCCCTAAGCCACTCAGACGTACCTATTGTGCCTTCATGGCTATCCAGAGAAATGGACAGATGGCTGAATTTCATAAGCCAGTGCTCAGAAAAACTGGGATAAGATTTCCCTAGATTATGGTTGAGTAACTCATACAGAGATCTGGGTAAGCATGTTTATGCCTCTGATTTTAAGATCGCAGTAGATTTTAACACATTCTACTGGTAAATTTATTTCCCAGTTCTGGAAGAGCTTGCCTTCAAATTGTTCTTCGGCTTCCACTGACCATAAAGTCATGCTCACTTGCCTGCTGATGTGAAGCCAGCTTACATGATGTGCAGTGGAGATGGATGATGCCTTGGTGCCGAGGCAGTATCCTTACAGAGGCAGTATCCTTACAGTATCGTTAAGCTGGCAGCAGCATTGCCGTGTGTGTGTGTGTGTGTGGCTAAAACTGCACTCAATTCCAATGGGCTTTGCCTTCTGTTTTAATTAGGTCTAGTTTTTAAAATGGAAGTGTTTTGGAAGTTTTATATTTTTGTACATTGAATTTTTAGTTTTTTTAGATTCTCATATTGGAGTTTTATACTGTATTTTAGGTATCTTTTGTATTTGGTTAATTGTTGTGAATCGCCCAGAAAGCTTCAGCTATTGGGCAGTATAGAAATGAGACAGAGTGTTTGGAGTAGCACAAGGCATGCAAGTTCTATGATATCTACATAGCCATAGTCCAAAGGCTGTTTGCCCAAATTGAGTCTACACTGCTATATTGCATTCGTTTATAAACCATTCCCTGATTTATCATGATTATAGTTTAAGAAAGAAAAGAAAAAAAAATAAGAGTCCTAACATTTTTTCCCATATAGCAATAGGTTTTATTTCATTGTAAACACCCAAGATATTAAAAAGCTTAATGATACACATGCAGGATCTTTTATGTAAGAATGCTAGCGTAGCACCCTTTTGTTTTATCACCATAAGAATTTAAACATGAAATATTTTCTCTTTTCACTGGAAGAAAGATTCCGTTTTGGCTTTCCAGTATGCTGCATATCTGAAGTTCCTATCAAATTTAAGTCTAACATGCTGATTTCTCTCACATAGTCATGAAATGGTCTTGTAGATGTGTCTTCCTTTTATTCAATGGGCTGTATTAAATTACTATCACATAATTCCCATTTTGAGTAATATCCATGTATTATTTATACTGCCTCATAGTCACTGCCAGTACATTGCCCTATACATTTGCACAGGCCCGTGTATTTGCTTCCTTCCCTCAACAGCTAAGACAAGATCTGTTCCTAATCATAGCTTACTCTCCTGATCTAGCTCCTCCATTATTAAGATACATAAAATGGTTGAGAAGTACGTTTCCTTCCACTTAAGGAGACCAAAAGCAATGCCAATAATCTTCTATTATCTCTGGCATCCTACCAAAGCTCACAGATTGGACTGCATTACCCAAAGATACGGCGTTTTTTCCCCTCTAGAAATAAGTTTATCAAGTAAACATTTCTTTGGTGCCAATGCTTTTGACTCAGTATTAGATTAATTTTTCAGTGAAACTACACGTGCATGCAGACACAGAAAAATCAGTATTTTAAGTAGATTTGTTTCAAATTTTTTGTCAAGGGTTAGCTTTGTTAGTTGATTGCAGCAAAAACTAGTGGCACCAGTTACAGCATTCTTGGTATTAGAAGTATGTGTGGGCACTGTCTGCTTTGTCAAATGCAGAAATTATTGCTCTCAGATTAGCAGGCCTACACAGATGTGAAGGAGAACCTAACAGGTGTTTAAGATTCTGCCAGTTAGAAACGGTCCTTCTAAACATAGTGAGCACTGGAACAAAAATACTTACTGGTTGCACTTGTGTTCCTTTTCTCATCTGGCACATCACAGCATCTTGATCAGGAGTTACTTGATGTTCACTTTTTGCTTTTTTCAGCTGCACTTCTTTCAGATTTTGGATCAGATTATAATGAGACATCTTCTTGGAAGGAGACAGGCCAAGTGCTGGAGATATGCTCACCAAAGGGCAGCCATCAGCATATGATGATTCATGTGATTTTGATATGGAAGGTGACATGGTTAGTATGTCATTGTGCCCATCTTTCATTTCAGGAGTCTGGCAATGTAGTGCATTTTTCGGGCTACCCGCTGAACCCAGCTCTGAGGGCAAGGCAGAGTAAGGCAGAGGATGCTCGACTGACCCAGTTGACAGACCTGCAGAAAGGTGAGCGTGTTAAGTAACTGCAAAACAATTCAGCCAGTTCATCTGTAACTCGTCCCACTTCATTACAACCCCACTGCTAGGCAGGCCTAGCCCTTGTTTGATGGTGCAGCGCACTCAGTCTTTGAGTAGCACGACAAGAACCTCTCTGCCAGCTAAGAACACCTGCCTGGCTGCATCACGCCCCCTTCCTTGGGCTGCTGGTGGGTCCCACAAGGAGCCGTGTGCCTAAAAGTGGCTGGGGGCTCCCCCAAGGGTCCCTTCTTCCACATCACTCCAGAGCAGCAGGTGGTGAAGCACACAGTGCAGTAGAGAGAAGGCAGGCGGCTGTTCCTGCCGCTTTCTCACTGCCCCACGTGCCTTGGCAGGAAAGTGGCTGATGGAGCTCTCTAGAGGACCCCCTGGAGGCAGCAGGAATTGCCCCCTCCTCACTCTGCCCCCTCATGCCAGGACCCCATCCAACTTTGCAGAAGACCTCACGCTTCCTGGAAGTCACGAAATGTACCTCTGTCAGACCATTGGTATTAACACACCCTGGGCTTTGTTTTTTGAGTAAAGGATAAAACACAGATAATACTTGGTTCCTTATCCCAAGATTGGAGCTGTAGTGATTTTCAGAGGCACATCTGCAAGTCTCCAAAGGCAATGGATGTGTTCATTCCAACACAGGAATTTTAAGGCTGTTTTAGAAGCCCACAGGAGATCTGCTAGAGGGGTAGAGCTAAAAACAATGCAAGCATGTTGAGAGCCAGTCCCCCAGATGTCAGGGCAGGGATAAGACGCATTTCATCAGCAGCTTCCATGGAAGAGGGAGAGGTTGCAAACAAATGCACATCAAGGAGTAATAGCACAGCTCAGCATCGCTTAGAAGGGTTCGTTGGTGCTGCTCACTTGGGTTCTCCCACGTGGCAGAACTCCTCTTTAGAGCTGCACATTTTAAGGAAACATATGTAGATAGAAAGGCAAGAGGTTGTACCAATAGACACTATCCAACTGGCACCTACAAACTTTTGCTGCATTCCAGCCCATGTTCACAGGTGGCAAAAGCTGATCAATACACCAGAACATGTAGATGTTATGAAAACATTTATCCAAACATGAGCATGGCAATGTTTATTTTTAATGGCATACATGGCTGTCCACAGTACCTTTTGCCTTGAACTCTTTCAGCACAGCTTCTATTCCCCCTTGCTCTTCAATGGTTTCAAAAATCTTTTTTGAAGTTCTCTTGTCCTTCAGATGGGCCTGTGTTATACCAGCCTGGGCAAAGACTATCCTTAGCTCAGGATCTAATTCGGCCTACAAGATACAAAATAGTTTTAGGATGCTTGTGGTATATCAGGAAAAAAACAAGTGCATTTCTTAATCTAAATACTTCTCATACAAAAAAAAGCTTACAGCTGTGTTGAAAGTTCCACCAATTTCAATTAACTTTATTTTTAAAATACAACTTCTCACTGCTAACCATATAAACTAGTTCACCCCCTCTCCAGTTGTTAAAGATTTTTAGGGGCACAATCCTATGCATGTTACACACAAAACATCCTATATCTTCCAGTATTCCCTAACTAGTATGTAAATGTAGGTAGTGAATGCTAGGGCTTGTAGAGCTTTCTGCCTAAATGTGCTTCGGAGTGTGTCATAAGCTGCTTCTTCCAATAATTCACAGAATTCTTTAAGGAAACCACAACTATTACAGTGGACAGAAACATTGGTTAACCATAGGCAGAGTTGCTAAATGGTGTCCAAAGAGGAAGTAAGGGAAACAATCCTTTGTACATTACTCAGAAGTAAGGGTGCTTGTAGATGAAGGGTTCCTAGCATTACCAAAGAATAGCTGCACAACACTTTTTCCCTCCTTACCAGATTTTCTTTAAGGGGACAGGAAGACAAAAGCAGTGTAGGAAGACACTGCAGGGGTATGAATGCAGGATGAAACTGTCTGGTCCCCTGACCCTAAAAATCCCTGAATGAGACAGAGGAACAGTAAAAAAAAAAAAACCCTTCCCCTAGAAGGACCATAAATGCTAATGGGACTTGCTCTTACAAAAAGCCTGCATAGGATGCAGCCTCAGACTGAAACCATTTAGAGTGCAGATCTACAACACCTAAGCAACTCTCTCAACTTGGCTAAACAAAAGGTCAGACATCACTTTGGCAGCAAGAGTTTCAAACAAGTACCAGGGATAAAAGGGGAAGCATTGCTAGTTGTGGAAGCTGAAGGCCCACAGCAGCTACTTACAGAAAAACCAGTTTGAGGACTCCGTCCAATGTGACACAAGTGCCTAAAAGACATCAGTGTTTTAGAAAAATCACTCAAGATGTGGACATTCAGATCAAGCACATCTGTTATAAACACAATATCTTGGGTCATAATGAAAGTAATATATCACACCATTTTCCCCTCTTGCAAGCAACCCAAGACAACTTACACAGTTCTCCTCTGCTCCATTTTTATCTTATCTTAACAACCCTGTGAGGTAGCTTAGTCAGAGTGAGTAGCCCCAAGTCACCCAGCAAGCTTCACAGCTGAGTGGGACTAGGACCTGGATCTCCCAGGTCCCCTGTTCGACACTCGCACCATCCACACTGGCTCTCAACTACCACTTACTGAAAGCATATAAGAACCTACCCCTAAAACAAAGGATAACTTGAAGCATCAAAAAGCTGCACTGGATTACGGAGGAGCCAGTTCCAGCAATAGCTAATGTAATTCATTCCTGCAGCCCTCAGAACAGTTAAGGACACAATCTCATCCTGTGCATATTTAGATGGAAAAATCCTTCACAAGACTTGCAGTCCCCCAAGCATGGCTGGCTGAGACATGCTGGAAGTTGCAGGGCTTTTCCCCCTCAATACGCACCTGGGGACCTTGCAGAGCTTTTTATTCCAAACAGTCTCACTGAAGTCCATTTTGGAATGGTAAGTAACCCAGGCAGCCTGACCCATAACCCAGTCAAACTAAAACATTTAGAATTAGGTATCAGCCACAGGGCCTAGATGTAAGGACAACACATCGTTTTGTAGAATTAGGCATTCCAGCAAGGGCACTTTCATCTCCCTATCAGCTAGAACATTTCTCCGCTGAACAGCTGGTCCAAGGAGGCGTATACTTGCATCTGATCCCTCCCTGCAGAGGCAGGGAACCCAGCTAACCTGAGAGCCAGCATGTGCATCTGCTGTCACAGCCCCATGACAAGCAGCAACTCTGCTGCCAATTAAGCGCTGTGACAGGGCTGCCAATTGTGCAGAAGATGCTGCAGTTCACCTAACAGCAAAATGACCTGATGTCCCTCTTTTACAGGACAGAGCTCAGCCTTCTCACTGCTAGTGTCTGACCAACAAGCAATCGTTAAACATGAGAAGGTCAAGCCCAAGTGGTATTTCTCACTTAACAGTTCACACATTCAACACAGCAAGTGATGCTCATGCATGTGGGAGCCCACAAACGACCTTGTCCTCACTTACTTGAAGTTATGTGGGGTCCCAATATAATCTTTGCTCAGTTTATTTCTGTGGGGCTTCCCTTCCCACTTCGTTATCTCACGAAACGTCTGCGCAATGCAGCACAAAGAGGAGTGTGGGCCATGGCATTTGCCCAACGGGGAGGCTCTGCTTCGGTGAGGCTCAGGCAGTGGGCGATTTGTCTCTGATACAGGAGCTGGAAGACAAAGCAAAAAGAGCAGCAAATTAGCAACGGTCTCTTAGTCCTTAATTCTCATTATGTGGTGGGAGGAACATCCAGGATTTTAAGGAAAGACGAGTTACCAAAGACAAGCTTGCTCTGCTTAGGCCATTCTCAAATGTATGCTTAACACAATAATTTTTTGAATCCTGCAGAAAAAGAATACAGCTTTTTGCAAGCATTTGCTCTCTAACTTCCCCATTGTTTCCATCCCAAATCATTTGATGCCACCAGGGCATTCTGCATTACTAACAGCAGCAAGAGCTACACTGAAACACCATAAGAGGCCTTGTCATTAAAAAAAAAAAAAGCACAATTTCAGAGATGACCTTCAGTATATGAGAAACTAGAGTTTTCTTTCTTCATCACTGCCCTTTATACTGAACTGGATAAAACATATTATGGAGAGCAGCTTGATTTGGTAAATACTTTTTCTAGAGAATGTAGCCCATCAATTTGAGTAAGCCACCACCCAAATTAGTACAATAAAGCAAATTCCACTGAAGCAAGCATCCTGTGCTTCTGTATGCTAGATCAGAAACAAAACTAAATATAGGCAAAATAAACCCTAGGGGGTTCCATTTGTTTTTGTTTTTTAGCATGCCAGGAGCTAAGTACAAACACAGAAGAAAATAAAACATATCCCTTAGCCTCTTAGTCCTTAATTCTCATTAAGGGGTGGCGGGGAGGGGGAGAAGCATCCAGGATTTTAAGAAAAACAATTTACCAAAGACAAGCACATTTCTAAACAATGCCATTATCACAAAACTCAACCTAGGCTCCTTCCTACTACTTTTAACAAAAAAAATTCTCACCAGCAAAACAGCCCGTGAAAGAGTTTAAATAAGAAGATGGAAAATAAGTTCAGCTGTTTGTGTGCTAGTTTAACTGTCCCTATCCACTAATAGAGGCAAGTTCTTGCTTGATCGCTAATGCTGGCTCATTAGCCCTGCTCAAGTCCCTCAGCCTAATTGCAACCAAGTGTTTTTAAGATTGAGACCATGGTCCTTACACATGGTTCTCATCCTGCAGAGATGCATTCAATTCAGATTCAGAGATTTTTAACTGAAAACCCACTTCTAATGCCTATATTTATCTGCAGCATAAGAGAGCCTCTGCAGCCTTTGCCAGTTCGGAGCATGATGGAAGTTGTATTCCACCCCAACTGGAGGGCATCAGGTTGATGAGGGCAGCTTTTCTTCCCAGCCAGGGAAGTAGGTTTTTGTCCCCTTTAGCACAAGGCTGGGGAGCCTGCAACCCTCCCAGTATTGTTGAAATACAGCTTCTTTGCAGGCTGGTGTCAGTTAAATAGCACTTACTCTGAATTAAGCACACATAGGATTATGACAATACTTGGAAGTAAGTCAGAGTAACATCAGCAGGATTCTTCCTGCGTTGGACTGCAAGCTTACACACACTAACCTAGCTGTAAACTCCATTGAGAATAGGAGGGACTTACTTCAGAGCTACAACACATACCTTTTCAGGCTGAAAATTATTATTTGCAATCTGATGTAAAGCATGCTTGCTAAAGCATACTTACTAAGAAGCAAGTCCCAATACATTAATTAATGGTTACTCTCAAATGTGCATGTGGTGGAAGTTGGAAGTGAATTAATGTGAGCCCCTGAATAGTCTTCAAGTTTTCACTATGCAACCCTAAACATGAAATACATTCCCTCCAGTTCAAAGGGGCCTATTTCCTATCTTCTGCAATATCCAGAATGCAGAAGCTTGTACTGCCAGGTGCTTCTTGGGGCAGATCAAGGCAATGAAACTTGGATTTAACTCCTTCAAAACCACCTGACCATCAATGTTTTTGAATAACTCAGTGTGATTCCAGCTGCAACATCTCTCACCTCCAAGAAAATTCACGACCTTGCTGCTCTAGGAATGGGAATTATGAAGATTATAAAATGTATTGCACACTATATGTGTCTTTGTTTTAATAATCCTATAACTTGCTTCCATATATTCAAGCTGCACTTGGTCTGGATGGGCTTCTTGCCTGGCCATTTTCCTGTTTTTGATGTTGTTCTCATCTACAGAAGAAATGCATTTTCTTATTTATACTGTTCTTCTGATTGTTGTTTCTATGTCATTATGCTAGCTTTTTTTTTTCCTTCTGTCATATCTTGGTTTATATTTGGTAACTTTTGTGTCCTCCCTTTAATTTTTTTCCCTAGTTGAAGATACACAATCAAAGTTTCATGGGCAAGCAGTAAGCCTAAAATCCCAAATGTGTAGTGTGGAAATTTTCAACAGAACTCTTAACATGCATTTGTTGATTTGAGTCACCATTCTATGAATGATGTCTGGGGGTCATTATTGCTTGATACTTCGCTATAGTGACCTCTAGTGGTGGTGAACCTGCAAAGAATATGGGGAAACCACTATAAATTAACTTAACTTTCTAAGCCGCCCCAAGGCTTCGGTGAATGCGGCGGCATAAAACTGTTTTAATAAAATAAATAAATAAATAAATAAATAAATCTTGCCCCTGAAGACCACAATGAATATTATTAATAATTATTTATAATAAGAAATATTCCATTGCAAGCATCTATGCACTAACTACTTATAAGTTTTGCAAGCAAGACCTGACTCTTTATTTTTCAGAGCATAGGTAAAAGTTTAAAACATGTTTCTCTTTTCAAGGTCAGCCCCATGTAGAGCAAACTGCGGGAGTCTTAATGAGAAATGATTACTGGAAGTATTTTTGCCTCCCCCAGAAAAGAATGTAGCTGCACATCAGCCAAAGCTCAAAAAAGGCCCTGTAGCCGAAACAGCCTTCCAGAAGTCATGCTGGACCCAGGAACACCCCCATGCTGTGTGAACCTGGTCTTTTGCAAGGAGCATCACCCCATCCGGAAGAGGCTGTACCTCCAATCTCAGACTGGATTGCCTACAGAGCAACAGAGAGAGCCTGTCTCGTCTGGACTGAACCTCGATTTATTCACCCGCATCCCATCCCTCGTTGCACCTAGACATAGTTCAGGACTCCCACAGCCTCCTTGGCATCAGTTGAAAAACAGTTCAAGCTGGCTGTCATCGATGTCCTGTTGATACCCAACCTCACAGTTTCAGATGACTTGCAATGGGGGCATCCTATCATTGCTAACAAGAATGTAAGGGGTGAAACTCAGCAGGAGGAACGCCATGAGCCGGTGGCCCCAAAGCTGATCAACAGGCCTCCAGCACCACCTTCTGGGAGCATTCAGCTAGAACAGTGCTCCAAGTCAAGTGTGGGAAGGATGCCACACCTCTTGGAATCGCATGCCAGCCAAACCCCGCTCGGGCTCGAAGAGGGTTGCTGCTGCAGGCTGCATGTCTGTTTTGCTCCCTTGCTCGTTTGTGTTACCTGCTGGGGGACCTGAATCAACTTACTGAGGGAGTTCGCTGCTGCCTTACCAGACTGGACAACAAGACCCTGTTGGTGTACTTACAGCTCGCTGCTGCATTCTCTGAATCTCTTGTGCATCGGGGCATAGCAACATGGCAGGCCTGGTAGACGGGCTCATGCCATGTCCACACTGCAGGCAGGTGTTAGCACAAGCACCGTTCCTGATTACTGGGGACTGGCAGACTTCTCAGGGGGATTGTGGACATACCTGTCCTTTTGCTGCTTTTTCTTTCTTTTCTGCTTGTGTATCTCCCCCATTCCTTCCTGAGGCTAAACACACACTGGCTGTGGTGGCCATTCCATGGGCACTGAGGTGCAGATCTCCAGTCCTGGCATAATGTGAATAAAGGACCACTCTGTCGAGCTGCAATTCCATCAGAACTTTCATGGAAATAACCTGCATCAAAGGCAGGGAACTCTGCAACAGATTCAGGTGAGCTGGGATTTCTCTGAATCTGACCACAGATTTTGCAGGAGATGTCTTTTTCACAGTTCCATGGACGAGTTCTGTTTTGCTTTTTTTTTTACTTTAGGAGAAAATTCAAACTTCCCTAACTCACACTTGCACAAGTGTGATGGGGCTTTGAAATTCTTATACAAAATAAGATTCCATCAATGAACAGATGATAAATAAAAGAGATCTGACAATACACAAAACACAGATGGAACAGACTGAATAAAATCTGTATACTCCTAGAAGACAGGGAGACATTTATTTATAAGTTAAAATGCCTAGGATTGGAACATAATATACCACTTCAGGCTTCTGTAATATACCACTTCTGAGTAAAGTATGCACTTAAATCCTGAAAGGATTTAGGAGGCAATCTTTATATATATCAGTGTTATTTGTAGCCAGACATGAAGGGTTGCCAGCCCCTTTCCTACTGCATCTCCTGTACCAGGCTTTGCCAACTGCCTGTCCTTCAGAAGTGTTAGGTTACAATTCATGTCAGCACATCCAGCATCAATAATAGTCACAGATAACGACAGCCATAGTCCAGAATGTCTGGAAAGCACCAAGCTGGGGAAGGCCCATCCTATCATTATCTGCTGTATGACAAACAGAACTTCACAGGCAATGCATCTGTGCATTGCAAAAAGCTTGATGGCTTCTTGTCATGCGGCTTCTATGGGTAGAGAAACGCTGCTCTCCAGTCCCCAGAGAGACCTGGGGTTGGTAGCCCTGCATGCAGGATGGAATATAGTGGAGGGAAATGCCTCTGAGTCAGTGCATTAAAAAAGATATTCTGAAGAAACCTTACTGCACAAAACAACAAAATCCTGTGCAATTCATTTCCTCTCTTCAGCCGCCCTCCCTCTTCCTCTGCTGCAATTTTGCTCCCTGGCACACATGAATTATTCACTGGCTTGCCTGTTTTAGAGTCCCGACACCCATTTGGCTCAGCTACTGTTTCAGGCTGAAGTCAGAGGGCTTTCTAGAATTAGTCACCAAGTCTGTTTTCTGAGCACACACCTGTTGTTAACCTCTATTGTGAGGGACACAAACGCACCGCCATGCTGTCCCCTAATATTTCTCAGTCTGACAAACTCGGTCACCCTTCCTTCCTTTTCCAGCATGTCCCTGAGTGGGAAACATGCCCAGACATGGCCAGCCACCTGAAAGTATCAAAACCTTTCCAAACTGCCAAGAGTCAGGTTTAGCATTTTCCATACTTGGGGACCTTAAGATGGGAACCTGCCCTGCCCTGCCCTGCCCTCCCTACATGCTGCTTTGGTGGGTCCTTGGTCCTAAGATCTAATCCCCAGCAGCAACCCTGGATTCCTGATGGGTCAAAGTTCAATTGGTTCTGTATTTCATTAAGGATTTTTCAAAAATAGATCTTTTCTGAACTTCTCTCTGCTTAATCCTTGAATTGGAAACTGGCATCAGTTTAGTTTGTGTTTGTTTTTTGCCAAGGCTGAGATTGGTCTGACTCAGCCTGCCTAGACCCTAGGTACCATTTAGCACAGTTTCAAGGAGACTGAGGAAGCCATCTAGCGCGACTACCCATAATCCTTTGAACTGGGAGGATTCTGGACATCCAGTTGAAGGCAGGAGGAGAGCAGAGGCAAGGCCTGCCTCTGCCTTTGTCCCACCCTGCAAAACATGTAGACAGGCAATGTTACCCAGCAGTGTGACCTTGCTACTCCCTACCCTGCTGTCCAGAAGGCCCTTCCCAGTTGTGCTACCTCCAAAAGTGAAGGAACTGTGCCAGTTCCAAGGCCAAAGGAGGGTTCTCTGCAGTTGGTGTCCCCACTACCCTCAGGATGCATTTCTGAGGTCTGAGCTGGGACACAGAACTACCCGTGTCCATCTAGGCATTGCCAAGAGGCCATAAGATTGTGCCCAGCAGGGAGATCTTGCAAAGAGGTCTTCTCCTTAAGAGCAAACCATGAGCTCTTAAGAATGTGCAAGCTATTACTACTCATGGGAGTGGTGCTAGGAAATACCCACCAGAAGAAAAAAGGATGTCTTGCAGGTTGTCTCACATGGTTGGAAGTACCCGATCCTCTTTGTAAGAGACAGCATTTAAGAAAGCATTAAAGAGATTAAAGAACAGGATGACAAAAAGCAAAGGAAGATGACCCTTCTATACCTTTAACAGTTGTGCAGGAGAGGGAATTTTGACAGGCTGAGCTTGTTTTGCAAAGTAAATAAAACTGCAGTTACCGAAATTCCATCATCTGTAGCATCTATCAAAGACCCATCACCTTATTTTCTTTTCCATTTGCTGACCCTACAAAGTGGGCATAAGACTGCCATCCTATATCCTATTGCCTGGAAGTAAAGCCCATTAGAAGTCAATGGGGCTTACATCTGAGTATTGAGGCTTGTAAACTGAGAAGCATACGTGAGATCTAACACAGGCATTTACAAGGGAATGCAATTGATGGATCTATGCAGACATTGCTAATGGAAACCTAAGGATAGATTTTTAAAAGACATTCATGGTCAGAGCAATTTTCCTCTGGAGTAAAGGCAGGATGCCTTCCTGAACAATAAGAAAGTCTGATGCTGAGGAAAAGTGGCTTTCTGCATAACGAGACAAAGTGGAGTCCTGCGACATGTTGCCTGCCTTCCTGAAAACCATGAACAATACAGTGATGCATCTCTAGAGGGAAAGGTTACAGCAGGGTTCTTGAAAAGCCACTGGAAATGAGCCAGCAGAGAAAAAAAGCAGACTGAAGGAGGAAGCACCTCTCTTCTCCCCCTGCCCTGCCCACTTCTCCTCTCATCGTTTCCTTCTCTAGAGTGCTTTCCATTTTAAAAGTGGTGTTGCTGATAGAAACTTCTAGATATGAAACCTGCTAGCCTCTCTATGCCAGGCATGGAAAACAAAGAGTCCTTACTGTCACAGTGACCCCAAGTGAAATGTTCTTTCTTTCCACAATAACAATGACTTATAAAAAAAGAATAAAAGTGTATTCTTGGCCACAGCATCGGAGTGACTTGAATCACGGAGACTTTTCCTATCTGAAAGGCCCTGTCTCCTCACCTGAATCTCTGTTTATTGTCCATGTATGCATTGTGCAGTCATTCCAACTGAATGCTAAATTGGGTCTGGAGCAATAGTTGGTTGCCAATAGCTTTCTGGGCTCATTTCAAGGCATTGTTCTTAACACTTAAAACACTAATTAATTAGATCTGCCAGGCCTTGTTATGGACCAGTCCAGTGATTAACACCTGCAGGAGAGGCCTCCTTGAGGGTACCGTTACCTAGAAATGCCCATATGGTGGGCATTCATGAAAGGGCTTTCTTAGGAGTTGCACCCAACCAGCAGAATTAGATTTATTAGGAAACCTATTTTAGGAAATGTGTGAAGACATTTTTAAAAACTGAGGCTATAACGTGATGCCATTTAAATATTTTACTGGTTTTAAAGATTTTAAAAATCATTTTAAGGTTTTATTGCTTACTGCATTAAATTGTTGTATGGTGCCTTGATGGCTTTTTAGCAAAAATGGTGGGATATGAATGTTGATCATTAAATATTTTTCGGTTCCATGAAAAATAATTTTGTGTAAAGAGAAAACCAACACATCAAGGAGAAAGCTTGGCTCTCTCTGAAATGCTTGTTCCTACATACAGGAATCCTTCCACTTTTTAAGGAAGACAATGCCATTGTTTGAGCCCTCTTTTTCAGACTGAACAACCTAGAAATTGATAAACCATTCCATCAGTTAATGAGAACTAGCAAGCTTTTGTATGAGGAGGAGGAAGGACCATCCTTCATGTGACTATAAGCACATTTTGAATTATGCCTTGAATTATGCCTTTGTGTCTCTTTGTTTACAAAAAGCAGATGCCACAGGGCCAAGTGCAGGCTGAACTGCAGTATGCAGGGTGGTTTCTTTCTTTTTTTTAACTCCAACCCTTTTAAATTAGGGCTAATAAGCAATATAAGGAGCACAATTTTCAATGAGAAAACCATTTAGAAGAAGGTTTTTAATGCTCCCCATTCCTGATCAAATTAGGCACCACACAGTTGCTTTTTGTAAACCAGAGCATGTCGTGCATGGTTTTAAAATAAATGTAGGGGAATAGCTGGGGAATGCCAGCAGTTGCAGGGCTCTTTTTCCCATCCAAATATGCCTTGCACTGCAGTTTTAATCTGCTGAGACTTCATCCCTTCCCTCGACACACTCAGGGCCACAGTTATGAGGCCTTTGCAACAACAGGTCAATTATGCTTCTTGGTGATTTTGCCAAATGCCAAATGAATCACTCTGTTGCCATGTCTGTTGTTTCTCAATCAGAGAAACAGGATATAACAGTCATTACAGGGTGAAGGCAATAACATGTGATAAAAAGGAAAGGGGTTGATTTAATTCTAAATGAAACTTTGACTTCTGTACTTGGGAAATAGACATCCAGTGGTTCACTGTATGTAACCTGGTTCACACAGAAGGCTGAACCACTGAAGGTTATCACCCTAGCCCAGGGGTCAGCAACCTTTAACACTCAAAGAACCATTTGGACCCATTTCCCACACACCGGGAAACACCGGGAGCCACAAAACCCTTTTGACATCTAAAATGAAGATGACACTGCATATATCGTTTTTTACCTTAATGCTATGTATATCTTCATTATGATTTAGCTGCAGCTCTTGCTCAGTCACTAAAAACTGTTATTTTTAATCTTACATTATAAACTAGTAGGACTCCTTTCATATATTTTGAATAGGAGAACAACTTCCTGAAGAGTCAAAGTCAGTGCTGAGGGCTGCATGCATTAAACAGCAAACCCCGTAAGTTCGTCAGCAGTAAAAGCAAATGAATCTACCTATGTATCATTAAAAGTTTGGTTTTCTTCAGAAACTTTTCTTCGATTTATCCATGGTTGGCCTACAGGGGATGGGGGGAGCTCAGTAAATCCGCACACATCGCATGTGTTTTGAGCGACGGAGCCGCAGCAGAGGGGTTCAAGAGCCACGTGCGGCTCCGGAGCCGCGGGTTGCCGACCCCTGCCCTAGGTGGTTGCAGGCTGGCCTACTGTGATGTCTGAACCTGGCACAACTTTTCTGCCCTGAGTGTGTGTATGCAGGCAATCCATGCTTGGCAGTAAGAGTGCTTAGGGTAGCTTGTGCTCAAGGCAGCATGTCATTACATCCAAACCCAGAAGGCTCGCTTTAGCGTGGGTTGTTTCAAATGATGGGAAAGCCACCAGGCAAGAGCAGCAAAATACCTTAGTGGTTTTGCTGACAGTATCTTCTCTCTATTAAATCTTAGGACCAGTGCTTTTTTTGTAAAAAAAAAAAAAGTGCCGGAACTCACGTCGCTGCCGGCAGTAAGCACTCAGCGTGCGACCACACACACCAATCCCAAGCCGAGCAGCATCCCAAGCCAGGCGGCGTGGACACAAAAGCAACCTGCAGGCGCTATGTTAATGATGTTTGCTGCTGACTTGCTACGCCGACAGGCGATTCAAAATCACTTCGTAAAATCCATTGGAAAAAAAGGTGCCGGAACGCTGTTCCGGTGCGTTCTATGACAAAAAAAGCCCTGCTTAGGACTGATAGTAATCCATTTACTCTTCTACCTTCTTGTATCCCTAGATAATATTAATCCCATTTTTAGCATGTTCAGACAGATTTGTGCAAACTGAACATTTCTACAAACATACTTTGGGGAGCTTTGCGCAAATGTCAGGCTATTTTTCCCACCATAGGTGAGATTTGCACAAATTTATTTTAACTTTGAAGGAGTTTTATACAAAACCACTAAAGAGCAATAACTACTTGATTACTTTGTAACTAAGGCATAAACAAACATTAGTTACTGTGCTTTAGAAGATTTGCCTTGAAGTATGTGTATGTTTAGCAATCTCACTCACTGTTCTGTAACCCTCACGCATATCTGAGGAGTAGCAACAGAGAGCACTGGAGGGAAGTAACACGAAGCAATTGTAGGAAAGAATAAATGTTAGGGGTAGATGTCCTTATAGGTAGACCCAAATCTTTCATTTGAAGCCCCAAATCTGCCATCTGCTCCATCACCCTGCTGTCCACAGGCACTTGCTGAAATACAAGTACAGTGGCCCAAATGATCTACCAGATCCCCCTGAATTAGTGGGCTTTTTGCCCCCATGTGCTTTCCCATCTGCTGCCACCTTCTTCGTCTTTCTGCATGAGGTTTCCTTTCTGAAATCAAATGCCCTCCTCACCTCTGTCCATACACCCCTTTTTACAAATCAAGATATCCTCAGGAGACAGGGTCCTTTGAAGAGACACAGACTTTGGAACACATGTACATTGTCATATGCAATTTTGTATTTTGTTTTATTTTTCAGTCCTCTGCCTCGAGCCTTTTCAGTGCTATTACTAGTGTTATTTCAGTAAAACAAGAAGCAACCTTTTCCCCCAAAGTGTTCACTAGCAAAGGAAGCCCAAAAGTAGGGATGAAAGTCACGAAAATATTGACAGGAAGAGTATATACTTGGCCAAAAAGTTTTCCTGCATTCATAAAGGCTCAGAAAAGCATTTCTTTTTGGTGATCTGATGCAAGGTGAGTGGGGAGTTTTGCTCTGGAAGAACCACATTGGAAGATGAAATTGACACATCATTAGCAACACCATCAAGTTTGCTCTGGAGGCAAGTGATTTTGCCCTCAAAGTGTGGTAAAGTGTGTGTCTTTGAGGGGGCAAGGCCCCATTCACTGGGGGAGAATGTTAACAGCATCACTCCAAAGAACTCCACTGAGCAGCTGTTCAAAGACACAGTGGAGGAAGTTACTCATAGTCAGGCATAGTTATGCACTCTGGAGTATGTTGGGTTCTCTTCGGTTCAGTTCTTATACCATTTACATTCCAGCTGATGTCCAGCATCTTTCACTGAGGGCATATTCCCAGCATGCCAAGGAGCAGAGCAGGTTCTGCAGCAACAAGGGGGGTGCTGACTCTATGGAGTCGATATTCATTTGCACAGCACTTTTTCCAAAAGAGACTGGATCAGATCTGTCCAGCTGAAATTCCACACGAGCATCCAGCAGCCCACTGGATCCCATCCATCTCCTGAGGAAGACCATGTGAATGGGGCACCCTCCCCCCGCAAGAGGGAAAAATGCAATGAGTTCAAATCTCCCCAAGAAATGTTCTGACTGTGCCAAAGGGGCTACTTGGACTCCAAGCCCTCTCCCACTGGCAGACTAGTGATCTCACAGCTTGGATCAAAGGCCAAGTCAAGGGTATGTCCCACCTTATGTTTTGGGTTAATGACAAACTGAGGCAGCCTCAGAGAAGTTGCAGAGGCCACCAAGTCCTGAGCTGGGGCTCCAGGGGCAGTCTCAGCAGAGAAATTACTTGTATTAAAGCACTTGTGTAGAAAGCACTTGTATTAAAAATAGTACATGCTGCCCAATTACTTGGGGAGTCCCAATGCCATTTGCAGCCTGCATTGAAAGAACTGTGCCAACTGCTTCTTCAAGGTCAAAATATCAAGATTGCTTCTGGTGCTGCTCTTGCTCTGCACCAGACATTTGTAAGCTTCCAAATTTGGGGACTTCCAGTCTTCAAGGGTGTAATTGATAGGATTCACACTTAACTCTCATTGCTTTTGGTGAGCCTGTCCTAAGTATGACTAAGACGGCATCTAACCTATGGATTTTGCTTTGTTTTTATTTGTACATTACCTCATAAATTAATTGAACAAATGGATGATTTTAAGAAATTCTAAATAAATTGTATTATCTTATTTGTTCAGTATTCAGGAATGTCTATAGCTCAGTACTAGAGCAAATACTTCAGTCCTCATTGTCACATTAATGATCTCATAACTAGTTGCGAGGCTGAGAGAGACTGGAATTTGTAAAGTTCCTAAGTCCCAGAATACATAATGCTAAGCAAAATGGACCAGTTGCCTGACTATCAATAAAATGATTCATACATTTGCTTTGCCATGAGTTGTAACCAGACGTCCTCCTACTTAGTAGAAACAATAGGATCAATCTATATAAAGCCAGGTCTTTCTTATTTAAGTATTTTCTAGTTATGATACATTCTCATCTGTTTACCAAAAACAAAATGACTTAGCAATTCATAAAATTTGTTTGGAAAGGACCCATAATTCTCTGGTAGAACACAAGTTTGGGTGCAAAGTAAGACCACCTTGTGGGAGGGGGAAAAGAGCTAAATGTTCAGAGATTATATGGCCATTAGAGCTGTCTGGCCAGTCATAGGAAAAAACAGAGTCCCCATTCAGAAATGCTTTCCAATGTTGCAGTGGGGACTCCATCTTTGGAGGGAACTCCTTCCACTTTCACAGCCAGTGGGGTTCTTTTCATCCTGGCTGAAGCTCTGAAGATCGAAAAACCACCCAGCCTTTGCTTGCCCGCTTTCGACTGCATCCACACATTGCTTCTCCAAGGTGATGATATACTTTTATTTATTTATTTAAAGTTTTTATAAACTGTTCTTTAGCGAACATTCTCAGAACAGTGTACATTGATTAAAACAGCAAAAACAAAACCAAAGCATATATATAATAATCATAGAAAATTTTAAATACGACATATAGCAAATTGATGATGATGATGATAGTACAAAAACAACTGATCCACAGCAACCAATCATCATATTAAAACTAGTATATAAACAACTGACTATTCAACAATTAAAATGACAGGTTAATAAAAAGGTTTTAACCTGGCACCGAAATGTGTAAAGGGTTGGTCGCAGGCACACCTCCCTGGGGAGCTGATTCCATATTTGGGGTGTCCAGAAAGGGCACCCATCTGGTATCTTCCAGATGTTTCAATCTACAGTTTGCATGTTCTGTGATCACAGACTATGCTGGCTGGGGATAATGAGAGAATTCATCTCCGGTGTCTGCAAGTCACAAGTCAGTGGTGCCCAATATGAATCCCCTGGCAGGATCATAGGATATGCTCAGTTTCTGCATGGATTATGTTGTGGATAAAAACATGCAGAACATGCTTCCAGCTTCTTGGCTTCTGCTAGTAGGGTTGGTTAGTAGTTGACCCAGAAACCACTTCTGGTCTCCTGCGTTAGCCCTGAGACAGCCTGTGAAGCTTGACTTCCTGTTTACTGGATAAATAATAGGAGAGACAAAGAACATGGGGATTAGGGAGCGAAATTCCCTGGTCAGAGGGCATTCCTTCAAGTCAAGTTTGAACCCTGGAAACTCCCTGTAACTGATCAGAGGCCAGTTAAGACAATTACTGGCAAGATTCCTTCCAGCTTTCAGCCGATGCCAGGGCCTCAAACATAGGAGAAGCCAGAGTATATACATGCATGGATATGGGCAGAGTATTCAAATCAATGGGAGGTTTCACCTCGTAGCTCAGCAACCGTTTAAAAGTTGTAGGGTTAGTGGCAGCATCACGTGCTTTGCATGCAGAAGGTGCCAAGGTATCGCCAGGCAAGGCTGGGAAAGACTCCAAGCCAACCCCAGGAAATCAGTGTAAATACTGAGTGTTTTCTGAGGGTAGATACTGCAAATACTTGGTGTCCGAGGCCTTTTCGGAGGAACAGTCGTGCCTCAACTTGCGCGGGGAAGGGTAGCCTGCCCGGCACGGTGGGAAAGACTCGCGCAGCCAGAGCGGCCTGTGGCCTCGGCAGCCGCCCGGGCCGGCCCGGAGCGCGTGGAGCGGAGCGCCCGGAGCGAGAGCAGAGAGCGCGAAGAGCCCTTGCGGGCCGCCCGCCCACTCCTCTCGGCGCGGGCCGGCGCTCCTGGGGGCGGGCCGGCGAGGCGGGGCTCTCGTCCAGCCTCTCGCTCGCCGACGCAGAGAGGCTCGCTGCGGCTCGAGGGGCAGCGGCGCTTCCCTTCCTTGGCCCCGTGGAGAGGCGGGCGGCGGCGATGGCCTTCGCGCGAAGCCCCCTCCTCAGCCTCGCCGCCGTCCTCTGGCTCTGCGCGCCGCCTCCGCTCGGTAAGTGCGCGTCCCGGGGCGCGGGGAAGTTCCGCGGGCGACTCCCTCTGTCGGTCCCATGGAGAGCCCGCCCGCTCGCTTCCATCCCCTACGGGGGGAAAGGAAGGCGCGGGGCGCTGCTGGCGGTTCCTCCTTGGAGCGGCTGAGTCATCCCGGCAGAGAGCTTGCTAGTGTCCGGGTCGGCGATGAATGCAGTTTCCTCGACGATTGCAGCGAGTCCGGCTCGGAGAGAAGTGCGGGTGGAGGACTGCGGCGCCCCGCGCCTCGGAGCGCCGGAAGGGGCTGTCCAAGCATCCTCGGGGTCTCACCTTGGAGGGGGGGCAGCGAGGCTTTTTGGCACCTGAACGACGGAAGGCGCTCGTCCCGGCATCTCCTCCCTGGACAGGCTGGCGGCAGCCCCTCCTATTTCTGAATGTTTTGCTAAAGGGCATGCTGAGACCCGGCCTCAGCCTCCCAAGGAAAAGTGCGTGTATGGGGGGGGGGGCACGCCACATGTTTCCTCCGAGGCCTTTTGTGAACGATTTTCAACTGTCGCTCCTGCTTTTGGCCTCTTCTGAGCCTACTCACTGGGCTTTGTATCCAGGGAAAAGTGAGTGGTCCGCGGTCACTTGGGTGGGAATAGTCGGCATAACCGCATCCGCTACATTTTAGAGGCGACTACCTTTGTAGCCCCATTACAAGTGGTTTTGATGAGGCCACCCTCAATGGGTGGGATTAATTGTATTGCTCTCTGCTTTTTTCTTCTTATCTCTAACTGCTTCCTGGTAGTTTGTTTGTTTGTTTTTTGTTGCCAAAGCTGGAAAAATTCCAGAGACTTTTTGGCCGAATACCTTGTAATTTGATGCAGATACTCTATTTGGAAATATTTTTTCTTAGCCCCATGTGAAACTGGATTCTAGGAATTGGACTCCCACCAAAATATGGAGTATAAATATACCTTGAGAGAGTTCTCATTCATGTATGTAAATCATTAATATCTATACGCTGCCTTATTTGCTAAAGGCCATCATGGTGGTGCACAAGTTTAGAACGTTTCAACCTGAACACAACAAAAAATGAAAGCATTCAAATAGTTTAAATGGCTACATAATTTAAAAAATATACAAGATGTGTCTTCACACACTTTCTAAAAGGCAAGAGAGTGAAGGCCAAGCATAGCTCTTGAAAGAATGTATTCCACTGCTGAGGAACAACAAGGGAGAAAACCCTGTGATCTCTGTGCACAGTAGTATTCTGAAAACGGCTCAGGTTCATTATTGTTATTTATTTATTTCTGTACCACCCAGTAGCCAAAGCTCTCTGGGCGGTTTACAACAGTAATGAGACAGGCAGTCCCGTAGGAGGTCAGATCTTAACGTTTTTGGTGTTTCCTAGGTTGAAATAGGCACCTTGATTTGAGGTTAAAAGGCAACTGGCCAGTGCAGGGCTTCAGGAATGGTATAATATATTTCTGATACCATGTGCTAGTTAGTATTCTAGCAGCTGCATTGTGAAGCTTCTGGTTATTTTTGGGGGGGGAACCCCACATAGAGCACATTGCATTAATCTAAACATGATAGAAGCAAGGCATGGTTTATTGGAATTGGTTGCCAAGCATCACCAATTCCAGAGGGGACTCAATTGGCACATCAAGAATAATAATTCAAGTGCATCCCTCTCTGCTGCTCCCACCTGACAATCAAGGGGCAGCATAGGGACCTCTCCCAAGCTATGGGGCTGACCCTGCAGCTGGAATCTGGATCCCCAAGTCAGACTTTCTACCAACCAACAACACTTCCATCTTCTCTGGGCTTGTTCACCCTGATCCTGCTCATTACTGAACCCAGGCCATGTCCCAGGCGTTTTTGCTGTATCATCGGCATTAGGGAGAATGAGGAAATGTCAGCTAAGGCTCGAGTGTTAGCCCAGTTTTATGGTAGATATTAAAAGTTAAAAATGTGATAAGGCTGGCCTTGTTAATGTAAATGTAGTTAAGCTTGAAGAGAGTGGTTGAAATAGCAGTGATCCTTGGCTTCTTCTGAAACTAATTAAAAGTGAATTTTAATTATTTTACTTATTAAACTTTTAGATGATGGCATATTAACCTATAGTATCAAATCATATTAACCCGTAGTATCAAATCATAAATGCTGCTAGTAATTGTATTGCCATAGGGGTTAACCACTGTACATAGGTCTGCCACAGCTAAGAGGGAGAGGTTTTGATGCTGAGTAGTAAGAATAGGGTTGAAAGGAGTGTGGCAGCTATGGGGTAGAAATTGAAGTGAAGCTTGGGTGATTCATGAAAGGCTCTGCAAAAAATGATTTAGAAATTAGTCGTAAAAAGGAACTTGGAGAACTATGGAGAAGAAACATTTGACCAAGAGTTGCTTCACAAATCGTAACATTCCTGTAACTGCTTTCATAATGTGTATGTACCAGGGTTGGAAAATTGGTGGTCTTCCAGTGCCGGCCTACAACTCTCATGCAATGCAGCAAAGCCAATGGTGAGAATGATGGAAGTCGTAGGCCAAAACTTCTGGTGAACCACAAGTTGTCACCCTAGCACATATAGTGCTATTGGTTTATATACTAATTGAGATAGTTGCATGTGCAACAGTTATGTTTCTGGTCCATAGAATTTAGACAGTGTGTCGACAGTGGGGAGGATTACCGTTTTCCATAGTGACTTGCAGCATAAGGAAAAGGTGAAAGTGGGGAAGGAATATACTTGACTTGACTTGAAGAGTTTACAGGCTAAAGCAGGGATGCTCAACTTGAGATCCCAAGCTAAATGCTACTGACAGCATCCATGTGTGAGCCAGGAGCTCAGTAAACCCCTTGCTGTTGGCTGGCAGTTTTGGACATCAAAAACAAGGTTATTGGTTAGTACCAGGGAAACCAGAAGGCATGTTGATGGTTTGCCTCCAGCTCAGTGGGCCATTGTTGTGCCACCCTCAGCTAAACTTTTACAGTGAAGAAAGACCAGAAGGAAGGGAGAACTCAAAATATCAAGAAAGGTGACTACAATCCCTTGCATTCCTATCTGTGGGTTTTGTTGTAGTCTGGGATAGTCAGCATCCAGGTTATAGGTGGCTGACTAACTGGCATGGGCACCAGGACCCAGGCAACTTCAAGATGGAGGCTGAAATGGGTCTTAACTGAGGGTTCCTTGGAAAATTTGAGAAGGGATTGAAGAGTACAACAAAAATGATCCAGGATTTGGAAACACTGCCCTATGAGGAGAGACTGGGAGAACTGGGCATGTTCAGCCTTGAGAAGAGAAGACTGAGGGGGGACATGATATCCCTCTAAAGGCTGTCACAAAGAGGAAGGTCAAGATCTCTTCCTGCTGATCCCAGGACACAGAATAATCAGTTCAAATTGCAACAACCCAGATTCAGGCTGGACATCAGGAAAAGCTTCCTCACTGTCAGAGCAATATGACAGTGGAACTAGCTGCCTAGAGAGGAGTGGGCTTTCCCACATTAGAGACATTAAAAAAGAAATTGGAAAGCTATCTGAGTAGGATGGTGTAATGTGGTGTCCTGCAAAAGCAAGAGGTTGGACTCTTTGGCCTTCATGGCCCCTTCCAACCCTACTATTCTATGATTCTATGAAATGCTGGAATTTGCCTTTCCATCCCCAACTACTGGAACCCACCACATGAATGGCAGTTATCTGGTCTCTTAGATAGAGCATTAACCCCTGCTTCACATGAGTAATCAACATATACAATTTACATTACCTCCAGCACAGGTTTTTTTTTTTTGTATATAAACTTTAAAACATGTGAAACTGTTGTTTTGGAGATGGGAAACACAATAGATGAGCTTGTGTTGAATGTGAAGGAGGCAAAGCTTAGAGCAATGATTTTCAACCTTTCCATACCTGGGGACTGGCAAAAACAGGAAAAGCATCTCAGGAACCGCTGAGGCAGAAACAAAAAGCACCATACACATAATACAGTATTCTGTGTATTAGTTTCCAAAGACAATACCAAAAAAAATGAACATTCTCCAAAACAACCAGAAACTGAGCTACAAAAAATGCCAACAAAAGAACAAAATACTGAAATCGGTGCAGTGCGGCTCCCACCCAGCTCCCACGAGCTGTCTTTCTCCTCTGTGGCTCCCCTGGCGGCACCAGCACACGGCCCCTGTGAACACAGTGACAACCAAGGAAGAGGTGGGGGAGCACAGCCAGCCCCTGTGCCGGTCCGTGACAAGCAGGATGTGCCCCCAACCCCCATGGACTGGCAGGAGATCTCCCGCAGATCTGCGTCAGTCCACGGACCGGTGCTTGAGAACCACTGGCTTAGAGGACCAGAAAGGAAAACCATTTTTGTTACGTTCTAGGAACTTGAGGTTGAGGCATAATGACTTAAGGAAAAGTAACTGCTTGGTCGTGTAAAAGAAAGGCATGGTTTTAAGAAGTGTTGGTCATGAAGTATATGAAAACAATTACAGCATGAGTTCTTTTTTATTGTCATTTACTGACATATATTCCTCCTTTCTGTTTAACCACCAGCCCAGCCCCACCCCAGTCATGACAACTCACAACAAATGTTTAATAAGACAACCTCAGAGAAATAGAAACAAGTAGAAATCACTTAAATGGGAAGAGTTAACTGTATAAGGAAGCATGCTTGATCTGTGCGACCATTAGGACACCAAATAATGTTCTTGTAGAAGCAGAGAGAAACGGAGAGTAAAAATTGATGGAAGTTATTCAGGGAGAATTACGTGGTCAATAGGTGGAGCTGAACCTGTAGCTATGATCTTACCTACCTTGAAGCAGGTCCCACTCAGCACAGTGGAGTTTACTTTTAGTAGTCAAGCTTGTGCTGTGAATAATATAGAAAGTCAAGAGAGAAGTCAGAAGGGGAGAAATTATAAGGGAGCAAGTGTTCCTTTTGATAAGACAAGCCAAGGCCTCTAAAGTGCGTGTGAGGTTGGCAGAGTGCAGCATGAACAGCTGAAGTGAGGTCTTTTCTCCTTCATTGGCCATAACAGAAAAACCCAGGTGTCACGTGGAATAAAATACATCACAGGAAGAAATAGGCATTTTTAAGTTTTTATAGGAAACGGTCAGATTTCATTATGGTTCCCTGTGGGCTCCACTGAGTGATAAATGTAGCTGCCCTGAGCACCTGCTTTACATACACAAATACATCTGGTTTGGCCCTTATATATGCAGGTCCCAGGGCAATGCAGACTAAATTGACTGCAGAGTAAATTAATCATTGTTGGCTATGGCTGCCATGTTAGTTTCCTTTCCAGGGTTTCATCTTGCTTTAGCTTGATCAATGGGATTTCTTGGAACAGATGTTTACTTTTGACATTGTAGAAAATGTCATTGGTTTTAACATTGGAAAATATTTTTTAAAACATTCTACAGATAATTCAGAATAATGTAAAGGTACTGGAGATCTTATAAATAGAATTTGGCTCACAAGATGCTCACACTATCAGAAGTGGAGGTGGGGATGGTGATCTTTGCTGATTCCTTCCCCTTGCCTCTCCCTGTGCTCCCTAAAATTTTGTCAAAATGGGAGACCCCTTGGAACAACTTGAGAAGTGGTGTCATGGGGCTGCAGAGGTGAGAAATTACTACTGTTACCATGAGTGTGAGCCTCCACTGGATTTGCCATAACCTTAAGAAGGTGAGCAGTTCTAGATCCAAGCCAAAGAGTTCTGTCCATCTGCTTGTTATGGTAGCACCAAGAAAGGAATCGCAGGAGAAAGGCTTTGGGGAGGTTTAGCCCATTCATCTAGCACCACTGCTTCCATCTGAATTGGTTGCTGCTTTTAAGATCATATAAAATCAGAAAGTCATGTGAGCTGATCACAGTTCTCATGTTTGTTTTGGCTATAACTCTGGTTGCACCAGTAGCCTGGGAAACACATCACTAACATATCTCATGGCAGAGAAAGTATACTCAAGCTGTACTTCAAGCATCTTTATTTTAGGGTGCAATCTACATATTTTCAGTATTGAATTAGGAGTTGCTACTCGAATTGGTAATCAAAGGCCAGAGGAGAACATTGAACAGACAGTATTGGAAATAACAGGATTCCTTGTATTATGGTTGCTACCAGTCTGAAGAGAGGTGTATTAACCATTTTGGATATTTAATAGTGCATAGAGGCAACAGGTCACTTCTGACTTAATTCATTAACAGCCCCTTAAAGCCCCCAGAATAGACATTCTTGAAAAATAATGTCCACCTGGCAAAACACTCCCCTAATGAGTTTCAGTAGAGGTTTGCAGATATTATATTTTAAAGCTATCACTTCTCAGAGATCACCTACTCACTTCAAATATATACTGTTCATGGAAAGATGTAATTATTCAGCAGTCAAATATGTGCTTTCAAGATGCAAAAAACATGCAAATAAAAGATGTATTGATTCGAATTGGGAATGCTTTAAGTTCATTGTGTAACTTACATGTTTTTGCTTGTTCTGATTTTCTCCTCTAGTCTTCTGTGAGGACTGCAAGGCATACAAAGATTCAGATGGAAATTTTTATATGAGCATATCATGCCCAGTGTACTGCTGTGGGACCTGCAATAATCGATCTTGTTGCTCCGACTACTTGCAAAGATTTGATGAAATTAAAGAGCTTACATGTAGTTCGCAGCTATTTGAAAGGTATGATCGGAAAGGAATATGTTGTAGTTGCTGTGACCATTTTGCTAGATAATCTGCAAATAAAAATCCTCACATCTACTCTCATTTAAATACCAAAATTGAAACTAAGTCCTTTGCTTGGCATGTCCTTTTGCTTTTAGATAGCTTTTCATTTGTGCAGTTTGAAGCAAGATTCTAGGAGTGAGAGTTGTTCCATGTGGGTTTGGGTCTCCTTAGAGGATGCCATTCTATCTAAACCTACCATGCTGTCAAAAGGAAGATTCAACTTTAAATAAGGACATAAGAAAAACTATGCAGGATCAAACCAAAGACATATCTAGTCCAGCATTCTGTTTCCATTGTGACTTACCAGAGGTCTGTAAGAAACCCACAGGTAGGACATGAATGAATTAACATTCTCCCGCTCATATTTTCCCAGTCTTCAGTCCTCAGTGGCACTTCGTTGCACAGCTGGGCTACTAATGGGATGATGGTTGTATTTAATTTTGTTTATTTCAGTTTTAAGCTGTACAATACATAAAGATCTCTGGGCAGTTTACACAGATTAGAATTCTTAAAATTACAATATTATGAATAATGCAAAAACAGATCAGATACAAACATACAGCCAGACAGCAGATGCAGTAGGGATGCAAAAATCCAAACAATATCACCATGATCTAATTAAAAACCTATCATTTGCTGCCAGATGCCTGGGAATAGAGGAAGGTTTTAAGATGGTGTTGAAAATATCAGTATGGGGTCCAGTGGCCCTCACTGGTGAAGTCTTTCCATGACTGGAGAACATCCATCAAGGAAGCTTATATTAATCGGCCACTATATTCATCTTCAGCCCACATGTAACTAGCATACCCCTAGCTTATATTCTGTACTATAACATACACATATGCATTCCTGCAGATTGGTCCTTCTAGGACATTTTTCAGCCCACAACATGCCTGGTTGAAAAAGTGCCCACATTTCAGCCTCCTACCATTTATGGTTTTTTCTTTAAAAAAATAAATAAATAAAACAATTTTGAGTTCAGAAAAAACAGTTCTGCTCAGGCAAGCTGTCTGTCTCAATTATATACATTCCGGGCTTGTGTGTATATATCCTAATTGTTTAAAAAGCTGAAAGGGGAGAGAGGAAAAGGTCAGTAATTTCTTGTTTCTTCGTTTTTGGTTAGGAATAATTGAAGTAAATGGGCTGGTTTTGTATATAAAGAGCATCCTAAACAAACAATTACTTGGAGTCTAAGAGGAGTGAATGGAAGGAAGGTTACATGAAGTTTCTCTTCCTTTGCCTAATTTGAAGTGTTTCTTCCCTCCTGCCCTCTGTATACTTCTGACACTGTTACGGAAGGTCCGCAGGCTTTCCACAGGACCTTCTGGATTGGATTTAGGGGCTGCATGGAAAAGAGAGGATGTGAAACCTTTAGCTGCCATGAGTTTGCTTCCCTGAGGATACAAGCCAATCTTTTCTTCCACTTGTTACAGATATTTTCATTTGCTCTTTAGGAGCCCTTCCCTAAGACTTCTCAGAATCTGGTAAAAACTGTCATAACTCAACATAGCCTGAGTAAGGTTTTTACACGACACTCTTCTGTGATGCTTTGTAGGTGCTGGACACCTCTGACATAGAATTTAATTGCACCAATACTGGAGGTTAATCCCTGTGCAAAGGAGTGAGTTCTCTCTTGTATATTTGCCTAATCTTGTTGTCAGCCAATTAGATCTTACCATGTCATATCCTTTTTAAAGTTCCTGTCTTTTCTTGGATGACTTTTGTTTGTTCTGGTTTGGCAGGGAGTGGCATTATTTTCTCATACAGTGCAAGTCTTATGAAGCCCACTTATACCATGGATAGAATATATCATTTTGACAGGAAAAAAAGAATGTTTCTAGGTATGAAATAATGGCCTAACGTTCTAAGAAAGGATTTATCTTGTTTTCCCTTACTACAGCAGCTATCCGTCAGCCGAGGAACAACCAATGAAGTTCCGATCAGATATGGATGACTGGTATTCCCCTCCTCCCAGGTAGAACAATGAATTTATGTGCTCCCACTTAATTAGCTGTATTATATCACATGCAATTTCAAGTGAAAATCCTTGAAATGTTACCATTTGAAAATGATGCTTGAAAACTCTGTTTTGGGTCATATGTGACACGCAGGAAGGAGAGAACAGTTTTAAGTGTGGGTGTTCAAGCGAAGGGGGATGGAAGCGCAGTGGGTCAGAGAACACTGTATTATGAGTAACAGTATGTGTGGTTGATCATGGGTAGAGGGGAAGAGAAGAAAGAAATCTGAGACTGGAAGACATTTGTGGGGGAGAAAGAAACTTCAACTGTGAGAGGAACAGATTCTGGTGGAGGATTGTTGGCGAGTTTAAGAGGGAGGCCAGTAGAGGAGGAGCAGGAATCTGGGGGCAGAATTTGATAGACATAAAAGAGAATAAGGAGCTCTGAAGCCATGGGCTTGGGGAGTTTAGAATAGGATGGAATTTTAGGAAGAATGGAGGAAAGGAGTAACTGGAGTATGGACCACTTCAAAAGAACAAAGAAGATAAAGCAAGGAATATAGAAGATAGTGCAACAATCTTAAAAGTTAAAAGGCACATCTACTGCCTTTTTAACTGATGGGAAGCTCTATTGAGCAACTGGGAGGGGAGGGGAGGGGAGGACTGTTCTTTTGAGCAGAAAGTATAAGAGTGATTGCCACTAAATGACAGTGAATTTCCCCCTGTGTAGTCTATAGATTGTATTGTTCTTTTTACTCTTCTTCTCATGGTTCAGTAACCAAAATTAAACCAAGTTCTTCTGAAAATGCTCCTTAGATGTTAGAAGAATACTTTAGTTGTCAGACCCAGTGAGCTCCTCTTCCTTTTTTATGTGAAGAGAGGCTGGGAGTTGATGGGGAGTACTTTACATATCTTTGGCTATCATAGGCCAGGCAAACAAGATAGCAGGGGAGATTTTGGTGATCGTCTTAAATAAAGGTGATAAGAGAGTCATATAGGCCTGCTTACACAATACTGGGTCTTCAGAGTCTCACAACCTTTTTTCTAACCTGTGCACTACTAGCATCTCAGGATGGCTTACAAAAACTGAGTAGAATAAAACAAGCACCCCAGCATCCATCAATTATATACTAAAACCCATGTTAAGATCAATTAAATATTAAAATAACAGGAAAATAAAAAGGGTTTTGCCTGACACCGAAAAGAATATAATGTCGGTGCCAGGCAAACATTTCTGGGGAACGTCTTGCATGGTTGGGGTGCCACCACAGAGAAGGCCCAAAGCATTTCCAACCTGTGAAACCTATCCTTTACGGGGAGTGCAACCGCATCCAGGACAGGGCTAAAATCAATTCCCTGGAAGGCTGAGCCACCCGCCAACAGGACCTCCGTCTTGTCTGGATTAAGCCTCAGTTTATTGGCCCTCATCCAGCCCATTACAGTGGTACCTTGGCTCACGAACTTAATCCGTTTTATGACTCTGGTCGCAACCCAAATTGTTCATGACCCAAGTCAGATTTCCCCATAAGGTTCAGTGTAAATAAGGTTAATCCATTCTGTTACCATTTTTTAATCACAAAAATGTGAAACAAAGTGACAAAGAACAACAAAGTAACGAAGACCAACAAAGATTGCTGCCATCTCCCCCCCCCCCCCCCCCCCAGCACGATCATGGCCATCTCCCCCTCTGAGCACAACCACGATTGCGCCCGTTTGCCCTGCACAAGTGTGACCACAGCCATCTCCCGACCCCCCCCAAGCACGACCATGATCGCGCCCATCTTCCCTGCACGAGCACAACTGCAATCACAGCCATAGACGGGCGCGATCATGGTTGCACTTGAGCAGGGAAGACGGGCGCGATCGTGGCCATCTCCCCCCTCCCAGCACGACCACGATCACGACCGTCTTCCCTGCATGACTGCAATTGCGGGCATTCTCCCCTCCCCCCCGGCAGCATGATTGCAATCGCGCTCGTGCAGGGAAGGCAGGCACGATCGCGATTGTCACCCGATGCGGAGTTCACTACCTGAGGCAATTTTTTTCTGAACTTTCTGTTCGCGACCTGATTTGGTCATGAACTGAGGCGTTCATGAGCCGAGGTACCACTGTACCTTGGCT
Organism: Varanus komodoensis; assembly: GCF_004798865.1. Classification (NCBI taxonomy): domain Eukaryota; kingdom Metazoa; phylum Chordata; class Lepidosauria; order Squamata; family Varanidae; genus Varanus; species Varanus komodoensis. The sequence goes on from NW_025336346.1 coordinate 8,330,770, forward strand.
AGGCACTGGTTAAGGACAGCCACTGCCTCACCAGACTAGATGTAAAAGAGAGGTAGAGCTGGGTGTCAAGAGTGTACTGATGACTCCGCAGCCCAAATCTCCGAATGACCTCTCCCAGTGGTTTCATGTAGATGTTAAAAAGCATGGGGGATAAAATGGAACCCTGTGGAACCCTGTGGCAAAGTTGCCATGGTGCAGAGCCACAGTCCCCCAGCACCAACAACTCCCAACCCAGCCAGCCTATCCAGAAGGATACCATGGTCGATGGTATTGAAAGTCACTGAGAAGTCCAGGAGAACCAACAGGAACACAATCCCCCTGTCCCTCTCCCTGCACAGGCCAGCATACAAGGCAACCAAGTCAGTTTCAGTTCCATAGCCAGGTCTGAAGCCAGACTGAAATGGGTCTAGACGGTCAGTTTCCTCCAAGAGCACCTGGAGTTGTCCCACCACCACCCGCTCGAGCACCTTGCCCAAAAACGGGATATTGGCCATCGGCCTATTGTTGGCAGCCATCTCTGGGTCCAGAGACACCCTCTTCAGAGCAGGCATGATTACTGCCTCCTTCAAAGGGGCAGGGATACGGACCTCCCTCAGAGAGCATTGATGACCTCCCGGACCCAGGTGCTTATCCCATTTTTGGCTTTGATAAGCAGCCGCAAGGGGCAAGTGAACAGGTGGTGGGTCGGACCAATCCAAGCACCTGGTCCACATCCTCAGGCCACAACAATTGAAACTCATTCAGTAAAGGTGGACCAGACAGCACTCTAGATGCGCCCCTTTCTAGGACCATATCAACTGTGGAGTCCAGCTCATGGCGAATCTGAGCAATTTTATCCTTAAAGTGCTGGGCAAAGTCATCACAGTGAGCTATGGATGGTGCAATAAGATCCTTTTTAAGGCCAGAAAGTAATAGGCCAAGCACTACCCGAAAAGCTCAGCTGGATGGCACTGTGAGGATGCAGTGGAAGAGGAGAAGAATCCCTTCTTCGCCACCCTCACTGCCACAGCATAGCCTCAATAATGAGCTCTAATATTATTAATTAATTAATTAATTAATGCAAGCATTTGTATCCCGTCCTTCTGCACAAGTGCTCAGGACAACTTACATAGTATAAAATTCCGAAAGTACAATAATAAAACCACAAGATATGTTTGGTCAGATTTGTCCCATGACTTTCTCCACCTGCACTCTAATCGTCCCCCAGCCTGCTTCATCACCAGCAACTCAGGCATATACCATGGCACCAAGCAGGCGCTGCATGATGGGTGATGACACTTAGGAGCAATCTTGTTGATTGCTCCGGTCATATCCCATTCCACAAATCAACCAGGGTATCAACAGGAGCACCAGGTTTATCAACCGAAAACCTCCCAGAGTCCTCAAGAATCCATCTGGATCCATAAGACTCTGATGACGGACCATTTTAATAGGGTTCACACCCTTACCAAGGGAGAAACTGGCCCCAGGTTCAAACCTTACGAGGAAGTGGTCTGACCATGACAAAGGAGTTAGAGTCTAATACCTCATTTCCAGATCACCTTCCTGTCCCGTTGAGAAAACCAGGTCTAGAGTGTGGCCTCTTTCATGCGTTGGACCAGTGACGTGTTGAGACTGCCCCATGGCTGTTGTGGCAGCCATGAAGTCCTAAGCTGCCCTGGTCAGAACAGTCTTAGCGTGGAAATTGAAGTTCCCCAGGACCAACATCCTGGGGGTCCTCAACACCAGGTCTGAGACGATCTCCATCAGCTCAGGCAGGGAGTCTGCTGGGCAGATGGATGCACGTACACTAACAGAATCCCTAATCTGTCTTGATCACGAAGCACCAGGTACAAACACTCTAGACCTGGTCTCAAAGAGACAGGAAGCCTGGCAAGGGAGATTGAATCTCAATAAATTAGGGCCACACCCCCTCCTTTTCCCTCAAGGGGGTGTTGGTGCCACACCAGGTACCCAGGCAAGCGCAGCTGGGTGAGGGACATGCCCTCTCCTTCTCCCGCCCAGGTCTCTGTAATGCATGCCAGGTCAACCCCCTCATCCATGATTAAATCATGGATGAGAGGGAGCGTTTTTTTGGACCAACCTGGCATTCAGTAGCAGCTCCATCAAGCCTGAGAGCCAGTTGATGTTACTGCCAGGAACCTTCCGGTTGGAGGTGGAACCAGAAGAGGGAACAGATACTAACCATCTGTCCCTCCTTCTGTAATGACATGTTAGACCCCCAATGTCATATCTTCTTGTGCCCATAACTACCCCAATGGGGGCGCCCACCCACTCCCAGGAACTCCCGTATCAATTTAAAGCCAACCAGTAAAACTAATACAAATGCAGCCTACTTGCAAAAGCCCCTGGGCCCATATAACATACAATAACCAGTCACCCAACCGTACCCCTCACAGTAAACCAGCAGGGCCCCCAGCCCTTCAGGTGCCACCCCAAGACCATGGGTCTTAGGCTCTGGCCAGTGAGATGAAGGCTCTGCCCCCACTGGCACCATCCCCCTGTCCCTGGTGTCCTCTCGCGCAGGTGTCCAGGGGATGGGCGAGTGCGTAGGTGGTCCCAGGTAGCGGAGTAATGTGCAGAGGGGCCAGCGCGGGTCCATCTCGGTGGCGGCGGTGGCCCTGGGGTCTCACAGCATGGTGCGGAGTTGGCAGTGGATGGCAGTGATACGGCCAACCAGTACTTTCATAAGATGTTGAATTCTTTCTTCTTCTTTCTACTTCCTTAAACAAGAAGGCTGGAAAATATTTCATGGTGGGAGCTTTTGTGGTTTTAGTTTTGAGGCACGATCTGAAATTTTCGGGTGTTAACAGAAGGCATTGAGGCAGTCAGTGCAGGGTAGCTGGCCGGACGGTTATATGAAAGATGTCTGCAGCTCTGCTTGGGATGTGCAAGACCTCAGTACTCTGTGGAAACTGCTTTTCTGCTGATCTTAAAGATTAAAAAACTCTAGTCTCTCCCCAAAACAGTGGCTTTTGGGGGAAGGGGGGTTGTGAGACAATTTGCTACCAATGGCTGTGTTGCTGCCCACTAAACCTGGATAACGTTCAAGGGGGGTTTAGAGAAGTTTTATGGAGAACAAGAAGTTATTTCTGTATGTCCCTATGCACGTGCACAGTTAACTTCTCTGTGTACATGTCTAACAACTGCACGGATCTAAGTGGGGCTTTAGCTATGTGGTGCACACATAGACTTAGGCCTTACGTTTTTCCTAAAATGTGGAATATATATTTCTGAAATGATGAAGAAGTTAGTGCAAATAGTAATTCATAGTCCTGAAAGCATGCATGTTTGTTTTACAGATAAGCAAGCATTTCCATTACAGAAGAGAAAATGGGGTTGCTTAGTACATCCCCCTAGCACATATGACAGGCTTAATTAGAAAGATAGAGACAAACAAAAATTAAGGAAATTGGTATTTGACAAATAAGGAGGCACTTTTATGACAGAAAAGGGGACTGAAATGTTACATAGCCAAGGAAATTCAAATGCTGGTGAAAAACAAGCTGCAGAAATTGATAGATTTCGGAAGAAAGAAAAGAGGGAAAGTATGATTGAATCTGGTTGCCTGTCCTCAGAGGAAAGAAGGCACAATAGGATTTTTCTTCTGGGTTAGTTATGTCCTGCTTCTTGCCAAAAATTATAAAAGCTTTCTCAACTTACTTCTAAATTGGGAAATAGCTTCATGCCACCTTGTTGACAGCTGGTTGCACCACATTGTCCACAGGTATCCAGAGGGAAAGTGTTTGGATGGGTAGTGGAGAGGAAACTCAACGAGGTTAAGCTTTTATTAGAAAAACACAGAAAGCATCATAAGTCTGCCTAGCTAGTGCTTCATTTCTGAGATTGGACAGTTCAAAAGTATCTTTGCAGGTTAGTTGGCAATGTGGAGACGTGGCAACCAGGCAAACATTTACGTTTCCCTAGTTGTCAGGAACAACCTTCTTTAAGCTAATCAAGGAGGCAGGCATATCCCATGGAGGGAGCTTATGCCTCTGCAGCAGGTCTAGAGCCTCGGCAGCATTCCTGGCAGCTTTCCAGCTGTGCCTTCAGGAACAAAATGGATCCCTGCGTGACAGTGTCGGGTTAATTAATGCCCATCATGCCCATGCATGCTCCATATTGCCAGCAAGCTTGAAACGCTGCTGTAGGACTCTCCATGGCTACAAGTTGTGATGACTGTTCATTATCTCCAGTGTCAGAGTCCGTTTCCACTCATGACACTTGCTGGGGCACCTGAAGGGATTCATCATAGACTTACTGCAGGCATTGCGGGAAACTAGATCAGCCTTTCCCTTGGTCCAGCACAGCTCTTCTTATGCTACGGCTGATGTGTGTTGCTTGCAGTATTCCTGTCCCTGTTCACCGCTCTTGCTCAGGTATCCAGACTGATTAAGCCCACACTCCATGCACCATGACAAGAGAGGAGCCAGACTCCGACAAGCAAATGAGCCTGACCCTTCTTTATAGCTGGAGCAAAAAAAAAAAAAAAAAAAGACAGAGGGGAGGAACCTGGTCCCCTTCCAAGCTCAAATTGCATCTGAAGTTTGTGCAATTATCTGTTGCACACATCTGTTTCCTGTTTCCACCTCAGAGCTGGGATGGAGAGACAGAAGTGCATTAACTGCTGCCCCTCTCTCAGCTCCCACCTTACAGCTGGACATTGATTTCCCCTAGACTTCATGCTACATTTCACTGATGAAGTGGGGCGAGACCACAGCACAGGAAAACTTGCCGTAATATGACAATTCGTATACACTGATCACGTTTCCTATATGCTTAGCAAATTCCCCTGCAAAAGCAACCTCCAGGTCTATGCTGGGTGAGTCTATCCTCATTTCTGGGTGAAGACCTTAATTTTTGCAACAGCTCCTACCCAACCTCATCTATCTTTCTCTTCTCCCCTTTTTTGCTCTCTCATTGAATTGATTTTGAGTGGATTTGCTAGCAAGAAATCCATTTGCTCTTGTTTTTTGAAGATCTTTTCCACTGCCCACCTCCAGAACTACATGCCTGCAAATAACTGCCCAAGAAAAACCAATCTCAAACAGTACCATGATCTCCCAAGTTCCTTCCCTCCCCCACCCCGCTTTCTCCTCACCTCCTTTGCATGGACTCTGATGGGATTTATGGGCAGGAAATCCCTGTTGTTTTAAGTCTATGCAGACAGGTTTCTTTAAATACCCCTAAACCTGCATTCCTTCACAGCTGTGAAGGTGTGCATGTCACTCTTGAAGTATTTGCATTGAGTAGTAGGATATAAATTCATACAATTACATTAACATAGAAAATCTCCTTTTTCAGCTGACATATTGGGACCAACAAACCACCAGCTGTGCCAAACTAGTACCAATGAATCATGTAGGTTTTCGAGATTGTTTTCGACTGTCCTACATCTGTGGAGAGTTTTATTAGCATGTTTGTTTGACTTACTTTTTAAAATTGTGTTTACTGAACATGTCATGCTAATTATAAGTGTTGTATTTATATGCACTGAAAAGTAGCCAAAAGCAGTTGAACTAAAAAAAATAGAGCAATTTTTCAGAGCTCCAGCACCAATGTAGGAAAACTGCTCTGACACTGAAACTGACATGCTCTGCTGGGGGACTTTCTCCGATCCCACCTAACAGCTGTCGTGGAAAGGACCACACCAGCTGCTTCTCTGAGGCTGCAAAAGTAACCTTGGAGAAGGAGTTTAGCAGGCATTCTGTAGGAGGACAGGAGACTGGCACCACCGAGATACAGCGTATCTTCCCTGCTTCCGAACTGCACCACAGTTAAATAGCCAAACTTGGCCGGTGAGCTGCTTTGCTAGAATAGGGCAAAAGCAAGCTCCACCTCCATGCTCCTCCTGCTCTGCAAGCAAAAATGCTTATTTCCTGAGTGTATTTCATTCTGGAAATGAGCATTTTGGCTCTTTTCTGTCAGCTCTAGGAAGTGTTGGCTTTCTGTTCCGCTGGTGGTGTGTCCTGCCAGCACATGGACAGCATTGATTACTGTCCATTGTTTAAATTTCAAAACAGGAAAAATTAAGGCACTGATACTAATTTTAGCATGCTTGAGGAGTTATACTTCCTGGGGATAGCATCTTACGATTTTGCAATTTTACCATTTTGTCTTTTAAATTCTGTCCACTTCCGTTGCTCAATATAATTTGTACAAATATAATTTGTAATTCTGTGAAACAGCTCCATTTTTAAAAGTGGAACATGTTTTACTTCACACCATTGGCCTCAAATTCAAATGAAACATGTGCAGATATTTCCGTTGGTGTGACTGTTGGAAGTTCAGAGCTATATTAATAGGTGGAATAACTATAAAGAAACCAAAGTAGCTGATTTTATTTTCTGTGGGAAAATACCCTCTCGGATTTTGCTTGGCTACATCCAGATAGACCTGAGATATAAACAAGTAACTTTCCTGGAGTTGAAACCACTTATAAATAAAGTTTAGCAACATGTATTTCACTTTTCCCCTCATCCAGCAAAATACTTTCATAAGTATTTGGTAATTTACAAATGTGACAATAATAACCAAGGAAGGGAAACTACATTCCTGGAAAGATTTATATTTTATGAGAAGATAAATATAATTCTGTTGGCTCAGGCCAAAGTTTTCTCTAGTCCAAAGATTATATATTTTTTTCTGTTAGACATCAGATGTATGTCCTGATAGATATGTGCAGGACATAAAGAATTTTGGTTCTAAATTTAGAGTGCTTTGCTTTGCTTGAGTTCTCTGTGGTTCAGCAGTAAGCTGTGCCTTTAAGAAAGGCTTCGTAATTTGAACATGGTGAGTGAGAGCAAAAAACACATGCTAGATTTTCCTGTTGCTGTTACCGCAAACGTAGCCACAAATGTAGACGTCACAGCTCAGTGCATCTCCAGAAATGCATTAAGTTTCATTTCTCGGTGATGAAAGGCTAGGAAAAGGACAGAACTGAAAACATCTTAGAGAATTTGGCTCAAAGCTTTTACTGGGAACAAAAATGGGGTAAGCTTATTGTTCTGTTTGCAGTGTCTTTTCCCTCACATTAAACTATATTTCATGTATAGCTTATATAGCTACAAAGTATACAACACAGATAGTGATTGGTCCTTTTAAATTAAGGCTTAGCCAAATACAGGACACATTCATATATAAAAACAAATTATTGCCTCAGACAATTATTAATTATGCATAATAATTAAAAATGGAGAAGAGATTAAAATATGTATAATCTTTATTCTTTACTGTTGTATGTGCACAGCTAACATGTGAGTTAAACAGAATAGAAGCAGTGAATTGCTACTTAGCAACTCATTTTCCTCAAATATTTTTTCTTGAGACATGTTATTGAAACTGATTTCATGAAAGCTGAAATGATGAGGGAGATTTTTATTCCCTTCAGGTTGGAAATGGTTGCTGAAGTGGCATTCAGCTGAATTGCTTAGCAATTATAATTTTTAAACTACTTCTTTTTATTTTAGTTACATTAAATTGAAATCCTTTGAATGCAAAACTATTTGGTTCTCAGTAAATCTAAGGCAGGGATCAGTATATATATCAAACACACACACACACACACACACACACACACACACACACACACACACACAAAATAAAACATGAATAAATACGGACAGCACATTCCTAAAAATTATTATGTTTATGATTGCTAGTGTTGGGTTTGCAGTGGGTAATTTTGAATGCTTTTACATCCTTTCCTTGCCTGAAAATCCTTAGCCAGGCTGTTTTTTTAGAGCAAAGTGTGCAGCAAGTTTAGAAAGCAAGTTTTCTTTATTAAGTAATATATTTTACAAGAACACAACGATAATGACTAAGTAGCAAACTAAAGTTTAAAAAAAGGCTGCTAGCTCTAGAGGAAGGGCTGAGTGTTCATAGATTTTGCTTACTTGAAATTTCTGGAGTGTCAGAAATAAGTTTATTTATATTCAGTAAAGTATAATGTTCAACATTGGCTTACTAAATAAATTTGTATTATATTTAACAGTATGTAGCTTGTTCATGTGTGGTTAGCAAGGATGGGTCTTCTGTATTACTTGTTTGTGTGTGATTCAGGACAGATGAAAAGATGTACAGCTTCTCTCAGCAGATAGTTAAGTGGATTCATGAATTCATGGGGTATAAGGCTATCAGATGTTACTAGTCCTAATGGCTTTGTATTTGGGATGAGGCAGTATGCCTGATTACCAGTTTCTGGGGAATAGTAGAAGGAAAGGATTATTGTGTTCATGCCCTACTTTTGACCTTCTCTTAGTTATCTGGTTGATCATTGTGGGAACAGAGTGCTGGCCTGGTCAGAGCTTTATTTGACTCAGCACACCTCTTCTTATATTCTTACGCTGTGTTCCCAAGTAAAGAAACTGGTTTTCAGGCTAGCTCCCGAAAATGAATTATTTCTACTTGATGTAGATGGAAAGAACCTGTGGATTTCTTTGCCATCTTCCTAGAGAGTAGGATATGGAATAACAGGTTCAAGTTACAGGAAGCCGGGTTCTGGCTGACCATTAGAGCAATAGGACAATGGAACCAATTGCCTAGGAGATTGTGCGCTCTTTCACACTGTAAGCATTCAAGATGCAACTGGGCAGCCATCTGTGAGGGATGGTTTAAAGGGAGTCCTGCATTGAGCAGCGGGTTGGACCTGCTGGTCTTGTTGGCCAGTTCCAACTTGACTATTGTATGATTGTCTGATCCATGTGGTAGTGGGGAGGAGACCCACAAATTCCTCCCAGATATCTTGCGATGGGATGGGGGTCTTCCAGGAGCTCTCTTTGACTAACTTGTGTGTGACTTATGAAAGTTGCACGGGCTGAACTATGCTGGCAGAATCCCTGAGGAGTACTCTATGTTGTGTCTTGTAACTCAGAATACCCCCATAGCCTGCTATAATATAAAAGGACACTCTTCCAGAGATGTTTGTAATTGTTTCTGTTTGTGCACGTGCTGAAGAAGGCACTATTCAGTTTGGGGGCAGAATTGCAGAAAAACTACTTGCTTTCAAACTACTTACATACTGTGTTTCCCCAAAAATAAGACACTGTCTTATTATTATTATTATTATTATTATTATTATTATTTGGCTCACAAAAACACACTAGGTCTTATTTTTGAAGTAGGTCGTATTTTATTTTTTATTTTTTAACATGTACAACAGTACACTTGTTCATGTACAACAGCATGAATACATGTACATTTGGTACATTTGGTATCACTCCGCCTGTGACAGGAGCCAGCACTATAGAGAATGCATTGACTTATGCAGCTCTGCTCCCTCCACAAGCATGTTTCCTCCACACTGTGCATTAAGTTAAAGTTTAGTTAAAAAATAAAGTTTAAAAAGGCTCTTTATGTTCCCCACTGGCCCTGGGAATAAACACAGCTAGGTCTTATTTTCGGGGTAGGTCTTATTTTCGGGGAAACACGGTAGTTAATGGCTGAACTGGCTCATACCTTGTGGAAAGAGCTAGGCAAGGTCTAACAAATTATCTGGAACACAGTCCTAACTCTGTTTATTCAGAAGCTTCATTGATTTCTGTTCAGCTTCCAAACCAGTTTGTTTAGGATTACAGCCAAAGATATACATGGCTATTTTTTAGTGTTCAAAGTCCCAAGTTCAAATGACTGCACAAATCAAAGTGAGGGAATGTTACATGCTTGAATACAATTGAGATACCTAATACCACTTGGAAGATCCTCTGATTCTTCTTGACTAGTGTGATATAAACATTGTGTAGAACAATGATGGCTAAAAGTGTAATCCTCTTTTTAGGCCAAAAGACACCTACAACTCCCAGAAGCCCTCAGCTTCCCACACTGGGAGTTGTAGGCTTTTTTTTTTTGGTCTAAACATGCTTAAGATTGTACCCTAGCTTTATTTTTAGAACAATAGTGTGAGCCCCTTAAGACACATTTTTGTCTAAAGAGTAAGGGAAAGTACAATCATTCAGAAAATTTTATTTTGAGTCATAACAGTAACTTTGAAGCATATCTTTTGTTGGCAAGTGGAACACCTTTGAATCTGTTCCCTCTTACACCATTTGCAGGACTTTTTAAAATATGCAGTCAAACACAAAATGCACAATTCTAGAAAAAGGAACAGTTCTAAAAGAGAAATATATGCAGGTAAAAAAAATCAATTATACATTTTTTATGTTACGTGACATAAAAAGTAACAGTGCAAAGGAAAAGTCTAGCATGCTTAACACAAGCATGCCTTTTCTTTAAGCAAGCATACATATTTCTTTCCGCCACCAAAGATATTACCACAGAAACCACTACTGTTCTGCATAAGGACTCTATCATTGTTTCAAAGATGAAGGAAATCCTTCTGTAGCATTCAGCTCTTGTCCTTGTTTGCTATATTAGAAGCGTGTTTTGGTGCCAGAAAATATCCAGTGTGGCTTAAAGTTACATGAAATGTTCAGGTCTGCAGTGCACTAGTCTGATCTTCAGTGGAAAAAGGAATCCTCCTTGAGGCTTTATAAGGAATTCACCAAAAGAGCAAGTCACCACTCAGAGACAAAATGAGTGAGCTTTGGGATTAGAGAAAACTATCTAGAAGGATATTTGTAAGTCACCCAGACCTCAGGAGAAACTTAGGTCAATTCCTTCAAGCTCTCTGTTCAGAAGCAAACATGCCTTCTCTCTCATTACATATGTCATCAAAAGTCAGATATGCTCTCATTCCGGCTCTTTTCATCTTTTCTTGTGTTGGCCTCATTTGGGCGATCTGGATAGACACCCCAAAAGCTCCCAGGGAGGTGCTACTCTAGAAGCCACGGTTTGTTGTGCTTCTTAGCGTAAGAGGAAGAGCTTTGCTTCTGCCTTCAGAAGAAAAGCTTTTAGCTGACTGCTCAGTTTCTTGACTTTTCCAGTTGAATTACTTATGGCCTACCTAAAGTTAATAAGTTAAATTAACAGTAAACCACATATTTCCATATGCTTGAAGTACTGAAGTACTACTGCTTTCTTCCTTGTGTGATGTATGGAATATACGATAAATGGATTAGAAGTTCTTTAAAAGATGACTTTGGTTGTTCCAGGATCTATTATAGTCTATGAAACTGAAGAAAGATGTGAGCTGAAGCCTGTAGGTACTGTCTTTGTTTATCTAATTTTTCTTTTGTTTTGATTTTTTCCTACATGAGACTGCTGGATGTGCTGGACCAGAATGTGCCATGTGTGTGAATGACAACCATATGGTGCTGTGCAGTTCCACATTTTCATTTTAAAAAGCTTGGCTTCCTTCATTGGCTGGCCTAGCCATTTGTACAGTTCTACTTTACATTCAGGCTTTCGTGTTCTGATTTCAAGAGGCTCAGCTACAAGATCAGAAAAATGCTCCAGCCCCATAACTGGGCCTTTGGGCTCAGAGTGCCCAGGGGGACTCAGGTCAGATGGGGTTGAATGGGCATGCCGGGGGGTGGCAGGCAGTGCCACAAGATGAGGTGCACTGCTGGTGTCTCCAAAGAGTTTTGCAGGGCAGGCAAAGCGTGAAGGCAGCCTTTACGCTTCTTTTGCTCTGCAGAGGATGCCTGTAATCCTCCAAGTATGGGGGGTTACTGGCATCTGGACTGGATTGTGTCTTTACGTATCTCCCATAGTGCATGTGATTAGGAACTGAGGGGAAAACAGTCACACGTTCTGCTTTTAGATGGTACCTGTTTATGTTCCCACAGGTGTCATCCCAGAAGTGTTTCGTGCTGGTTTAGAGTGAAAGCAGAATATCTCTTCCAAAATGGTGCTACGGGAATTTTTTTTAAGAATTCCCAATTTAAAAGTATTATTTGCTTGATTAATGCTTTTTAATCTATCAAAACATATTCAGAAATTAATTCTGACTGCTTATCGGCTTGCAGCCTAATTAAAATATAATTCAGACATGGGGTGGATGGTTAAAGTGACAACTCGTAATGTTTATTTTTGTTATTGATCTATATGATGCACCAGACAATTTAATACAGAAATGGGCAGGCTTCAGGCCTATGGAAACAACTTTGTTTTTTTATATATCAGGCTGCTGCAAAAGAAGTTCGCTTAGAATTCTGAGCCCAGGAATTTGTTTTGAGTACCAGAACTCATAGAGTCCATAGCCTTTACACACAAAAATCCACTGCTGGTTGCCATAAACTTTCTTCATTTCAGTAGTATACTTTACAGCAGAGGGCAACCATTTTGTTGTTGCCCTTGTGAAAATGGAAGTTAGAAATCTTAGTGGATATTGTGTACTTTAGTCAACCAGAGATTTACCAGTACGACCAACCTATAGCTAGATTACAAAATATTGCAAAATTCAATTGCAAAGATATTAACTCATCCTTTGGTAGTGAAGCAACTAAGAGCAGGTGTATTATGCCAAAAGCTTTTAACAGCTTTCTGATATTCTTCCACTGTTGTCCTTAATATGACATATCTAGCTAGGCTGCACTAGATACAAAGTCTATAAAGCAATGGTATGTTTCACATTAAAGTTGGCACCATTGTTGAATGTACCTCATTAAATGCAATTTAATGGGATCTGATGTACAGAGCTAAACTGAATTAGTAACGTGCTTTTCTCAGACATAGGAGGGTTAACAATATCATATAATAGTATTCTATTTGTTATATTTGTATCCTTCCTTTTTAGCCTTTCAAGGAAATCAAGGGCGCTTGCATAATTCTGCTCTCAATCGTAAAACAATCCTGTGAGGCAGGTTGGGCTGAGAGTCTGTGACTGGCTCAAAGTCATGCAGTGAGCATCATGGCTAGGTCAGGATTAGAACTCAGATCTCCTGTGTCCCAGTCCTTCACTCTTAACCACTACACCACACTGGCTTTCTTTATCAGCGGGGGTGGGGGGGGAACCTCTAAGTCTGCTATAGGTGTATTTCACAGCTTTGATTAAATTTATTAGTCAGGTCTTGTACATTTCATGGTATTTCAGGAAATACACCAGTATCTCCATTTTTAATTGAACTCTATAGCCAGGATGATGGTGTTTCTGGAACCAAAGAACCTTTCACCAAACACTCTGCTGTATGCAGTGAGAACTGGCAGAAAAAGAACAAGCAAACTTAGGAACTGGGCTGTGAAGAACACTGTGGGGAAGGATTTGATTTGTGTCCAAGTTTTAGAGAAGAATGGCAGGGCATGTGCTCTCTTTGGGGCAGCAGCAAAAAACAAAGGAAAGGTGAGGTCGTTTTTCAACAAGTGCAACAGGAAATGAGCATGCAAAATTCTACAATGTGTGTAGAAAATATGTATAGAAATGTACTTACCAAAAAGCAGAGGAGCCTTTGGAAGATGCCATTGGGGAATACCCTCTTCCAAGGCAAACAAGAGCTTTAGAAAAGTGAATTCCCATTTATTTTGTCTGGAAAGGTGGGGGTGCATTAAAAGAAATGGTAGCTTGGAAGGGCAATCAGAAGCCAGCAGGAATCGGTAAGGAGAGTGTGGGGGAAACGGGCAGAGGGTCAGCTAGGAGCAACCCAAGAGAGACTGTGTGGGAAGAGGATGCTGGAGGAGTTCTGAAAAAGTGAGTGAGGTTTACTGTGTGCTTGCAGTGAAGGGGAGAATCATGCAGGCGCTCGTGATGGATCCAGGGGGTACGCCTGTATTTGCAAAGGAGTGACCCTGCTTCTATGAGTGGCACTTGCGCGACAGACAGAGAAGCAGAAGGAATGAGTTGGTTGGGCAGAACAGTGGCAGGGCAGGGGAGAAAAGGGTTTGCCTTCTGTGAAATAGGTTTCTGTTGGCACTGAAACTGGGTTCAAAGGAATTTAGCAGTGTGTTCGAGTTCAGACTGTTGCTGCCTTACAGTTGTTTGGGCAGGTTTATTTATTTACTTTATTAGATTTTTTCTTATAATAAACTCAAAGTAGCTTACATCATTCTCCTCCTCCTGTTCTCATTCTAATCCCCACAACAACAACCCTATGAGGTAGGCTAAGCTGGGAGTGTTTGACTGGCCCAAAGTCACCCAGTTGGCACTATGGCCAAGCAGGGACTAGAAATCTGAGTCCATCTTCTGGAGCCACCTTAAGTAGCCTTCTGGAGCAGTCCTGTATAGAACATATTGCCATAATCCAGTTTTGAGGTTATCAGTGCCTGTATCACATTGGCCACATTATCCCGGCCCAGGAGAGGCCATAACTGATAGACTAACCAAAGCTGGTAAAAGGCACTACAAGCCACCATGGTCACTAAGGACGCTGGTGACAGCTGTGGAACTAGGGACTATATCGGCATCCCAAATAAGGCATGTGCCTGTCTTCCAGACTCAGCAATCACTTGCCCACTGGGCTTCCATCTTGCCAGCACTCCGCTTCAGTCTATAGGTCCTCATCCAGCCCAGCACTGAGTCCAGGCATTGATCAGGACTTACACAACCTCAGCTGATTCAGATGTCATCAGGGATAGAGCTGTGTGTTATCAGCGCCAAGTCCTCCCCTTTCAGCAGCTTCATATAGAAGTTAAATATCATTGCAGGCAAGGTAGTACCCTGCAGAACCATATAGTGGAATCGCTAAGGGCATAAAGAGTGATCACCTAATGCTGCTTTGGGAAAACAACACAGGTAGGGCTGGAACTACTGTAACAGAGTGTTTCCAGTGCCCAGCCCGTGGAGTGATCCAGGGGAATACTGTGGTTGATGGTATTAAAAGGCAATAAGAGATCAAGCAGGATTAAGAAGGTTGTACTTCCCCTGTCCAGATGAAGGTCATTGATCAGTGTGATCAAGTATGATTCTGTCCCATAACCGGCACAACATTCAGGTTGCAGTGGGTTTAGATCATGGGTCCTCAAACTACGGCCCGCAGGACGGATCCAGCCTGCCACGCACATTTATGCGGCCCGCCCCGCCGCCTGTGCGCACACACACTGCTGCCTCACTGCATGGGTGGAAGGTGGTGGCTTGCTCACTCGGCGATGGTTTTGGACTCCTTGGGAGATCTCTGAGCGAGCGAGTCGCCACCTGCCTCCACCTTGCAGTGCGGGTGGGGAGGCGGTGGCTTGCTCACTCGGAGATCTCCGAGCAAGGAAGCCGTTGCGCGATCCCAAAGCCGCCTCACACATGCCCGACGATGCCTCACCAGCCCACGCGCCCAGGCCCCACCTCCACTGGCCCCCCGCCACCTTTCAACTGGCCCCCTCTTGAAAAAGTTTGGGGACTGGCGCCGTCGTTATTTGTTTTTCGGCGCCAGGTGAAGACCTTTTTATTTAAACGTCATTTTAATTGTTAACAATATTTACTTATTTATCTGGCCAGGGCGACTTCTTTTCTTTTCTTTTAACTTCTTTTATATCGTTTATATTTTTTATTTATTTTATATTATTAATTTTAATTTTATATTGTTATTTTTGTATTGTATTGTATTGTATTGTGTTGTAAGCCACCCCGAGGCTTCGGCAAGGGGCAGCATAGAAATGTTCTAATAATAATAATAATAATAATAATAATAATTATTATTATTATTATTATCTTCCAAGGGTGCTTGTAGTTGTTCTTTCTTGACCCTCTGAAATACCTTCCTTAACCAAGGTAGTAATTGCCAAATATGATGAGGTATTAGTATTAGGCCCAAAGTTTGTTCCCTCAGGAATGATTTCATGACTTTTTAAAGTCAGCGGGAAGCCCGTCTTCCAGGAACGATGCACTTCCTACACCCTGGAGCCACCCAGTCATGCAGGCTGCATTAGTGGAGCGTATGACCAGGTGGCTGTTGGGGCAAAGGCGAGCGGGCACCTGGTTGCTCACATTCCTGCAAGTACTTTGCCTAGATTTTCAGGCCTCGGCAACTAAAACGATTCCACAAAACCTGTAATTAAAGACCAATAAAACAATAGGTTGATGAGTGCTAATCAAAAGGAATGCCTCTTACTGTATAAATTAAATGTGAGAGCTCCTCTCGTTTGACACATTCGTGTCAGAGAAGCTCTCTAGGGTGACTGCTCTGTGGTTGGCTAGGCCATCCGGAAATCAGCGTACCTGTTGCTACCATTGCCATCTGAGTCTCCCACGTCCCATCCCTGTTTCCCTACACCCCGGACCTAGCTTTATGTTCTCTGGGCAAAACTATGCTAAATGTAAACAAGGGTTGGCACATGGCTAGTAGTAAATAAATATGAAATTGCAGTAGTGGTTGCAGAGTCAGTGTAGTGAATGTATTGCGTTCTTGATAAGTCCTGTTCCAGAAAAGGCATATCTAAAGGCTTGCTCCCAGCAAATGTAGGTTTGCATGTGCTGTAAATAATGTACTGGAATCAGGAAGTTAGGTGACTGATACAAATGTTGATAGTGTTGGGAAGTCAAGTGATCTAGGCAAACTGAAAGCAAAACTTGCTTGATTGCACCTCCATGCCAGGACAACCAGTCATCCCAAAAGAAGGTGCAGACTAAAAGAAGAATTAAAAGTATCAGAGATTTTAAAAACCTCAAAATGCATCTTAATCGTAGAAATATGGAAGATTCAAAGGCCTGAGAGAGTAGAAATGCTTTTATCCGCACCAAATGGATAACAGAATAGGTTCCAAGTAGACCTCTAGAACTAGATGCCGCCGCTCGTCCTTCAGCAGGTGAGGGCTCTCCAAGCAGTGCCTCTTGTGAGGTCCATGCAATATTTTACAGCATTCAGAACGTGACATTCGAATGTGTGTTTCTCTTTCAGTGGGACTATTATAGCGATCGGAGTCTCACTTTTCATCCTGTTCATAGTGACGATCATTGTCTGCTTCACCTGCTCGTGTTGCTGCCTGTACAAAGCGTGCCGAAGACAGCCGCGGCGTAAGCATCAACCATAGTTCGTTTATCCTAGTGAAAAGATGAGTGCAAGTACTGTCGTCAGAGGAGTAGGAAGAGAAATCCTTCAAGGCAAAACGCCCTTTTAGAATCCCTTTTTATACTGTTGTGTGATGGAATGTAGATGTAGATTTCAGGAAGACGAGTCTAACATTTAAGAAAAACTCGGCAAATGGAGCATTTAAACCAGGTAGCAATATCACATTGTTAGCTACTTCTTCATACCATGAATGGAAAGGCAAGATTATAAATAAGGGAGCAAAATGTAACTTGTTCAGTGAGCTCAATTCTGCATGGACAGGAGAACAGCTTTTAAGCTTTATCATCTCCAAAGATGTTCAATTATATACATGGGTGTTACATTATGAGTTATATACCTTTCTAAAATTGGAGTTTTTATTAACAATAAGAGCTTCTGCAGAAGTCAATGTTATTTAATAAACACCTGCTGATAAGTTATTCCCGTATACCTATATTTCTGTGTGGATCACATAGATAAAAGGTTGGTGCTTCAGTGCCTTTTGACATGAAAAATAGAATTTTGGTTCCCTTGAAGGTGAACAATGCAGAACAGTTGGCTTGATGAGCTCTTCAGAAGCATATGCAATCCAATGGGCCTTAGATAAGTTTGTGAAAGAAGGAGCAAAGGGTGGTGAGCAGTCCCCATGATGTGTCTTCTGCACTGATTTGCTTACCCCAACTCTATTCTGTGCTTCACAGCTGTTGTGACAACAACTACAGCCACCACAGTTGTACAGGTGCCATATCCTCAGCAGCCTGCAGCCGCTTACCCCGCTGGGGTATACCAGGGTTATAATCCGGTGCCAGTGCAGCCACAGCCGGGAATGCCAGGAGCCCCCTACCCCGTGCAGTATCCTCCGCCTTATCCTATGCAACCTGCAGCACCGCCAGCCTACCACGAAACAATGGCAGGTAGGTAGACTTGAAGAGGAGATCTGAATCCATTCGTTTTCTTGCTATAAAATGCTTAGAAGAATTAGGAAATATGCTTGATGGCTGCAATTCACATAAACAGTTTTTCCTGGCACTTAATTAGTCTTCCTTTTGGAAATGAATTCAGAGAACAAAATAGTTTGCTCAGGTTCCTTTTTTAATTAGAGTGCTTCCATATGTGTTTCCTTACTGTTAAACCATCTTGAGGCTACGGTAAGGGATGGTCTAAAAAAGTTTTAAATAAATAAATATGAAGAATAAACATTGAGGAAGAGACAGGGTCTTCATTATTAATTTTCCCACTGGGGTAATTAGACAGCTTTTGGGAATGGAGAACTTATGGCATACTTCTGTGTATCTCCTGGCTGGGAGACACTGCCCCAAATTGTTGATCTGCTCTTCCTGTTTTTTCTCTTTAGCTGTTTCTGCCAAGTGCCATTTACTAATGTCTCCTTCCCAGTCCCAGCATGTCTAGACACAAAGACCATGAAGTAGCCTCGTGCTGTACCTACTAATATTTGGGATCTGCAGTCAGGTGCAGGTGTAGTTTACTTACTGCTTGTGCTGTGCAGTGATAGAATACAGGAGTAGTTGCGATTCTATCCCTCCAGTGTGTTTTGCTGGGATGGAGGTGATGCCGTTATCTGAAGCACTCCATGGACTTCCACGAGAAGGCTTTCCAATGACATTTTTTTCTTTTCCTCTCATAATGTTATTGTCAACCTAAGCAGTGTTATGGGATTCCAGTCAAAGCCTGCATCTCCAGCTCTGCCTATTTCTGCCCATTGCACTGGTGTGTGGTATCAGCAGAGCAGAGGCATCTGCATAATGTAACTCTGGCACAAGATGTACCAGTCCATCACCTAGCAGGTGTATGTTCAGATTGAGGTGCTCAATGATGAAGGCTCAGCCCTACCCACCAGCTTATACAGCCTATCAGGAATACAGTCTCTTTGTGAGCAGCAAGCAGGAGTGGTACTAGGTATTGGGCTTCCCTTCAAATTATATAATGAGAGCATGAGTTTGGTCCCATTAGAATGGCTTCCCAGAGAAATAGCGTAGACTCTTCCTCTGTCTTTTAAATCTTTTTGTTTAAGATGCTCTGTTCAGAGTGTGTGTTGCAGCTCTTGAAAGAAGGAATACTTAGTTTATTTCTTTTGAGATAAAGCCTTGAAGTGATGCTTCTCAATGCTATCTGAAGAGTTTGCATATCAATTGGGAAATGGCCTTTGAGCTTATAAATAAGCATATTATCTGAGAATTAATGAAGAACCTTAGAAACTTGCAAGAAAGAACAGTATAAAATCAGCCCAGAAAGATAATTACATATTAAAACCCTTTTTTTTGTTTTGCAGCTGATGCTGGAGCTCCTGTAACTCAGCCACCTTACAACCCAGCATATATGGATCCTCCAAAGCCTTCATACTAAATGGACTGACTGTTGTGCATCTATGCAGAAACCTCTTCAAATCCGTTTTCTGGTGCATTTTCTGAAAATAGTTCTGTAAGAGTAGGTAGGGAGAGGGGGAAGGACCCCCAAAAAATTGAATGCCACAAGAAAAGATGAACCTACCTGTGGATTTGATCCATTAAAATAGTTGAAGGTTTTAGAAAAGAAAAAGATGTAAATGCTGGAGAGATTGCTCAAGCACAGGAATCTAGGCTATATTGTACAATATTCTGAAGTCTAGCAGAAAAGAGTGGCTGTGATGAGACAAACAAGTATGCACTCCAATAATGTGACCAGTAATTATTACTGTTTAGAAAGCAAGAGGTATATTTCAGTAAAAACAACCATGAGGTATTGCATTTTCACAAGCAAGGAAAATAATCAATGGTAGAATGGCTGTTCTGTTTTTAGCAAGAAATAGTATACATGTTAATATGTCAGCAAACACATAATTAATTTGCTTCACTATAACCTTTCCTAGTCTTAATTTCAGTCATGGAAATGGTATACCCAAGATAGTTCTTGGTATCTAAGATGGCTCTGCATAAGATTGGTTGTTTGAGATTATTAATAATCTCAACAAGGAGAACAGGCAACAAAGCTTTGGTATTCCAGGGTATTGGAAGCTTTTTGTAGAAGAGTGAGGTATAACTTACCATTCATTGATGTAATATTATTCTTACACCCTAACAGGAATATTCTGGTTTAGGGTTCTAATGAACCAGCCACGCCCTCTTCCAAGATGCTACAAGGCAAAAGGAACTGAAATAGGGATGTTTACTTCCTGCATCTGCCACTCTGACTTTCCACTTGTTTTTGTTTTCCATATCAACATTCCCTGTGTGGTTTTCATGGCCTTGCACTCTTGCCATTATTAAGGCTTTATTTCTGCACTCCGTGGGGCATTCCCAAGCGTAGTGATCACCCCGCTTCACCTCCCAGCAGCCCTGATTTGGCTGCAGTCTTGTCAGCACTCAGCATCTTGGGCTGGCTGTCAGGAGGAGCTATTTTGTTATGCCATGGCAATGTTGTGCAATGCTTGGCTTCTTGTTGCCATTTGAAAAGAATTAATCTTTTGGTCGGAAAAGTAATTGCCCGATGCTTTCTTGCCTGTTTGTAATTTCTGTTATATTTTCCTATTCAAGAAATTACTTATATAATGACCAAGGCCACAGTTCACACTTTCCTGGGTACAAGCCTGATTTAATTTAGTGGAGATTACTTCTGAGCAGATATGTATAGGATTATGCTGTAAAATCTATTATATAGGGATAGATCCCTCTGTCTTTATAAAGATGCAGTATCTGATTTGACTTTACAGTCTACATAAATGCTTCTGATTACTATTAACATAGGACATTTTTCTCTCACATGCAGTTTCAAAATGTAATGGGGCAAACATTAGCCAGACCTGCATTCTGCCAACATGACTGAACCCATGTGCATATTTCCACATAAAGTCACTGCATCTCAAATTATAGCTCTGCCTACTTTTATCGCTATACTGTGGCTCTCTGAAACAGCATGGTGTCTTTAAAGCCTTTATGATTCCTTTATCTCCAGTACTAGACAGAAGATGTTAAAACAATTGCATCTATTAAAAATCATACATCTTGAGTAATTCCTGCTTCATTGTGACACGTGAAATGCTGGTTCATGCAATCATGTGATTTTATGCACAATAACAATAGAATTAATCTGACAGTATTTGCTTATGTATGAGAGAGATTTCTCTGTTGGCAACTCCACTGTAACGCGTGAGCTCTGTTGAAATTAATAGCATTTGTGTCACTATATGGGGAAAGTATTCCGGCCAATGAGAGACTTTTAATTAATGTGGTGCATGTCACTTTCATTACTACTTTTTTTACTGAAGAAGGGAAATAGAATTTAAGCTTTACATTATACATTTCCTGTATTTAGTTTTGTATTGTGAACTTTGAAAGTGCCTTTTCCAGACTTTTCTAAATGCATCAGTACAGTGTGCTAGATCAATATTAGCTGATGTTCCCGGTATAGTTTTTCATCTTAATTTGTATGTTGATGGCTGTAGGAAACCAGACACAGTGAAAAGAATTGGCATTTTTTCTGCTCTTTGTAATAAAATATTGTTTAAAATACATAGTCATTGACATATAATTGTACTTGCATACTATAGTAAGCTAAAACTCAGAGAGTGGTATTGATGTCTCTACTTATAAACGACAGTGGTCCTGACACAAAGAAAGTTCCACTCTGGTCCTGCTGAGATAAGTGAGTTTTAAATAAGGGGTTGCAGTTCACTAATCCTGGAGAATTCAGCAAGACTTTTAAGATTTTTCTAGATTAGAGCTTTTGACATAAGATTCCTGGATGGTCTAGAGCAGGGGTCTCCAACTCAACTTCCCTGGGGGCCGCTGGAAGTAGAGTCTGGGTGAGGCTGGGCCGCATCAAGCGGTGGTGGTGGGCCGCTCGTCCCGCGTGGCTCCCGGAGGCCGGCGCTTGAAGGCCGCAGGGCCCCTCCCCCGCGCCCCGCCTGGCCCGGCGCGCAGCTTCGAGGGGACACTGCGCTCAGGGCAACGACTCAGCCGGTGCGTGTGGGAAAAACGTGCGGGCCGCACTATCACTAAACTTTGGTATCAAGTGGGGGGCCACAAAATATCATCCCGCGGGCCACAATTGGCCCGCGGGCCGTGAGCTTGAGACCCCTGGTTTAGAGCAATGGTGGCGAACCTATGGCACATGTGTCACAGCGGCCACACACAACCCTCTCTGTCGGCACGTGACCCAAGTCACCCCAGCATCGCCCCAGCAGCCATGCATCGGATAACAGTGCATGTAGGGGCCATGCACATGCTCAGAAAGTAGGAGCAGCGCCAGGCAGTGACGTCACAAGCCGCGACTCATTAGCCGTGACTCATCTGAGCTTTCTCATGGCCGGTCAGTGCGCTGACAAGGGGAGAGAGAGAGAGAGAGAGAGAGAGAGAGAGAGATTTTCCTTGGACTGGCTGTGAGTTGTTTTTTCTAAACTAAAACCTCAGTTTTCAGGTTTTATTGCAGTTTGGCATTTTGCGAGAAATAAGTGGGTTTTGGGTTGCAGTTTGGGCACTCGGTCTCTAAAAGGTTCACCATCACTGGCCTAGAGATTGATGTCTTCTAATACAAATTAGGCACAGGACATTGAAATGTTGCCTGTATTTTCCCTTTCGGTAGGATTCCTAGAAAATAGCATGTTGCTTGGCAGCAGCCGTGGAATATATAATTTGCACTAATCTAGTAACCTCTGGACAGGTAACTTTTACTGTAATCAGTACTACCAACTCTGACTAGCAGAAGATCCCACCTTTCTTAAGGATGAAGTTCTGTGTCTGTTTAGACAGCAAAACACAATACAGACTCCAGAATTTTCCAGCCAGCCTGCATGTCTAAACATTTGTGGGATTGCAACCTGGAAGAATATGTTTTGCTGGCTTGACACTTGAAATACTGGGAAGCAAACCTGCAAATGATGGTCTCCACCCAGGTTATGACATCATTCACTGTATATTGAACAGGCAGAAGGTAGATCACCAAGATCCCGCCTCTAAATTGATCTATTTATAGCTGCATCATCATATTTTGCATGCAGTTTTGTTACATTATATGGCCATATTTAAGAACATTAGAAAAGCCATGCTGGATCTGACCAATGGTCCATCCAGTCCAGCAGATTGAATTAAATGGGATGTTGCTTGTTCTGTTTTGCCTAAATATTTTCTCATTAATAAACTGAACATTGGAGGCTTCCTGCACAGCTTTAAGATACTGTAAGTTCAGAGTATGCAGTAGCAATCAGTTGGTCCATTTTACTTAACACTTAGCTAGATGCAGAACACACTCCTATATAACACCAATTATTTTCTTGGAATTGCTCAATAGCTATAAAAAGAGATGCTGTTCAAACTGTGTAATATTTACTTTTATCCACTGGGTATGTAAAGCAAATATAGTCCCTAAACACAATGGAAACAATGTGTTGCTACATAGAAGCAACTTATTTTCCCTCAGAAATTCTATCTGCAATTCATCTTTATTGAATCTTTCTACTGAAGCTGATATTCACTGGAATTCAACCATTTATAAAATTAAAAGGGGGGGGTTATACTTTTCAAGTTGAAATTTGTTGTTAAGAATTTTTATTTATACTGATCAGAATTATAACTTTCAAAGTGCATTTCCTTTTATTTGAATTGAGATGTTTAAAATCCAAAACTGTTGGAGGAAAAGAATAATTTAAATGGTATTTACATCAAATACAAGATGTTCTATTTATACAAAATGCAACATGAATATGGACAGCACCCTGAACCCTAAAACTAACAGTAACACAAAACCCTGCAGCAGGCAATTGGGAATCCCGGGCTTCAATATTTGCCCTGTAAGTCCTTCCCCTTGCTACTTTAATGAAAAATAACCCCACATTTACACAACCAGAGTTTGAAAGTAATATTTTACTGAGTTTAGTTTTTGGTGCATATAGCTACAGCAAACACATCCTTAATCACTGAAATGCAAACTAAAATGAAAAAAGCTGGTAGCAAAGAGGTAAGTTTTCATAGTTCTTGCTCATTTGTAATTCACGACTTTGCTATGAACCAAGTATCATTACATCAAGCTAAGCATAAAATGCTGCTTAGCCTTGCCATTAACTATTATCTGCAATATGTAGCAAGTTCCACATCGTATGTGTGAAGGAACAGCTTTATCATCACACCATCAGCTATTGTAGGAGAGCATCAGATCTTAAAGGTAAAGGAGACCCATATTCCTATACAACAACTGCTGTATTGAGGCACTGCCACTAATCCAGAGTAGAGTTTGAATTGAAAAGCATCTTCAGGAAGACACTCAAGGAGTGGCACCTCATGTTAATATACTGGTACATGTAATAAAGTGTCAGCCTCTTTTACTAGGCGAACACACTTTTGCAATAGAGCGATGATGTAGGACAGGATCCTTAAGGTACCCACTACAAGCTGTTACTGGTCCCATGCAACTTCCTTACCCCAAGCTGCTCTCCTGCCCATACATAGTTCCTGGTGAGTCTTGACCCCAGCTGGGGAGAGCTGCGTGGGAAAGCTTTTATTGTGGCAATAGCTGACCCTTTTTTTGGCAGTGCTGAAGCAGCTGGCAAGCTAAATGACTCACGTGCTGATCCGGAAGAGGGCAGAAAGGTATCGTTTTAAAAGATTCCTAATATTTGGCCTGCTTTTCCTTCAGCTGCACTAGTCCTGGCATTGCAGTGGTTGGAACAGAACACTTTGATCTTCCGCAGTATGAGCACAATTTAGTCTGAGTTGTGCATGCAGAGAACAGCATATGAAAACCCATGTTCAGTGGGGGGTATATGGTGCCACCCAGGGGCCATGCCAGGTATCAAAAAGATCCAGAGTTCAGGCCCACACACATTTGTGTATAATTTACACATGCAAATATATGTGAAAAAATATGTGTTTTCCATGGCAAGCTGTACAAAACCATGCTAAACTTCGCTTGCTTGAATCTTACCCTCTATTTTCCTGGGTCTTGTAGGCCTAAATCCAAATGGAGAGGATGGAGTAGGACCAGCAAAGAGCAGGATGCTATTTACTGATTAATTGCAAATTGAACATGACACACAAGCAATGGGGGAGTGTGACCATGTATTATGAACTATAATAGCTCATGCTTCCAGGCTGTAAGCATAAACAATTACCAGAGTCTGTCTCCCCATTACTAACAGCATAAGAACACCAGACGGAGACCTGGTTCCTGGATTAGGCAAGGCTGAAAGAGTCACCAATAAAGATGACTGACTCTTCATTTTAGCTCAAACAGTGTTGGTAGTTCCCAGGATTTGCGCACACACACACGTACGTGTGTGTGTGTGTGTGTGTGTGTGTGTGTGTGTAACTAAAAGAGTTCCTGGGTCCTAACTTCTGGAAATCCAAAAATCAATGCCAAGTGGTGCCTTGTTAATTTCTACAATCTCAACCTCATACAGTTCATTAAAATATCAAAATGCATATTGGATCAACCAATATTCCTAATAAAGGTGTTCCCCAACTGCATTCTAGGTTCTTCACACCCCATGGACTAGCATGCAGTTTTTTAAATTATCAGTTATCAATCCCTAGATTCTAGAAGCTGGAATCATCTTCCAGATGGATAAGGGAAATTGCACCTCTGAGCGTGTTTACTTAGGACTAAGATCCTAATCCTACATAGCCCAATCTTGGGAGTAAATCCCATTGAACTCAGTAACGTATGTATGTAAAAAAATTAAAACTACACTGCAAGTATGATGTAAGCCTGAACATATTTCCTGATTCACAGCATGGTACCGCCCAGTTTTTTCCCTACCCCACATAATTTCCTATACCATCTCAGCTACCTTTTCCTACCCCATAGTTCTCTAAGGCCCTGTCCAGGGCTAGCAGCAAACACGATCTCTGCCCCAAACCCCAGCCAAGGTGCATAGCAGCTTTTAAGGCTGGTCAAGTTATTTTGGTACCTGAGGCAGAAAAGCTCTCAAGCCCCTCTCCCTTGCCTGTCTATGAGACTACACTAATAATAAATTAAATAATAATGTGTTGCTTTTTCATGATGTTCCAAATCAGTTGTCTAAGCCAGATTCCTCTCTCTCTCTCTCTCTCTCTCTCTCTCTCTCTCTCTCTCTCTCTCTCGTGTGTGTGTGTGTGTGTGTGTGTGTGTGTGTTTAGAAGCTCCTGTTTGTAAAAAGAGACATAAGGACAGAGGAGAGGAAGCTGTAGAATACCCCCCCCCCAAAAAAAACTCACAGATTCAACAGGGGGGAATCACATGAGGTAAAATCACATTTGGAGGAAAAGGCAGTTAAGCCCAGATGTCCAGATACAGCAGAAATCAAGGCTCCTGTAGCTTTATTTAAACCAGGGGCAATTTTCTCTGCTTACAAGAAAAGCAACATCTTTCAAAGCAACTTCTATAAAGTGGACAGAAAGCTGCTTATGTCACAGTCAACGTGTGAGTCATTAATCTCTCACAAGGCAGTTTTGTTTTCAAACACAAACTCCCACATCTATTCACTTTTCTCTAGTGCAAGCCCCTGTTCCCAAGAAGGACTGTGTACCCACAAGAAGCTGGTCACATGGCTGGCAAGACACAGGTGCACACCAGACAGATCGGTATACGGCCAGCTACCTCCCGACACCCCAGCACGCCGGGGCAGGCTATGCACACAGACGTTACCTTGCCTGAAGTTCAGACATTCAGTTGTTTTTCCACCAACCCGCCTTCTGTCTTCCTCCCAGGTAAAGGGCCTGGGCCAGCTGGGGGGAAGTAACAGGTTAAGAAAGCTCCCTGCCCTCCATTCATTATGGAAGCAGCTGGTGCATCTGGTCTTCCATTTGTCCGGGCCTTGCTGCCTCCCACACAAGTATTGGCTGGACTTAAAACAATTGAACCACTTTACTGAAATTATTTCTGATATATGCAAACAAGGTGGATACATATTTCAAGCTACCAGTAACCCAGAACTTGTTTTGGAGAAATATACTATCCTGTTTCTATGTAGATTAAGGGAATGGCGGTGCTGATTCCCTTGGGTCTTTCTCTACTGAAATAGCAGCTACTTCACACAAATGTCAACACTCTGACCCTTTTTCTTTTTTACTTTTTATCCCTCATTTTCTATGTACATGGCTCTGGTATTAAAAAAAAAAAAAAAAAAACCTAGCATTTGAATCCATCCAGCACAGAAGAGTTCTGGTATTTTTCTGAAAGATGATGATGATGGCAGCATTACATTTCTTCACCACCCAGAGCCAAAGCTCTCTAGGCAGTTCACAGCTTAAGTCACCCATCCAGATTTCAACCAGGCTCAACCCTTCTTAACTTCCAAGCTTAGGCACTTCAGACAATATTAGCATAGCAACATGTTCTGCACTGTGATTATTCAATAGGCTGAATACATAATAAACTGGATAATGTAAAATGTAAGGGAAGAAGGCTTAATTTTTTTTCTTGTTGCCAAATGGGTTAGGTTGGCAAATAAATTACTGGAGCTGGTTTTTCTTATTGTCCAGGTTTTATGGCTTTAATAGTATACGCACAACATATTGCACCAAAGGCTGGAAAACCCAGTGTAACCAGCTCAGCGGCAGTAGAGAAAATTTTTAACTTGGGCCACTGTGCTGTCAAAGAGATTACTGGGTGCAGCTGACTGAAAAAAGCTGCAAGCAGGTGCAAAATGTGTAAGTTAAACGTGTTGCTTTTTGTCCCTAGCAAACACTTCATTTGTCAGCCCTGTTGCTGTTCATGATTTGTCTGGATCTGTACAGACACAGTGCTTACCTACTGAATGAGGGAGGAGAGGAGCTGGCCTAGGGAAAGAGTGATCCTCAAAGGGAAAGATGTCAGAATGATAATGCAATGCAATGCCTGATTACTTTTCAGTTCCATGCTTCCCCCACTCCCCTCCCCTCCCCTCCCCTCCCCTCCACTTCAATCAAAGCAATATCTCAAAGTGTGAAATACCTTAAAAGAAAGCAAAGATCTTCACACAATATGTCTGTGCTTTATTTTAAAGGTCGCTTTGCCAGTTTGGCTGATCGGTAGTGCTCAAACATATATGAAGCATACTTTTGGCTAATGGCTGTTTTCCCTCACATTTTCACAGCACATGTAGCCGAGCAACAAAAATAGAGCCTCATGGTACCTTCAATATTTAGCATGTCATCAGATACCTTTGTACTTTAAAATACCTCACACAAGCCGTGCAAGCTGCCTCAGAACTAATTTACATGTTAAACAAGGGATGGGGAGCCTATCACTTCTGACTTAATTTTATACAACTAGAGGTGCCCAAGAGAGAAGAATGGAGGTGGGAGGAAGGCAAATGGTATTTACCGGGGAAGCTGAAATGGATGGAACAATTGAAGGAAAGACATCTCTGGTTTGGATTTCTGCCAAGAGCAACCTGTCTCATCTGCACCGTGCAGTAGAAATTTGCATGTAAGCTCTGAAGTAAGTCCCTGTCACTTCAGTGGGATTTCCACCCAGGCAAGTGCATATATAGGATTATATACGATGCCTGCTGGAAAAGTGTGCAGTTTCCTTCTCTATCATTGTCATGTGTTAAAAGAAGCACAAACCCTAAGAGAAACATAAACCTGTTTGAAACCATGTCTGTCTCCTGATGTCCCTACTGGTATATTAAGATGCTGTAGGGAGTGATCCTGTGCCCCGAGATATCATTTTGGCTGGGGGGCACATAGGATCACTCAGTTCCCAGTTCCAAGGTCAGTGATAGCACTCTGAACTTAGGCCTGGAACTCAGGGCTCTGACCCCTTCCCCGTGGCAGCTGGCTGCTCCCCAAGGTTGGGAAAACAAGCCCAGAAGGGGGATAGGGAGGCGACTGGAGTGGCCAGGATATGAGCCCTCCAGCCTCCTTCCCTCCCATTCCAAAGCGTCCCCAGAGGACTAAAAACAGCTGCCTAGCAGAATTGTGACATGGGAATTCCTTTGCCACTCTTCCCTGGGTGCCTGTAATTCTTCAAATACAGGCACTTATGGGCATTTCAATGGATTGTGCCCTTATAAACCACAATGGGAATAGGACTGAAAATAAAGATCAGTGAAAGAAATAATTATGAGCAAGTGCTGATTCTCCACTATGGCTTAGCTTTGAAGAGGCTTTCCACTCCCAGCACCACCCACCGGTTTTCAGGCTCTCTTTATAAAACATGTGTATATGAGCAGGAGAGGCTCATAGTCCTTTACCAGCTGCCTGGCTAACAAGCTGAGGAAGAGCAAGCTCTCCAAACATGGGAACACCCATTAAATATTGCCCAGGCCACTGAATATTGCCACTGTGAAAAAGCAAAACTTTTGTCAGGAAGCAGGGCAACTTTCCGAGTATAGGAAGTTAGCACAGTCTCTGTCTTCACCATGTAGCTTTTGCTGTGTATATGTAGTCCCCAAAATGCAAAACTGTGCCTCTCTCTACTGAACTGTCTTATGGCTATTTTTCACAATTTTCCAGGATTATCATTTACTAATAGGTAAGCAATTGTACATACACTGGTGTGAATCTACTCTCCTGGTTCATAGGCTGTACACAGAGCAGCAGTGAAGCCTGAGCTGGTGGCATATTTCTCCAGCATTTCTGATACATTTAGGCATCTGTTCATCATAAGGCTAGACTATGACATTCTTTCTGCCCTTACATGTATATGACATTAAAAGTCAAAGACAGCTGTGCTGGTTTGAGGAAAGTAATCCAAAACGCAATTTAAAACCAGCTGAAAGAACACAGAAATAAGCAAACATTCATGTTCTTCAAAGTTCTTCATCAAACTTGATCAGGGTCTCAAGTGCCACAGCACCCACTTGTTTCTCCAGTGGCATCCATGAGTCTCTCGCTCTCTCTCCCCCATTAAATATTTTTTAAAGAAAATCACTGGGGCCCCAAGTTCTCCTTCCTGTGTCTGCATCTGCTGCAGATCAGCTGTTTTCTGATTTCTGCCCTCAGAAAACTTTCCCCTTTGGTTTCTCACTTTCCCAGTCACTAGTCTCTGCCCTTGCTCTCTCCTGTCTCCATCCCTTTCTAGCCTTCTTTTTCACTCACTCATCTTACTGTTTCTCTTCACTCCCAGATGCTCTGCCTTACCTTCCTGTTTCTCTCAATCCACCCTCTTGACTTGCTCTGTCTCCCCTCTACTTGCCTTGCTTCTTCCTCCTCCATCCTCACCTCTAGCCTAGTCCTCCTCCTCACCACCTCTTTGGCTTACTTTTGACTAGCCAGGTCCACACAACAACCATTATGTGACTGTCTGTATCCACTGTGGAGCCATTTTGTGGTGTTACCTGCAGCAGTTTCTCAAATTCCCAAATGAGTCCACAGGTCCAAAAGTGCTGGGGACTCCTGAGCTAGATGCTAAGAAAGCAAAGGCAGGAAAAAGAAATGTTCTTTCCAAAATTTTGGCCAGGTATAGAGGCCATGAAATCATTTTGTTCCTCCATGTTATGCCTTAATATTTCCATAATACAGGTTAAGCAACAGGACTACCAGGTGCTGAGACACACCCATTTTTGTCAGAACCATCCAAAGCTTCTTGTGATCACTCAGCCAAAGGCTTTGTGTAGTCTATAAAGCATGGCGTAATCTTCCGAAATTCTTGGTGCATTCCAATAGCCAATATATATTTGTGATATGATCTTGACTAAAGAAAGGTGGGTAAAAGGAGTTAAAGAGGGGTGAAAACTGGTGAAAGATACATCCATAATTTAAGACCTGCAGATGATGCCATAATACTGGCAGAAAACAGGAATGAATTGAAATAACTCCTGATGAATGGGAAAGAAGAAAGTGCGAAAGCAAGACTGCAGCGGAATATTAAGGAAACAAAAATCATGATCACAGAAGAATTGCACAACTTTAATGTCAACAATGAAGAAAATAAAATTGTGAAAGACTTTGCAAACTTTGGCTCAATCATCAATTCAAACAGCGCCTGCAGCCAAGAAATTAGAAAGAGACTTGGAAGGGTAGCAGTAAGGGAACCAAAGAAGCTGCTCGTGTAAGTATGTTTCATAGGACACCAAGGCCAAGATCATCCACACTACTGTATTCCTGATCCCTATGTATGGGTGTCAAAGCTGGACAGTGAAGAAAGCTGACACAAAGAAAACCAATACATTCAAAACACAGGGCTGAGAGGGTTTTTTTGTGAATATCATGGACCATCTGAAAAACAAACACGTCTTAGATTAAATAAAGTCAGTACATGCCATGGAAGCAAAAATGATAAAACCAAAGCTGCTGTACTTTGAATACATCATGAGAAGGCAAGACTCACTGGAGAAGGCACTCATGCTAGGGAAAGTTGAAAATAGATGATGGTGACCAAATACTAGATGGATGGGTTCCAGCACAAGCAGATCTGGCTTTCAACTGGCCAAAAGCCCTTCCATCTTGTCTGGACGAAGCTTCAATGTGTTTATCCTCACCCAGTTCATTAACAAGGTAAGCCAGTGATTTAGAACCAGAAGAGCTTCCTTAGATGAGATGAAGAGAGATGATAAGGGTCTCCTCAGGATACTAGTGGCACCAAACCCGTTAACTCTGAAAAGCTCTCTCACCTTTCGTGTTCAATGGTATGGGGGTAACATGGAACCCTAAGGAATGCTACCAGGCCAATGGCCATGGCTTCCAACAGGAGTTCCCCAGCACCACCTTCTGAGGTCACACCTCCAAGAAGAACTAGAACCACCATATAACAATGCCAATTCCAGACAGCTGCCTCAGAGGGATACTTTAGTACCAAAGGCTGCCAGAACATCCAGCAAAACTGACATTCTCCCTATCCAGTTCAAGGTATAGATCATCTACCAAGCCAACCAGAACCATTTCTGTCTCACAACTAGGCCTGAAGCCAGACAGATCTGGATGAATCTAGCTAATCCCTCTCATTCAGCAATTCCTGAAATTGACAAGCCACTTGTACCAGCAAATTACCCAAGAATGTCATAGGTTGCCTTGAAACACTATACATTTAACATACACGTGTGCACAGAAATCTGACCCTCAGGAAGTATGAGAAGCTGCAGAAAGATATGGTTGCATTGTTGGTGACGAGGTTTACATTAAGAGAGGGCACAGTACATCTGGAATAATGGTACATGTATTTAGAGGCATCAGGTAAATTCCTGCAAGACAGTGCCACAACTTTTCATTTCTGGAGAAAAGGGAAGAGAATCGTCCATAATATCTAATGCACTGCAGAGGAATGAGCAGCAGCAATTTTTAAACGCCTTAGAGTGTCTCTTATTCAACTGAATCCCACTCTTTCCACCAGCTATTGATTTAAAACAGCAGCTTAGAAGAGAACCTGTGGAAGAGGAAGCAGCAATGAGACCGAATCCTCATGTTGTACATGGACTCTCTCCTGTATTTCTGGCAGGGCTCCAAAATGCACGGGTGAAGAAGCTGCTCCATGGATCTGAGATTATGATGATGCAAACCAGCAGTGCCTACTTTGCTCCTAAAATCACCAAAAATTCAATGCAATGACATCTTTCTTCCCACCAAGTAACTTGTACATTGTTTTGTGCTTTCTGGGCACCACTCATATGGGCTATGCACCTACAGAGAGCCTAGTATTGGGAAACTTCCACAGCTAATCACTCATTTCCTTTACAGAAGCTCCTCCCCTTCCTGTCCACAGGAAGTATGGGGAGGGGTTTCTGCTCATTCCCTCAGTTCCCCACCAATTATGTTTTCACTCCATTCCACCTTTGGGAAACGTTACGTTAATTCGTTTTTTCAGCTGAGAAGCCTGCCCCACCCACCATCACAATACTTGATGCCTAAAATTCCAATTTCCACCCAAACAACCAAGGAATTGCTACCTTCAAAAAGTGGCAGGCACAACACAGGTGAGTAGGATCTATCTGCAGCCAGTGGCCTTAGCAACAGATTCATGCCTGGTATTTGTCTTCCATAACGCACAACATTCCATAAGAAGGACAGCACCACTATGGGATAGTGGCCAGGAGAGCGGGGCTGGAACTCCCGAGATCTGGGGTCTAGTCTGTGTTCAGCCATGGAGCTGACTGGGTGACTTTGGGCCAGCAACACTCTCAGCCCAGCCTACCTCACTGCTGGGAGTGAGAAAGAGAGCTGCTTTGGGTGTTCTTATTCAAGAGCTGCTGGCTGGTCTCCAGAAGAAACAGAAGCAGGAGAGGCACAGGAGGGGGCTGGGGAATGTGCTGGGGTACATTAAGATGAGAGAAGCAGAGGTGCTTATCTCAAAGCCAGGCTCCCATGTGTGCAGGCAGACTCAGCAAATAACCAAGATGTACAGTTGGCAGCAGCAGGCCTGGAGCAGGGAGGTTGCTCAGACACAGACAAGGCGGGCACAGCTCTGGACCCCAAGACACGTCATCAGCAGAGATGGACAGCCCAACAGGAGGGGTGGCGTGCAGAGAGGTGTGCTTGTTTTCAGAAGCCCCTCCCAATGGGATGGAGCCCAGGCATGCTCACAAGGACAGTTCCTGGAGGTGAAAGCTAGACTGAGTTCAATGAACCGTTCTGTGCATGCTCAGAGATTCATTCTGAGTGCTTGTGCATCTTGAAAATGCTTTGGTCAAGAAAGAAGAAGAAAAGGTTTCCAAGGTTTTGAATCTGTGAAGGGAAGAACCCCCGTTCATGCCATTCGCAGAGTTATTGTTGTGAGGTTAAGACTGAGAGGAGAATAATGTAAACCACCCTGAGCTCCTTGAAAGGAAAAAAATATGAGGTAGAAATAATAATACTAATAACAAACATGAAACAACCTGAGGACCACATGGCCCTTTTGTACATACATTAACAACACAAGTTTATACTTGTCTACTCAGGAGTAAACCCCACTAATTCAGTGGAACTTTTTACTTAAATGTGCATAGTACTCCAGCCTAAGACATAAATTTATATTGCTTGAAAACAAATATTCTCCTCAAAACAGGTCAGTGAATTAAGATTTTCTTATGGAAAATCTCTATTAAATCATGAAAATGTTATAAATGTTTAAAAAGATCAAATTATATGTGCCCTCATAATATTTAGTGATCTAATGTAAGTTTTGAGATACTGTGCAAAGTGGTTCTTTATATAACCACAAAAAATAAAAAGTTTGGATATTTTTAATAGCACATTCTTCAGATAGCAGTGTTTTATTATCATACATTAGGTTGGAATTTACTCAATAAAACTGTAAAAAAAACCCAACCAATAAACTGCTTCCATGGTGATCATTTCTGGCCAATCTTTCATTTTAAATTGTACATTTAAAAAGCTGATTCCATTAAGTTTCAAAATTAGCCATTCCTGGAAAGAGAATAAATGTATTGTTGAGGGAAAATTAGCTGCATTCCATTTCTTGCTCATCAGCTTCCGGTTCCAAAGGATACAGCTCATCCAAGGCAAGTTCTGAAACAGAGTGTGCGCATTTTAGGAGTAGGAGACACTTTGAAAAAAATAGCATCATTATTCAAAATCATTTAGAGTTAAATCCCTGTTCACCTATGATGCTGATGAAGTGGTATTTGAAATTTAATTTACAGAGTGATTATGAAGATGAATGGGGAAACCAAAAACTTTGTACGATAAAAAGTGCTTGAGAAGTGCTAGGATCTTAAAACACATTTGGTAAATTAGATGCCCCATCAAATGGAGAGGCCCACTTTATTTGGGGGACAGTCTACTGCACCCCTCCTTCATTCACGGAAGCCTCCAAACCGGGAGGCTGACACGTATCTCATGGTGGAGATGGAGTGTGGCACCAGCAGTCTCTACCGCCACGTGCCTTGCCCCGTGCGCTGGATCTGGACAGCTGTTTCCGTTGTCCAGATAAAGTGCCAGTGGGGGGAAGGAGGGAGGTTGGGCCATGAAGCTCACAGGGTAACTTTGGCCCAGTCCCTGACTCTCAGCTTGACCTACTTCCTAGGGTTATTGCAAGGATAACGTCAGGAGGACTATGGAAGCCACCATCAGTTCCTCGTAAGAAGGGGAAAAGGCAGGATGTAAACATAATAAATAAATGCTCTGACGTGGCATAAGACAGCTTCCTGTGTTTATAATTTGGTACAACATGGAACCCACGCCCAGCAAGGCTCTGCAAGGTGGATTCTGCCAGCCACAGAGCTGTTGGATGAGAACATTTCTTTGCAAGCAGGCCCAACTCTGTGCCACATGCCCAGGAGCACTGTCAGTATTAACAATTAATGGCAGAGGGGGCAGCTCACAAAGCCCTAAGACTGCTCTGCTCCTTTAAGAGAGATTCTCTAAGCACCAGCCATTTGCAAAAGACGGCCCTGTGGGTTGGGAATTACATTCTGACTGTTAGCCTTTGAAAAAAAATTGTCACAAAAGGAAACACATAGAAGCCAAAGGTGCTCTGTGGGACTTCAGGAAGAAATTAGAGGGAAAACCCCAGCTCAGTGGCAGATGGCCTGATCCGAACTGGCTCAGCAGAAAGCAGCTTCGTAAGCACACTTGCCTGACTCTGTGAGCTAGTAAAGCAGAACAGAAAACTGCAGTCGGAAATTGTGCAGGTAGCGCTTGCACTGGTCCCAGCCTCAGCAGACCATGCATTTTGCTTGCATGGAGGCTGCACACGCTTTCTGTCTTAATTACTGCAAAAATGGGAAATGGCAGCACAGTGCATAGTACATTATGTAAAATAAGGCACTGAGGGTCTAAGGGTTAATGTGTGATGAATTTCCTTTGAAAGCACAGTAGATCAACATGAAATTAACAGAAAAGCTAACAAATGGACTACAAACCAGGGGGTAAAGCTTTGATCCATGCACACCTACAGTGGGACTAAAATCCCACTGAGTTCAGTACTCATATGTACTTCTGAGTAAATATGCATAGATAGAATAGGGTGGCTAGTTACTCTCATGGCATCAGTCACATTTCCACAATTAGCCTCACCTTCACAGGCTTTCAGATTTTGAACTCTTCTGAGGATTGTTCTGACACCAGGCATGACATGATCATATTGATGGAGCACTTCCAGGCAATGCTCGTGGAAGAGTTTATCCTTTTGAGACAGGGCATGCAAGAGCAAAACAGTCTGCCGTAAGAACTGAGTAAGTCGCTTCCCATGCAGATCAAACAGACTTCCTTCTCCCTTTCTGACTGTCAACCACTGCCTGTGCAGCATTATAATGAGAGCTTTCACTACCTGCAAGAGAAAAACACAAGTCTCACACACATTGGAAGGGTTCGACTTTGCCCTTCACTGCTATAATTGTGTACATGGTAGTATTGCAGTGAAAAAAAATAAAATTCTTATTGGAAGGAGGAATAGTAAAGAATTCACATGGTAGAGCAGAAAATTGTTCATGGATGATTTTTGTAATGCGTCACGGATGGACAGATTTTTCAGCTTTTAAGTGTTGTAAAGCATTTGCTGTGGTTCTAATTATGCACGATTAGGATCTTAATAACCAATACTTTATTTTAGCAGCTTACCTCAGAGTTGCACTGGCAATCTTTTCCAACAAGTGAAACAAAGAGACTACAGCACTGCACACACTTGGTTAGGAAGCGAACAGTCTACAATAAAACAAAAAACAGACAATGTAATTTGTGACAGAAATCAAGAAAAGCAAAACACCCAATGTCTTTAAAACTTGCAACTAAGACTGCAACATTATGCACCTTTATCTGAAAAAAATCCCTAATGAAGGCAAGTGAGGCTCACTCCTAAGTAAGTGAACAGATTCACACAACATGCAAATTAACCCACCATGTGCTCTGTGTGTGGCCACCAGTTTGAATATACAGGGTTGCACTGTGTCATGTGAATTCGACCACTGTACAGAATATTTGCATAAATGAATAACCCCAGATTAGTAGTAGGGTTATTGAATAACTGACAGTGCCTGATTCACATGAAACGGAGCAGTCCCTGATCGCCCCCAACAAGGGACAGTTCACTCGAACAGCAGCAGTGCGTGCCAGGCACTCAGCCCAGCACTTCCTAATTCACAAGGCCTGGCTGTGTCACTTAAAGCAGCCTAGAGCCCACAGGGTCAGGCCTGAAGATCAAGTTCCACGCACTCATACAAGAACAGTTCAGTGATACTTAAAAAATGGTCCCTGAATATACAAGCTCTGTTCCAGCAAGGTACACACAGACCAGCCAGATGTACATTAGGTATTCCTGAAGAAAGCATCGAACGACGGAAATCCCTCCATGAAATACAATTCCTATGGGGAGATGTTGGTTGATGTTAGAATGGTAACAATTTTTATAGTATCTGCAGTCTGAAGTTTTGCAGTAAGAAAAAAGGGAAGAAACCCCTTGAGTCTCGCATGTCCTGTTCAATTAAAGGCTGAACAGCTTTCCAGCCTCTTCTTCAGACACACGCACACACACAGTCACTCTTTACCTCTTGTTCCAACTGTAGCCAAAGCATCTCAGAAGCTGATTTATCTGGTCGTGATGTGATATACATGTACAGTGCCAAGAACAGGCAGGATTCTAGGAAAAGGGTTATATCAAGCACGTCAGTCTTATCAATTAGCCATGTTATTGCAACGCCCCCAAAATCACAGCACATTTTTTTGAACCGTATCCTTCATCGCTTTCTTGGGCACTTCATATGAAAACTTAGTTACAATTATATTGCTAATCCATTTCAACAAGGACCTTCTAAAAATGGACAAACAGCTAGAAAAAGGTAACAAAACATAAACCCCAAACCTCAAAAAATCACCTAAAACACTATTTCAGGCAGTGATCTCCCACTACCTGCATTTGCCTGGCTTTTGCTCTGCCATCCTGTTAGTGAGCAAATGTGTGAGGCTGGCTGAAGGACAGCTCCCTCCCCATCGGAAGGCTGCCAGACCCATTTGTCCAGCCACAGTGCAGCACTCACATACAAGCACACAACCAGCACCACTCTGTTAATGGCCCAGAACATTCCTTTGTATTTCCTTGAATTGAAACCCCAGGTAGCCAAAGATGTTACAACAAATTTCAGAACTGCAGAAGTCCTGAGACGGGTAATGCTGCTTCACTAGTTTGAAAACTGAAACCAAAATCTGCATAAAGTAACTAATTAGCTTACATATTCACTCCAGCCTTATGATTTAGTTGTCCTACAAAACTGTCCTATACAAAATCAATAGGATTGGGAAGATGCTCGCTGTCTCACCTGAACACGAACAAAACTGAGTGGCCAACTCCTGACGCTCGGCAAGTAAAGTTAACAGCCTCACACACAGGTGGACGATACGCAATGGAGTTTCAGAAGTCACACAACGGAGCAGCGTCTGTGTCTGGCTGTTGAACAAAAGCTGGAAGCTTTTACAAAAATAAAATCCATTAAGATAAAGGCTAGGATTTTTACAGGTATGTCTGCAGAGCAATTCTATGCATGTTTATTCAGAAGCAAGGCCTGCTGTGCAAAACGGTGCACTCTTCCTATGAAGGGTACAACCTGTCTGGGGGCCACAGAATTTGCCAGAGACCCAGTCCTGAGGTCCTGCAACCTCAGTGCTGAAATCCAAAAACTGAGCCACTGTAGCTCCCCTCATGGCCACTGCAGAAAGAACTAGGCAGGCTGCACCTCCCAGGGCAGCTGTACCTCAGAGAAGGAAAGGGGGCATCCCCATAGGTCAATTCCTGCTGTGTTCCAGTCTCCTTCCCTTCCCCTCATCAGTGCTTTATCTGGATGGCCAAAACTGCCAACTAGATAAACAGAGGCCTGTCAGCCTCTGCATTTGGAGGCTTACCTGCATCAACGGCAGGAGTCCTTGGACTGCACCCTAAGCGTGTTTAGGACTGCAGCCTTGCCTTCTCAACAAAGACAAGAGTATGGTTAGGAGCTTGAACAGGAGAAATCCACAGTGGGATAGGATACAACATATCCTACACAGTTTCTGTGTATTTCAGTAAAGCTAGCCCCCCTTGCCTCAACTCTCCGTACCTGCAACTGCTAAACAAGGCATCCCCGACGTGTTAATCCTGCAATTCCCAGCATGGCTGGCTAGGGCATGCTGGGAGTTGTAGGATGTTTTTCTGTCCATACATGCCCAGGAATGTGGCTTTGACATTCCTCACCAGAAGGACCATAACGCCTAGAATAAAGTGGTACAGGTGTCAACCTAACTGCATCCTTTATCAAGATAACCATGACTATTGGCTCATAACCATGACCATAACCATGGCTCAGGCAAATAATCATGAAAAGTTCTTTGGAAATAGTGGCTGTTGTACTCAAGCTGTATTTTACCTTATTAATAAGTCAACCGTTGAACGTTCAGCTAATTTCACCAAGACTCTGAAGCACTGATACACGATGCTGTGTCTTTGGCACCCCACCACTGTAGCACATAAAGTCAAAAGCTGCAGCAGCTTTTTGAACAAGGGGTGCTGGGATGGCTCAGCGTTAGTCACATCTGCTTCGGGCTCGGGCTCCTGAAGACCAGCTCTGTCTGACATATTGCGAATTACACTCTTGTCCTTCTCCAGATCTTCTCTGTCCCCCAAATCACAATCCGCTTTCATACTCAAAGAAAGTAGTGCACAAATAACATCCCAGCTATAAAATACCAAATAATAAAGAATGCAAAGAGACACAAGGGCAAACTCTTCGAGCGCAGATAAAAAATTGTCTACACTTGATGCTGTACTAGAGGACGTTCTGGAAGAACAAGTAGATTGGTTCCCCGAGGAACTGCTCCCTGCCTTCATCATTAAGAGGAGGGCTTGGTGATATGCACCAATGTGATGTTCCAGGAGAGGAAGAAGATGTACTGCCCCAGGAATTTTGTAGCGCTTAGGGTGGGATATTCCTCGCCTGCTTTCTTCTGAGCTTCCTTCCAGTGAATCTTCATCCATAGCAATCAGATTCAGTCCAGCAAGGGCCAGTCTCTGAGCCACTCTCAGTGAAGCCTCTTCTTCCTGAGAACTTGCAATCCGGTCACAGAAGCTTCCCGTAGCTCCTCTAGATAAAGCAGAGCAGGAAATCAATACTATATCCCTAACATCATGCAGGTCTCAAAATCTGAATATGGTGCTCCAAGCAGAGGGTTTCAAAAAGCATCTTATTTCAACAGCGCACACAATATGCTCAACCTATTACTGCCACCAAGGCCTGCAAAGAGGAAGGTCCCTCTCATAAGGCTGATCTGGCTTAATTTAATGCTTTCCTCAGAATAGATTTTATTATTTACTTTTATGTACTATATTTATATTCTGCTGCTAATGGTCCAACAGGACTCTCTAGGTGGAGTACAAAACACACAGAATTATTATGCTGAATTATTCTTGATTGATTGCATCTGCATGCCACCCCATAGCCCAAGGGCTCTCTGGATGGCTCATATTGAATCAGAACACGTATACCAAAAGTAACAAAAGGAGAATAAAACTGAGATATTGGTTCAGTTTGTCTTAACAGAAGTTTGCACAGTCAGATCTTCGAGATATGCCACTGCCAGAATCCTAATGCCATATTAACATCAGAGACATGTAATATTACACCACGGTGTAACAACTGCCAGTGAGGGAGAGGTCAAGGAAAGAGCAATTGCTCAGTTGTCCATTGAAAAGCATTTAAAAGCGGGGGGGGGGGGGGAGAAGGTGCACCAAGAAACAGGGAAGAATACGATCTCCTCTTAACAATGTAATTTTCTCCATTTAAAATGCTGACCTGACACTTCTTATTGCCCCTCACCTTTACAAAACTTCTGTACATCTCTAGCTTCTCCAGAAAAGAGACATAGCATCTTCTCCACCTTTTGGTGCACCATCTTTTGCCACTTCCTAGCAGATAGATTCTGGTGCTAAGGACACTGGAGTATTAGCTGGAAGACTGAGGGGAAAGGAGGGGGAGTACAAACCACCGTAAGCCCAACCATTCGTTGGACAAAAAGTAGGTTGTTTTGTGAACAACTCATACATTATGGCTTATTCACAGAGTGGCTTAGCCTGTCATGTGAACATGCCCACTATGTTGCAGATCTCCCTGGAGTTACATAATGCTAGTTGTGCAAAACACTAGGATTTTTTTTTAAAGGATTTTTACTGCATGCTCTTGCAAGGAGACACTGTTATAAATGGAAATAAGCATATTTCTTCTGATTCAAAGAACGGTTTTGATATTATTGTAGAGTACATGTTTTTAGAATCACTTATTACTTAAAACATACGCAGGGAAAGAACTAGATTGCATGACAGGACCAGGCCGAGCTTCAACCTTACTGCTAAGAAGATAGCAGAGTCCTAGCGATGATCCCGGAACAATCGGCTGCCTCATCAGCGCATTTATCAAAATGGAACCTGCAACAATATATAAATTTAATGTTCACAACAATCACAGCAAATGGGAGAGGGAATGTAATAGAAAATCCACAGCTGAAACAATTCTTATTTATTCCATGACAGTATGCTGATGACACGCCATCACCAAGCTACCTAACTTGAGAGTCTGTGTGGTATAGTATAGCTGGAATTGAACTCAGTCAATCTGGGTTCCAGTTTCTGCTCAGTCACGGAACCAACTAGGTGATTTTGGCCCAGTCACAGACTCTCAGTGCAACCTACCACACAGGTGGTTGTTGTGGGGATAAGATTGAGAGCAGGAGAATGACGTGTCACTTCGAGTTCATTGAGAAAAAAGTGGAATAGAACTCGAACAAACAAACTAATTCTATTTCTCCTTTACATCTTCAGCAGGTGAGGTTGTGGATGCACTAAACCAGTGTCTGGCTTAACAACAGACTGGATGAAGGCCAACAAACTGAGCTCCATCCAGACCAGACTGAGATACTGCTGGTGGGTGGTTCTCTTGACCAGATACGGGGTGATTAACCTGTTCTAGATTGGGTTGCACTCCCCCTGAAGGAGGTTCATAGCTTGGGGATGCTTCTTGATCCACCTTTGTCACTTGAGACTCAGGTGGCCTGAGAGGCACAGAGCACCCTCAACCAGCTTTGGCTGTCAGTTTGATTGGATCTGCATGGCATGTTATGCATAGCGGGCAAGCCACCATGCTGGGTTATCTTCAGACTGCTTTGCCACAAGATGGCTTATTTTGGGGCAACAGGTATCCCAGACAACCCCATGGCTTGTTCTAGGGCTCTTCAGTCCACAATACGCTGTTGTGTCATCAGGTCCCAGGACAGCAATCTCACTATGAATTGCAGGGACTGGTTAGTATGGGAAGAGCCACAAAGCCCTTCCACTCTTCAGGATCCTACCTTTGCTACCACCAATGACAGTCCCTCCACTGATGCCCAAGGAGCACTTTGGAACACCCATCACTGGGTCAACACTCCCACTTTTTTCAATCCCAGAAAATTACACAAATATATTTTAAATTGTTTTGGATTGTTGGTCTTTCACAAATGTGCTCTTATGGATGTCAGATATGCCTAGCCTTGGCTAGCCAATGCCCTTGTCTGTTTCCACTGTCCTAGGTAGCAGCAAACACATTGCTATCCCTTTCTGGGGCTCCATTTTTGGAGCACTCGCTGCTGAACATGTTTGAGGCTCCAGAAAAAACACCACCAATGGTGAATAAAATGGGGCAATGATCAGAGCAGAGAGGAAGATACAAGATGGTTTCTGCCACAAGGAACACTGAGATACCAGCTGGAGGACCAATATGCTGAAATAAGGTTACAAGCAAGTGCAAGAGGGAGGAAGTACTTGTTTATTTTTATTATATTTTTACACCACCATCAGCTCAAAATCTCCCCAGGTAGATCACAGAATCAAAATATAATAATAAATACAAAACAATAATTATACCATCACCATAAAATACAATAATACAATATGACAGCCACCACAGCTCAGTTAATCTTAGAGGAAGAGTAAAACAAAAATGGAAATAAAAAATTAGCTATTAAAATATTGGGTTTTCATGTGGCACAAAAAGGAACCAAGTGTGAGTGACAGGCACACCTCTTTGAGGAGCTCATTCCACCGATTTTATTTATTTATACACGTATTTATAGGCCACCTTTGACTGCTGAGGCCTTCCTAGGTGACTTACAGTACATAAACAGATGGGGCGCCACAGCTGAGGAGGCCATTCTCCTAGTAAGCAGTCTCCTTGCTTCCTTTGGAAGGGCCTCCACTGATGGTCTCAGGGTTTGGGTAGACCCATACAGGAGGAGGTGTTCTTCCAGATAACAAGGCCCCAAACCATTTAGAGCTTTAAATGTTAATGTTCGCTCTTTGAATTGTGTCCAGACTTCAATCGGTAACTAATACAATTGCCAGAAGATTAATGTGATGTATTCGTGTTGGCCAGTCCTGGTTAGCAGCCTTGCTGTTCTATTTTCCACCAACTGAAGTGGAAAATATTTCCATTTTCAAAGGCAGCCCCATGCAGAATGTGTTACAATAGTCCAAACAAGGGGCTACCAGGACATGGATGACTGTTCCTGGGCTCTGCCTGTCCAGATAGGGACATAGTTGGTAAATCAGCCTAAACTGATGAAAGGTGCTCCGTGCCACTGAGTCCACTTGTGATTCCAGCTGCAGTTCTGGGTCTAGGAGCACTGCCAAACTACAAACCTTGTCCTTTGGCAGGAGGAGTGCAACCTCATCCAGAACAGGTTGAACATTTTCCAACTGAACAGATGACCCACCCACCAATGGCACCCCCATCTTGTCTGAATCGGGTTTCAGTTTACTGGCCCTCATCCAGTCCAAAACTGAACTCAGGCACTGATTCAGGACAACCACTGCCTCGCCTGGGCTGGATGAAAAAGAGCAGTAGAGCGGAGTGTCATCTGCATACTGATGGCCTCTCAGCTCATACCTCCAGGTAACCTCACCCAGTGGTTTCATGCAGATGTTAAAGAGCATGGGGGATAGAATGAAGCCTGTGGTACTCCATGGCGTAAGTGCCATGGCACAGGGCAATAATCTCCCAGCATAACCTTCTGGAATCTGTTGGTCAGGTAGGAGTGAAAGCACCACAAAGCAGCACCTCCAACCTCCCCAGTCTATCCAGAAGGACATCACAGTCAATGGTATCAAAAGCCAATGAGAGGTCTAGGAAAATCAACAGGGTCACACTCCACCTATCTCCCTCCCAGCAAAGGTACTGCTACAGGCTACCAAGGCAGTCTTCCTTCCAAAACCAGGCCTGAAGCCTGATTAACATGGATCTCGACAGTATGTTTCATCCAAGAGTGTCTGAAAGCCTGTATTCTGAAGATGACACAGTTCCCATTCAAAAGAAAAGCCAATGCAGTCCCTATAACACTGCTTTACCAAGAAGTTTGGCCAAAGCAATGATGTTCACAAAAAGCCAGGCACAAAAAAAAGCTAATTCCAGACCATTATTACCATGGATAATATAAACACACCTAGCAACAAACTGGAAAAAACAACTGTTGTCTTTGGTATCTATTACTCAGTAACACTGATTAAAATTTTAAAATGAGCATGTAGGGGACTTCAGACTCACAAAACTGGTTTGGGCCATTTCAGGAAGCCTCACATTCAGAATCTGATTA
This sequence comes from Varanus komodoensis, assembly GCF_004798865.1. Classification (NCBI taxonomy): domain Eukaryota; kingdom Metazoa; phylum Chordata; class Lepidosauria; order Squamata; family Varanidae; genus Varanus; species Varanus komodoensis. The sequence continues at coordinate 8,374,982 of NW_025336346.1, forward strand.
ATTCAATTTAAACACTGTGTATGTGTTTTAATTTGTGGTTTCACCACTAAAGAATGAGGGTCTAGTCAAGCAGGCACCTTTGAAAGAACAATAAAAGGTGACCAGACTGGAGTACCATCATTTAATAACTTGAACAACCTTGGTCAGATTGATGGGATACAAATGAATTAATATTTAATGTAGCTAGAAAATCTGCTAGTTTGAGTCATAAATATTAAACTAAGTCTGTTGTTAATGCTTGTAGATAAATTGACAGCTCTTGGTTATTTCATTTGTAAAGTCCTTTGGCTTTGCTGTGCATTTACTGATTTGTTTACAGCAACTTCTCATTTAGCTATAATAAACCAGGGCAGAATATCTCCTTGTTTTGACTGATGACTGAGAGGCTCTGGGAAGTGGCTGGTGTTCTAGGAAATAGGAGCTTACTCAAAGAACAAAAGGAAGGAACCCAGGTACTGTCCACAGGTCTAAACCTCCCAAAAATTGCAACGATCCTTTAGAGTTCCTATGATCTTGAGTGAACAGAAACTACAGCAGAATCTCCAGGCTGATCTCTGGGTGATTGGAAGTAGATTGTTAAACAGGGTGGAATTAAGAATCCTTGCCAAATTGATTCTTTTCAGACAGACAGAGGAAATGGAGATTGCTCAGAAGAAACAGGAGTGGATTTTTCTGTGGAAAGACTGCGCACTCTCTTCAGTTCAGTTACTTGAAACAAGTTCCTGGGCCCAGAATGTGATTAAACTCTTGGTTTCTAATTTAAAAAACCCAAAATATATCCTACAAGTCTGAAGTCTGCTCACTCATGCTCTAGGGGAACACATTTTACATTTCTATTTACAATTCTAATCCTAATATATGGATGCAATTATGAGATTTCTTGGTTGGACTTACCTTGTTTTTGAGCACAGATATAACTCGTTTCTTGCTTCACCGTCTCTGTCTCAAGGTCAGGCATCTTATTGTCTGGAAAGAAAGCTTTGTAGTAATCCCTGTAGCAATATTAAATTTGCTTTTGGCTTTTAGCCCTATCTAGAGTGTCTTATATCAGAAGACAGTAATACTACTGCTGACATTCAGTTTTCGTGCTTCAGTTGAACTGTATACAGAGATACAAGTTTATACTGGGCATTCTTACATTAGAAAATCAGTAACAATACATTTATTTTCTCCACAGTCTAGCTGAAGGATAATTAATGCTATTCACATAGGTTATGTAATGCCCCAGATACATCAAGAAAAAGAAGATAGAATTTTAGAATCTGTTCAGATTTTGAAATGGTTAGGTTTCGCTGTTGATGTACTCCATTTATGCTGGCTTTTCATAACCTGTATGCAAATGCGTAATAGAAATCCGAGCACTGCTGTGGACTGAATGGTACAGTTGTCAAATTTTAATCAGTTTCTGTTACTGTGTCTTTTTATTTAAAGAATGTTATATTGCCTAAAGCATCCTCAAGTCAGTTTACAAGATACAATTTTAATAAAATATGAAATACGGCTAAATAAAACACTAACATAAATGTTTAAGACAAGAACAATAAAAATAAATTTATAAAAGAGAGACAGACATCCATTCATTTAAAAATAGATTGAAACATCCAGGCCCATTTAAACGCCCATTTAGATTAAACGCCCATTTAGAAACCCTCATAAAAGAGCCATGCACCCAGTCCATAATAAGGATTAAAGCAGCATAGGGAAGGCCCTCTCCTTTGTGCTTGCCAGCCTAATAGCTCTTACTGGCTGGATCCAAGCAGGTTTGCAGGGATGGCAGCAGTCCTTTAAGTAACCTGCTTCCAAGACACTTGGGACTTTAAAGATGATGCCCAGCTGTTTAAACTGAGCACAGAAATATACTTGCAACCAGTGCAACTATTACCCAGTTGGGTCTTATTATTGTACACTATTTACACCAACATCTGCATATAACTGGTTTTCAGTTATACACACCAGTTACACACTGGATTAGGTCACTAATTATCTTCAACTTTCCTTGGATGACCTGGCATTCACCAATGGCACCTTGATGCCCAGGAAGCCTGTCATTAACCCACCAGAGTTATCCATGCCAGGAGATGGGTGGAAGTGGAGACCGCCCAGAGATAACCATCTACCTGATGGCTCCAACTCCCATTGTATTAGCACATTGTCACACTTATCTCTACTTGGGAAAACTTCACCTCTTCATTTCTGCAGAACAAGCTGCTGTTAAAAGACACTATAATAGACCAGGGCAGGCTTTCCTTCTATGGTTGAGTGGCACCCTTATTGCATGGGTGGCCTTGGAGAAGCTCGGCCAAAGAAACAACATCCTTCTCACAGAATTATCAAGGAGAACAGGAGTTAATGGTCCAATCACTACTGGACCACCATGATCTAAGGTGCTGTACGAATAATGGGCTCAGCCCACCCTGTCAGAGTTTGGGGAGGAGGGCACTGCATGCTGCTCTCCAGGGTAAATATGACCCCACCATGGTTATGGCTGCCCCATATATCTTCCCAAAATGCAACATACTGGATGTTCTACTTCTGCAACGTTTGTGTGGTGGCAGCCTTGTGCTTTTAATCCAAAATGCACCCAAACTGGAATTTGAAAGCCAATGTGGTGTAGTGGTTGAGAGAGGAGACTGGTACTCAGGAAATATGGGTTCTAGTCCCTACTCAGCCGTGAACTCACTGGGAGATGTTGGGTCAGTCGTAACACTCAGTGTAACCTACCTCACAGGGTTGTTGTTGTGAGGATAACATTGAGAGGGGAAAGAGAATTATGTAAACCACCTCACATTGCTTGAAAAGGAAAAAAAGGCAGGAGAAAAATATAATTAATAAATAATAATGCAACGCTTTCCACAAAAATAAAGATGGCAGCTACATCCAAAGGGTCCAGAGTGGGGGGAGTTATGTAACTCTGGGCCACTTGTCAGGAGAGGCACAGGGCCTAACATTTACCCAACTGTGCTACACAGTGGTGTCAAGTCTGCACACTGCTACACCTCCTTCATCCATTCCTGCACAAATTCATACAAATTCCACCAATATTTGTTTGCCTATACAAGCCACTAGTATGTATTCACAAAAGTCAAATATAATTAACTAAAACACATACTTACTCTTATTAGTCCTAGAAGCTTGGGTCTGCAACAGTGTTCTGGAGCAGGTTGCTTTAGGTGATAACTCAGAGCCAAAGGAATCGTTTGTGGGGTAACTTTTTTTTTCATTCTGAGTTGATCCTTCAACTTTTATAATGCTAGAGGGACTCTTTTTTGGACTAAAAAATTAAACAAATAGTATGCATTAATTGCAAAGACGTATTTACCTGAGAACTTTCTTCATTGCTTATACCACAAAAATATTGTCCAATCAATGATTCTGGTGAATTATACCTCCAAAGGAATGAGCGTAAATCAACAACTCTAGAAGCTCCATAGAGCTAAGTAGAACTGGACACATTAGTTCATCTTCCAATTATATGAGGAACAAGGTGGGAAATTCACAGTATCGTTTAGGAAGATTCTAGTGGTTGGAAGACAATCTTCTATCTTGCATGTTCAGTTATTGTGTTTGCACTATGATCTACTAGTGGAAACAGTCTTGAAATTCATTATATTCAGCTACAAAAAGGATAGATGCTCATCTTCTCAGCTGTCCTGAAACAGAATGAACCTGTATATACTAGCTGATTTGTGTTTCTTACTTTATACCTGATGTATGAAACTGAAGGAATAACAGGTTTAATTCTTTCACAGCTCAAAAGCTTTGTTCTCAGTTCATTCATTTCAGCATCTCTGAACTGTAGCTCAGACTGCAATGACTGTAACTGAAAGAATAAATTGTCTGATATTAAAACACAATAAAACACAAAAACATTAAAAATATCCAATATAATGAAAGAACGAATTCATTCTTCATTGCTCAATTTACTGCTCAAAGTATTGTTCATATTTTCCTCCAAGTTCCACCCAAATTAATGTGGCTGCAGATTGTGGTTATTAGCCAAACAAAAATGGTTGGATACTTCCACTTGCATGTTATACACCTTGGAAGAGAAAAGGCATAATACAGCAAACCACCAGTACTCTAAGTCAAAGATAATACGTCTTTAATAGGCAGAAGAAACATTAACAACTCACTTTAGCAGAGTATTTGGTCTTGCTTCGGAACAATGGGCACTGAGAAACGGAGACTGAATACCAACAATCTTACTTCATTTTAAATTGTTTTAGGTATGTGTCTAAGTGTGTGCCTTCCAATTACACATCTGCATGCAAATGTTTTTATAGTGTATTTTTAAGGCTTTTACTTTTATAAATTACCCAGCAAGCTTTGGCTACTGGGCTGTATAAAAATTTCAAAATGAAATTTATGTAGGACTTGCTTAGCAACAACCTGTGTGCTTGGGAGCAGAAAGTGTGCAAACAGCTGCGCTGTAGCATCACAAACAAGAACCACACATTTCTACACTTGAGAAATTTAACGTTAATTCTTAAATGTTATTAGCACTTCTTTAGTTGTATGCAATGAAGTGTGTCAGACGATGTATACTTTTCTTTTTTTAATACTGCTTTCATGTGAACATTTAAATAACTGAAGGAATAGAATAAAAGAAAAATTATAGATACGCTGTCTACATAACACAAACCATTAGGAAGAATTTTCAACTGATACCAAATACTCTATTTATTGAATTCCTTAATTAAAAAAAAAAGAAAAGAAAACAAAGATACTCTTTTAAGTATACATTCACCTTTCAACATATAGTTAAACCCCCGAAGAGAGAAACAGAGAGTGAACAAAATGAAGTTTTCAAACAAAGGACATTTAATATTTTTAAGTAGATTCTATTTTGATTTATTAACTAGTACCTTTCTGGAGAATTCCTTTTCCTTTTCACTTGAAATTTGAAGCTTCTCTTTTTCCATTTCCATGTATGATTTCTGCTGCTCCTCCAGACTGGATTTCATTTGCTGCATTGAGTCCCGGAGAATTTTGATTTCTCCATTTTTAGTGAGGATTTCATCTTGCATTTCCTTCAGCTGCAAATTTACAAAACAGTTCAAGCATAAGAAACACAGCACTCTTACCATGTTCGTTATGCTGGTATTCCTATTACTGCTGTGACAGGCCAAGTTCAGTACAAAGGGATTCCCCGAGAGTCAGGTCTCATCCCTTGCCCCCAAGTCCAGGCCCTAACAGATCACTTAGCTTTTGTGCATGTTTCCCATTCTAAAATCATGGTTTTCTGCATAAAAGATGGAGCATCAATTATCACCTAGTTTAAGGATCAGAGTTTAAGAATCAGTTAAATATTTTAGCGCAGCACTGATACTAGTCTCTCAACCTTTTTTAAGCTCACCTCCTAACCTCCAAAGCCATATTAATACATTTTTGTGAATGTGAGATGAGCAACACATAATGGAAGAACACTATCCCCACTCTAATAAAAAGTCAGTCACCCACCATTCATATTTGTTGATTTCACTAAGTGCACACAAACACCACTATTTTAAGTAATAAAGCATGATCTGCTTCCCCCTTCATCTCCCACAGAAGCATTTTTGCAGGAGATCCAGGTCTTGGGTCAAGGACTTCTCCACTAGCGCATGCCAAGGAGTATGAGCATATTAAATTCAAAAACTGTTTCAAAAGACCAAAAACAAACCTTTTTCTTCGCTTCCTCATATTGTGCTTGAAGTGTTTCGATTTTAAATTTGTCTTTAGGTGGGGCTTCTTCTCTGCTCCTTCCTGTTGACAGAAGGAAAGTTATGAAATGTGATGAACGTTTTTGTGTACATATCAGCAATCTACTCCTAATAAGGCCTGGATGCCTGCATGTGAAAGAATCCACACAGGCCTTTTCTTCCCTTAGCATACATGCATAAGCGGACAGACACTTTATTTCCCCTGACCAGCATCAAGGCCTGTTCTTCCATCTTGATCTTCCACTCCCTTAGTGCAAGTTACTTGAGTTCAGTCTCGATGAATTGCATATGCAATACTTTCCTGCGAAGTAAAAGATGCTGGGAAGACCTCCACCTGACCAAGCCCTGTGCCAGCTACTATACAATGGTCGCCTAACCTACATTAATACCATTATCTGTTTTTCATGTCACGGCCAGCCACACTAAAACAGACCATGAGCTGTGTGAGGGCTGTTTAATCCTCATTCAACACCTGCTGTCCGAGCTCACATAATACAACAAGCTATGGCAACCACCAGATGTGGCTTGCACATTCAAAATGGCAGCCAGTATGAACTGCAACACCCCAAGGGTTATCAACACCAACTTTATTTATGGTGGCTTGTCATGACACATGTGCCATCCCAGCATCTAAAAAGAATACTGTAAATGTCAAAGTAATACACAATGATCACTTAGTTTTCCTGCCATTGTTTTTATCACATAATGGAATTATTTTACTGCATATTTTTATATACTGGATTTCTAATATTTCTTGGATTTCTTATATTTCTAATATGGTGTTATGTCTCTGGTTTTGTAAGCTGTCTTGAGATCCATTTTGGAAAAAGATGGGATAAAATGTTATAAATAAAATAGAAATATTTAAGTTTGTTTACAGCAAAAAGCATTTCTAAGAAATCAACTGTTTTGCACAGTTTTATACAAATGTTAAGTCAGGCCAAAGGAAAGCAATAATCTGTATCTGCAGTCCAGTGCACCATTGCATAAACTCACATTAACTGATTCCAATGCAATTTAAATCTGTACAACCACGTCAAGGACCACAGCCTAATTTTCTACAAACAGCAACACTGGGTGCTTGCTGGGATCGTATTGAGCTTGACACACAACACTGCTTGAGTGCCCATTCGTGTATTTTTAACCACCCCTGAATTCAGAAACAGAAGCCAACTGCACAGTCTGTGCAGCAAAGTCAATAATTAATTAAAAATGAACAATTTTTTTCTGCTACATGGGCTAGTGAATCAGCACAAACTGCTGTGCTTGATGTCGTACTATACAGACTGTAAGAGCCAAAACACACAACTAGTTCTCTAATTCACAGTACAAACCAGTCCGTTTCTGCTTGGAAATGTTTCACTGGGCTCAAATCTCATGGCCATGTCTTGACTGCAGTGGTAGGCAACTTGTGGCCCTACAGATATTTTGACGTACAACTCCCATTATCCTTCACCAGGGGCTACACTGGCCAGGGCTGATGGGAGTTCAAAGCCACAACATTTAGACAACACACAAGAATGAAAGAGAAGAGGTGCTCAAAGTGCCTGAAATATTCTACCCAACTCATTGCAGAAATCCAATGCATTCTTCAGGAGCTTTCACTTGTCTCCCCAGAATGCATAGCAATGAATCCCTTCTATCTCTCCTCTGATGAAATTGATTATACTGAGATATATGTGGCCTCTGAACATCTTTAGCTGTATTATCCAAATTATACTTAGCTCCCTAAAGATAAAAAAGATATGTTCCAGTTTCTATCTATATGCTTACATATGAAAATGCAAACTGCACATACCAAACTGACATGCAGAAGTTGTCTCAGCTGTGTGGGCAATATTCCATGGCTTCATATGATTAGGTACCTTGAAAGTGCTATTTACTATGGAAGACAGTTCTGTATTTTGCCCAGTTCTCCATGTATTTGTTTCAAAGGAAACTTTTTCTGCCATTGCCTGAGTAGCAATAATATCTATCTCCTCCAAGTCATCTGCTGTAAAGTCATCACTGTCTGCAAAAGGATCTTCCATTTCTTTACACTCAGCTGCAGCAAAGCTTTTGTAACGCTTGTTTGGTGGGAAGCCTTCTCCATGGTTTCCAACATGACTCTGGTTTGTAGCTCTCTGGAGAGATGAAGGTGAAGTCGTAACTTTTGCCTGGTCCACATGGTACAAAATGGAGCTGTTTCTCTTCTTATTCCCAAGGAAATGGTTCACTGACATTCTTTGGTTGCACCTGGCAAATTTAAAGAAAATACAAAATAGTTTTCAGTTAAGGCATCATGTTCTTCTCAAACTGCCAAGATCGGGAGGGGGGGCACTATTTAAATTATGTAGTCTACAGCAGTGGTTTTCAACTTTTTTTACAGCTGGAGACTGGCAAAAATAGGAAAAATATTTCAGGGACCACTGAGGCAGAAATAAAAAGCATTATATACATAATATAGTATTTTGTGTATTAGTTTTTAAATACAGTCCCAAAAAAGGAAAATTTTCTAAAATAACCAGAAACTAAGCAGTAAAAAGTGCTAATAAAATAAAGTATTGAAATTAAATGTAACCAAATACAACTGAAATTTTTAGAGAGCAATATGTAATTCAAATAAGGCTACTGTGAAATCTGCTGCTGCTTCAAGAATACATGATTGAAAATTTATAATAGCAAAATACACAATCAATATAAATGCAATATTTTGCTCATAGCAAATCCAAATCCAAATACATTATTAACAGCAGGGCAATACAAAATCAAACCAAGTTACTTAATACAATAATATTCATAATGTTAAATAATGAAATAGAGTGACCCCCCCCACCCCCATACACACCAGCACGGACTGGCTGAGAAAACACTCTCAGCACAATCCCACCTCTGCATTTCCCTTCCCACAGCAGAGGTGAAAACAGCAGAGAAAGGAAAAGGCCTGGTCTTTGAGTCTCCACCCCTAGGGCGGACCAGCCGCGGTGGGGCTCTGGCTGGGCTCCCCATTGAGTTTCCTCTCCCCTCCGCGGTCTCCTCAGCCAAGGAAGAGGTGGGGAATCAGCAGGGAGAGCGCTGCGAGCCCCTCGCTGGTCCTGGCTCTTTGTGGACCGGCAGTTGAAAAACACTGGTCTACAGTATGTCAGCTTCTCTCACACTCAGTAGCACTTTCCTAAGGTAGCCTAATTATATGTATGCTGACTTGGAAATAATTCCCGATGAATTCTGCAGCCTTCATTCACACAGGACTGGAACCTAAGAATTAGTGTAAGATATGTATCAATCATTTTAATGGGTCTACTCTAAATTGGGCAAATACTGAATTCAAGTATTTGCCAGCTTATTCATATCCACAGCTCATGTGAATCAGGCTGTCCATTGATTTTACCAACCTCACACTTTATGAGTTGATTATTTTACAGTTTCTTGAATCCGGAAAGAGCATAAGGGGCCATTTAGTTTTAAGATCACAATGCTTGTGACAGAATTGTCTTTCTCAGCTTTCTTTTAAAATATTTAGCCTTCCAAAATGTAGAAGTTTGGAGACTGAATTGAGATGTAGCTTCTGGAAACAATAACAGTAAATTGGAGCCCATGAACGGTATTACAAGGCCCCTGTTATGTGGGCCACCGTAAAAAGAGAATAACCACCAGGGTGCTATGTAATCCAATGTTCCCCAACTCAGTGCCCTCCAGATGCTTTTGGACTGTAATTCCCAGCATTCCTGGCTGTTGCCCATTCTGGCCAGAGATCCCAAAAGCAAAAGTTGGAGAAAGCCCGATCAATTTTCATACCACTAGTACAATAATTATAGCCTATCTAATCAGATTCCATGCTAGACTAAGGACCGTGGACATTCAGAGCAATGTCTCCACATGAACAGATAATGCACAGATTTCGGCCTTGCAACTATCAATCCAGTCCCTTAATTTCAGGACCAGTACATATATGTTAAGTTTCACTTTATTAACTTAATTCCTCCCAGCCATATGCATATTTCCCTAACACTCTAATCCACTCATGCATCTGTTAACAAAATAGGCTTTCACCTACAAAACCTTCACTGCCAGCCAACTAGTTAGCAGAACATGTCTCTCTTTTTGTTTCAGCATATGCATACAGCTGCCCTTTCGCAACTGTTCTTCATGTAAGTGTGCCGACTAACTTGAACAAGGCTTATGGCATTTTTATGCCTATCACATTTACTATGGCACAAGCCAACCTTCCTCAACTTGGTGCCTTCCATATGTCCCGGATTACAACACCCAGCATCCCCCGCTAGAAGTGGCAGTCTGACATATTTGAAGGGCACCAGGTTGGGGAAGACTGGCATAAGTTTTTTGTAGACTGTGGCCCGCATCTGAAGAAGTGAACAGTGTTCTACCAAACTTTCTCCGCAACGTTACCTGTGCCGCCTCCACCGTGAAAACAAAGGGCAGCCAGGAGGAACCTCCCTGCCGTGACGAGCGGAGAAGCAGCGATTTTATGTCCCCGGATCCAGCGTTGCAGCTGAAACCTGGGAAGCCACCTCACTCGCTAACCGGCCTCCGCTCGCCAGCCTGCATCACCAGCGCTTCCGCAGACTCAGTGGCGAGCTGCCAGGAAAATGGAGCAGCCGAGCTGCGCAGATGGCTGCGCTGAAGGGAGCAGAGCGCCTCGCAAGCATACCGCGCCTACTTCCTCGCGCGGCAGGACAGCAGAAATAGCAGTCCCCGCCCCAAACCCGAACAACCAATGGCAGTCGCCTGTCTACCAATGACGGCAACGTCCGGTCATCTCTATGGAGGAAGAACGTAGAGTTCAATAGGAAGACAGGATGTGCAGACTATAACGCCTTCGGCGATTGGTCGATCCGGCTACTTTCCGTCCTGCTGCAATTTTAATTGAGTGCAGTGAATGAGCCTGCAAGGCAAAAAGATGCAAGGACGGCGGATGCTTGTCTTTTGATTCTGCACGGGATGTCCTGGCTATTTTCCTTTGCCTATTTCTGGACAGAGTGGTAAAATTGCCAGTTGTTCAAAAGAGACAGTGCAGTAATCCAGGTGTGGTGCCGTGATTTCTCAGCAGCGCGTTCCCACCTTTCGAAACAGAACAAGTAAAAGCAAAGGCAGATGTTCATACTCTTTGAAACTCGGATTTTGCCTTTTTTTTAAATGCACATTTTATTGCTCTGACTACACTTCCTGCACTGAAGGGCGCTGGGTGGGAGGTGGAAAACAGTTTGCTTATCTTCAGATTTATAAGAATTGTATCATGCGCTTTGAGATTTTACACAGCCGTTCCCAACGTAAAGCAATAATCAAAACAATAAGCTACATCCTTATAAAACTGCACGAATAGTTTTCAAAGAGTTAATAGATTAATAAAACAGAAAAGCTACCGGGAGCAGTCATAAAACATCAACATTTGCTATCCAGTAGATTATCATTTCTACCCCACAAAGGAATTAGGGAAACTAAGATAAGAGATAACAAGGAGCCTTTTAATATATAAAGTCTTAAGACGTTTATTTGGGGGTAAGTTTGGGGGAGCCTATAGCCCACTCTATCAGATGCATGGAATATTATGAAGAGTTTCAGGCTTTTTATACAGTACATATGAGGGGTGGGTGGAAGGGAGATAATCATAAACAGTGAGATCAGAAAGAAATTCAGTGCAGAAAGTACTAATAGTGACAATCACATCAATAACAATATTAATTTACAATGCAGCTGTTGCTGATAATAAACATGCTGACATTAGGTGAGCCAAGTAATGTATGCAGTGTGATAAAAATCTGTAATCCCAATTTAAACCTTTGGCAATAGAATTAAAGCTGTTGATGAATTCTAATTTTGCATGCAAAACAAGTGCATTACCACTGAGCTTATAGTTTTCCTTTGGTCTTTTCCCCTACTCCCATAAGAGAAGCCCAGACTCACAATATCAGTCCTTCCAGCCCTGGTCATATATGCATCTTTAGTTAAAAGTATGTCCTTAAATGGGCACAACTCACAATGTTAACAAGATTGCAATTCTGATAGGTACATTGTCACTTATTATTCAAATTACTGTTGTGTACCTCTACTCTTTTCATGAACAAAGCAAAGTGGGACTCGAGTCCTCATTAGTGTTGTGAATATAATGGTTAGTCATTTTTTTTGTTGACAAGTGAAATGTGATCTCATACATTAGGCCAAGTAACAGCCAGAGATTGTGCAGCAACAAAAAACAATCTTGTGGCATCTTATACAAAGGGGAAAAAGTTATTGTGGCATGGTCTTTTGTGACCTAACCCTGACAGACAGATCCCTGAAGTTTTATCCTTAGCAGATACATGAGTATACTCAGTACAAATGAAGAAAGGAACTAAATTAAAGCTGAAGACCTTCTAATGCAAAGAGCTTGTGGCATTTCAGTGCGGAATGGAGTAGCCAATTCACAACATCACTTACAGGAGACAGCACAGTTTTTCTAGTTGTTGTTAGTCGTGAAGTCGTGTCCAACCCATCGCAACCCCATGGACAACATTCCTCCAGGCCTTCCTGTCCTCCACCATCCCCCGGAGTCCACTTAAGCTCACACCAACTGCCTCAGTGACTCCATCCAGCCACCTCATCCTCTGCCGCCCCCTTCTTCTTTTGCCATCTATTGTTCCCAGCATTAGGCTCTTCTTCAGTGAGTCCTTCCTTCTCATTAGGTGGCCAAAGTATTTGAGTTTCATCTTCAGGATCTGGCCTTTTAAAGAGCAGTCAGGGTTGATCTCCTCTAGGACTGACTGGTTTGATTGCCTTGCAGTCCATCGGACTCTCAGGAGTCTTCTGCAGCACCACAATTCAAAGGCCTGAGTTCTTCGGCGCTCAGCCTTCCTTATGGTCCAGCTTTCACAGCCATACATTGCAACTGGGAAAACCATAGCCTTGACTATACGCACTTTTGTCGGCAGGGTGATGTCTCTGCTTTTTAGTATGCTGTCTAGATTTGCCATAGCTTTTCCCCCAAGGAGCAAGCGTCTTTTAATTTCTTGACTGCAGTCCCCATCTGCGGTGATCTTGGAGCCCAGGAAAATAGAATCTGTCACTACCTCCATTTCTTCCCCATCTATTTGCCAAGAAGTGAGAGGACCAGATGCCATGATCTTAGTTTTCTTAATGTTGAGTTTCAAGCCAGCTTTTGTGCTCTCCTCCTTCACCCACATCAAGAGGCTCTTTAGTTCCTCGTCACTCTCTGTCATTAGAGTGGTATCATCTGCATATCTGAGGTTGTTGATATTTCTCCCAGCAATCTTAATTCCAACTGGTGATTCATCTAGCCCCACCTTTCTCATGATGTGCTCTGCATATAAGTTAAAAAGGCAGGGCAACAGTATACAGCCTTGCCGAACTCCTTTCTCAGTTTTGAACCATTCAGTGGTTCCGTGTCCAGTTCTCACTGTTGCTTCTTGACCAGGTTTCTCAAGAGACAAAAAAGATGATCTGGTACTCCCATCTCTAAGAACTTGCCACAGTTTGATACAATCAAAGGCTTTAGCATAGTCAATGAAGCAGATGTTTTTCTGGAACTCCTTAGCTTTCTCCATGATCCAACGTACGTTGACAATTTGATCTCTTGTTCCTCTGCCTCTTCGAAATCCTGCCTGTATTTCTGGTAGTTCTCAGTTCACATACTGCTGGAGCCTAGCTTGTAGGATTTTGAGTATAACTTTGCTAGCATGTGAAATTAGTGCAATGGTGTGGTAGTTTGAACATTCTTTGGCATTGACCTTCTTTGGGATTAGAATGTAAACTGACCTTTTCCAATCCGGTGGCCACTGTTGAGTTTTCCAAATTTGCTGGCATATTGAGTGTAGCACTTTTACTGCATTGTCTTTTAGGATTTTGAATAGCTCAGCTGTAATACTGTCGCCTCCACTGGCTTTGTTGTTGCTCAGACTTCCTAAGGCCCATTTGACTTCACCTTCCAGGATGTCTGGCTCGAGGTCAGTGACCACCCCATTGTGGTTATTGGGGACATTAAGCTCTTTCTTGTATAGTTCTCCTGTGTAATCTTGCCACCTCTTCTTAATCTCTTCTCTGTTAGGGCCCTGCCATTTTGGTCCTTTATCATGCTCATCTTTGCATGAAACATTCCCTTCAAATCTCCAATTTTCTTGAAGAGATCTCTGGTCCTCCCTATTCTATTGTTTTCTTCTATTTCTTTGCACTGTTCATTTAAGAAGGCATTCTTATCTCTTCTAGCTATTCTCTGGAATTCTGCATTCAATTAGGTGTAACTTTCCCTTTCTCCTTTGCCTTTCGCTTCCCTTCTTTTTTCAGCTATTTGTAAAGCTTCCTCAGACAGCCATTTTGCTTTCTTGCATTTCTTTTTCTTTGGGATGGTTTTAGTTGCTACCTCTTGTACAATGTTGTGAACTTCCTTCCATAGTTCTTCAGGCACTCTGTCTATCTGATCTAATTCCTTAAATCTATTTGTCACCTCTACTGTATATTTATCAGGAATATGATTTAGGTCATACCAGAGTGGCCTAGTGCTTTTCCCTACTTTCCTCAATTTAAGCCTAAATTTTCTAGTTATGCTGTGCTAATTTAACCCATTACAATAGCATTCATTGGTGTTAATACTATGCTATGCTAATTTAGTTGGACAAAAATCTCTGAACATGTGAAGCAATTATACAGAAGTACCATAGAAGCAATAAAGTAGAGGAATTCCTATGTATACATTGAATGCCTCTCCTTCTCCACTGAATAACATCAAGCTCCACATTGGGATTTTGGGCAAGGCTCGCGAATCTGAAATTGCTAAATCCTAGGTGGGCTTGACCCCAAAGCCCTTCCTTTACAGAGGAACCCTTAGCTATAACAATGACATTAACGCTTTGTTGACAAGCTTTACTCTACCTGTCTCTCAACATTGCATCTTGGCAACACCACAAAGGGAGGGAGAGAAGTTTTAATTGTGTGCTTCACACCTGAATCAATTCACATGGCCAGGGTCAAAATGCCCTAGATGCACCACTGTGAAGGCTACATCCAATCTGGCATCTCTGCTCTTTATGCCTCCCAACAAATGTGAAAGATCCAAGACCGCTGACTGGCCCCAGCTTTGCAGTGGGCTCCAGAGTCTGACACACAAGCTGTGGTCAAATGGGCAGAGGCGAGACAAAGAAGTCTGGATTGCTACTCAAGTTGCTTAGACTAAGGAATCATGCCTGGTGAAGCAATTACAGAGAGCTGGCCTGGTCCCAATTGTTTCCTCCAGTTAAGTCAGGCTGATCTGATCAGTCTGGTAGTGGTACTGCAGCTCAAGAAAGTCAAACTAGTGTTTCTGCCAGGCTGTGAACGTTCTTCATGAAGCTAGGAATCCTGCTGGTCTGGGTCCTTCTCTGTCTTTACAGCATTTGCATGCTATTCCATTTTACATCAATTCTAGAGTAGTGAACAATAAGAAGATAAAAGAATAAAATAATGCTTTAAAATCAGTGTGACATTATTCCAGACACAGAAGGCTCCAAAAAGGACACCGTGCTGATACCTGCCTTCAGATGCAGGAAATCCCATAAGGGGAGTTACTATACTGAAGGCTTTCCTCTGGGTAGCCTCCAGTTGGGCTACAGAACTGGGCAAAAGCCCCACGAGCAGGTCCAATGACCCAATGAATGAGCAAGCAGGCTGGTGAGGCAGAAGCTGCCTCCTCACATATCCTGGTCCCAAGTTGCTTAGGGCTTCATATGTCATTACCGAACCTTTAAAGTGAGTGGTGAATAGGCACCTAGTGTGGTTCCCTCAGCAATGGAGATGCATGCTTAAGAGGGGAGCTCTTGGCGATGGCCAGATTGCAGCTTTCTGCACTAGCTCCAGCTTCCAAAGCAGCCTTAAGGGCAGCCCCACACAGAGTGCATTGCAGTAATCCAGTCTTGAGGTTACCAGTGCCTGTATTGGTGTAACCAAGCTCTCCCTGTCCAGGAGAAGCTATAGCTGGTGAACCAGATGAAGACATTAAAAGGCTTTCCAAGCCACCACTGCCACTTGGGACTCTGGTGATAGCAACAGATGTAGGAATACCGCAAATAGTAGCATATTGGACCATCTAGAATCTGACATGGCTATCTAGGAATTAAATCCTCCAAATTCATCGGCGTGATTATAGTATGGGAGGATCATTATATAGGTCTCATCACACTCATCTGTGATTGTCCGTGCAGTTTTAATATACAAATATCCAAAGGTCCATGTGGTTGCTTTGTTTACCCATGCAATTTCCTGACCTCTTCCCACCTGCTGCAGTTGCTTTGCCATTTGCACACTTACTCTCGAGAAGCAGGGAACCTTCGGGATGGGAGACAAAGACAACTAGGTAGAAATCAGCCCACCTCCATGCACAATCAAAAGCTCTTTCCACTCACAGACGGGCCACTTTCGAGCAAAGCCATTGTTGTTTTCACTACAGCAAGAAATGTTGGACAGATGTTGAGCTGAGATTAGTACTGGATATTTGCATGTGCAGATGGTCAGTACATTTTTCCCCCAGTTCTATCTCACCAACATCAGTGTCTTTTATCTGAAGTGCTAGTGACATCATGCAAAGTACATAATGAATCTGTTAACTGAATAATTTGGAAAGAATGAAGTTCTCCTTGAACCATTCAAGTGAATTAGAGATAAGACCAATATCCAGACATGTAATTGCAAAAGCAATATTTGTACGTATCATATCATCCCTTCAGGAGTTGTCTGCATTTACATGCTGGTGAAACTGCTAGTTCTGGCTCCTCCACTGTGTGATAACTGACACAATGACCCAATCCATGTAGACGTCAATAATTTTTCTGCTTCCATTCATGCTATTTATAACTATCCTGAGCTGAAAATGCTTTGCAGGCTTCCCTCTTCCATTAGTAAATAAATATAATTGCCATGGGGAAATTACTTCATCTTCCTTTTTGTAACCTGAGAAACAGAGTGCATTCTGGATAGAAATGAGATCATGTTCAACCCTGTATCTTATGAAGTAAGCAAATAGGACCTTTAATATGAAAGGCATATTGTCTCATTCAGCAACACCACCCTACAATAATGAAATATTTTATAGATACATTTTCACTCCACATAAAACTCACTTCAGTCATATACCATGCAATGTAAAAGGAGTACATTGAAGGTGTTTGATTTAAAGAAGCTCCACTAAAATTTTACCAGATGTTATCTTTTGTGTTGCAACCTATTTCTCCAAAAATGGTAAGGTTTAAACTACATACATTATGACATATGCCACATCCTTTGGGAGACTACTATTGGTGTAACAACCACAAGGTAACTAGGAAGACTCACACTTCATATATATACCAGTAAAAACTAATTTTATGTAATGGTTGGAAAATAACTACTGTAGCAGATCTTCAAAAGAGACTCTTCTCCGAGTTCCTTTGCTAAAGAAGCTCATGGTTTAGGTCTTGGCAGACCTTCACTGTCGTGGTATACCAGCTCCAGAGTGCTCTCCCCATGGAAGCTTGACTGCTCTTATGCTGCTGTCATTTGAGTATCAGATCATGTGTGATGTTTATGTGTGTGCCACAAATGAGGGCTGTGGGCAAATGAGTGGCTAATGAAGGCTCTGAGAGACAATTATGCAGCGTGCCAGCTTCCCAGGCCTTCCTTAAATATTACTGCTGCTACTTTTCTGAATGCTGGCTTTCAAAGCCTCCAAAATGGATATAGGGAAGGTTAGTCCCACCCCATTGAGGTGGGTTAGGTAGCACTAGACAATATGGCCTGTTGGGACAGGTCAGGCTTTCTGGGCAGCCGGACCACTCCTGGCTCTTCTCAGGAGGAGCACAGAGGACAGCTATGTGTGCTGGCAGAGACAAGGGGAAGATGATGTCAGTGTCCATGCTGGGGCATGTTGGGACATGTTGCTGAGTAGATCGGCCTAGTCTAGAAAGATCTGACATGCTTAAGAGATACAGGAGGCTGGCTTGAATAAACCAATGGAGCAAGAAGCCAGATTGCTGGAAGTCTTTTATTGAAGAGATAATCCCATATTAAAATCAGCTGTTGTTTTGACAGTGATTCTAATCCCAAAGGACAATGATCTCACAGCACTGCAGGATGATCAAAGCCTGCCCATATTTTTTCTCATTCTGCCTGCCCACTCAGCCTGCCCATATTTTTTCTCATTCTAAGGGTGCAAACCGATGCGTATTTAGAAAGAAACAACTCTTACAATTCCCAACAAGTTATAGAACACTTTTCTGTCTAAACATGTATAGGATTGTGTCTGTAGACGCCTAGGAAAACATGCACATTTGCCTTCATAAAGAACCTTTTTTTTCCCCCCTGTGCTAACTCATTATGAAATCCCACAACTTTGCGTGAAACCGCTAACATTCCTTGTGCGGTATCAGCATAAATGCCTCACCTGGGTGCTATACATGTGCGATTCATACCAGTACTAGACGTATTGTGAATCACTGTCTGTGAATCACACTTCCTTTGGTCACCCCTGGGGAAGCACAACATGTACACAGTTTTAAATGAAGTTGGTACACTCAATAAAAGTGTATAGTTCTGTTTATGTATACAGTACAGCACGAGTACCATAACAATGGTTTATAGAATGCACAAACTAAAGGATACAGTATTCTAAAAAACTAGAATGTGTCAAGCAGCCATGTCTTTCCAAAATTTATAGTCTAATACTTTTATTAGGCTGAATCAAAGATTACAAAAACGTGTAAGCTTTCGAGATGTCCAGATCAAAGTAATAACTTTCCCTGGCCAATTCAGAGATCACCAGACTATTGTGATAATAAAGCAGGATACTGCATTAATTTTAGAATGACTTATTCATATTCTGTCTGAAGTGCTGCATGTACTTTGCTAGTGATCCATAGAAAGGTATTTTCTTAATATCACAAATGGCGGGCAGGGCGTGAGAAAGGCTGGCTTGCCTACAGCCGTTCAGAGAAATTTCAATTGAAGGATTAGTATGAATGGGGCGGGACCATTTTTGGAAAAAGTCCCCTTTGCACAGCCTCCCCCCAGGCACACAGAAACAACTGTGCGTCCTGCTGACAGTAAAGCTGAACACAGGGCCGGGACACACAAGCGCACCCCACTGTGACGCCTCCCGGCCGCGCGCCAGCCACACGATCCATCGCGCCCTCCGCGCCCACAGTTCTCGGCCTCCGCGCCCGCCCCACGTCCTCTTCCTGCGCGCCTCAGATAAACACCACTCCAGGCACGTCCACAGCGAGCCGCTGGGCTCCCTATCGGTGAGTAGGCGGCGCCCGCCGCGCCTCGCGTCCCTCCCAAGTATTTCACCGCCAGGGCTGTAAACACCCGCACCCAACGACCTCCCTGACATCACGGACACGCTTCCCTGCCAGGCTCGCCAGCCCTCCGCTCTCTGCGTGGCGTGGCGTGGCGTGGCCTGGCTCCCTCGCCCCGCCCGCCGCTGACCCCAAAGCGGCTCCGCGCCGGCGGGAAAGAGATAAACTGTCCTCCCTCCCTCGCCCCTTGTGCCATTGGTAGGACCCCAGGCCCGTTCCCTCCATGACTTTTCTTGCGGCGCGGAGGAAAGGGTGGACGGGGGAAAGAGCCCTCCAACAATTCCTTCCAGCGCTTCCTCCCGCGAGTCGGGCACGACTTTGCGACTGCACAAGTCACGAAGCGGGGTGCAAGCTTTCGGCCAATCAGGAGGGGCGATTTTGCGTCCGCCAGACGGAATGCTTGTTTTCTGTGATGCAGCGGCTGGGGGCGGTGCCATTGGCTGCCGCTGGCCCCGCCCCTCCTCCCTAAGTGTGTGTGTGGGGGAAGCTGCTTCTTGTCTGTGTGTCTCGATCTGTTTACTCCTCGCGCTCGGTCCCCAGCGGCGGCTGCGGCAGCGCTGAGCGGGTGGCAGCAGCGGCAGCAGCTGGGCCGGCGGCGCGGATCGGCACGTCGGTCGTGTCCCCGCCCGCCAGCGCCCCGCAACATCAGCCCGCCTTCTCCCTTCCCAGCGCAGCCTGCAGCGGGACGAAGGCAGAGAAGGATAAAAGTTAATTCGCTAGTTGGTTCGTTGGGGAGGGCCATGAAAACGGAGATCTCCACGGCCGCGGGCTTCATCACCCGCCTCCTCAGGACGCCCGGCGGCATCGGCGACGAGGAGCTGCGCTGCTTCAGCGAGTCCCTCCAGGAGGCTCTGCGAGGTGAGGCGCCGCGGGAGGGGGCGGCCAGTGGCGGCGCCCCCGCGGACCCCCTCGCCCCCTCCCGCGTCGCGGGGCGTCGATGCCGCCTCCTGCCCCAGAGAGGAAGCCGGCCGCGCAGCGGCATCAGCCCCGAACAAGTTCCCCCAACTCCTCCTGCCCCTCGCCCCGGCGCCTGTCCTCCTCCGAGCGAGCCCTCACGCCCCCCCCCCCGCGCGCCCCGCCGCTTTGCTCCAGCCGTCCAAACGGCTCAGGAGGCAGATCCCCCATTTGAGTCCCTCGGAACGGCGGGGGGGCGGCGGCGGCGGCGGCGGCGGGCGAAGTAACGACAGGCGCGCGCGCCCTCCATCGGGAGCGGGAAGGGCCGCCCCTCTGCCTCCCGCTCGCCCTCGCCGACCCGGCTTTCCCAGGCAAGCTCTGGCTTCTCTGCGCGCCGCTTGCCCGGCTCCTGGCCGGCGTTCACCCTTGGCGTTGCGAGCGCCTGTGCAGCTGGACGGGCGGCCGCCGGACGGGGCTAGCGCCTGCCGGCGTGCGAACTGGAGCGCCAGAGTGCGCATCACGCAGGCAGTAATTCTTCGCCCCTTTCCCCTTTGTTCCTCTTTGCAGACCATTATAAGCACCACTGGTTCCCCCTGATGCCCTCCAAAGGCTCAGGGTACCGCTGCATTCGGATCAATCACAAGATGGACCCCTTGATAGGGAAGGCAGCAGTCACGATCGGACTAAGCCACGAGAGACTCTTCCAGCTTCTGCCCAGCGAATTAACACTTTGGGTAGACCCCTTTGAGGTGTCCTATCGCATCGGGGAAGATGGGTCTATCTGTGTCCTTTATGAAGGGCCTCAGCCGGCAGCGAAGAATGCCAAGGCTCTTGAGAGCAGGAGCAGCTGTAAAGAGGAGTGGAGAATTGGCAGAGCCAGCCCTTCCAAGAACTACAACATGATGACAGTCTCCAGTTAAAAAAATAACATTCGCTGTACAATGATGTATGTATGTATCCCACTTTGATAATGAAGTTAGATGATGTAATTGATATGTTGATTTTCACCCCATAGTCATTAAAGTTGTAGTAGTACTGCCAAATTCTTTGTTTTGTGGCCAAGGGCTAATGTATAAAAAAAACCAGTTCTTTAACTGTCTACTTTTTCTGGATTGTATACTGTAAATGAAATTGTACAGTCAAGACAATTGTTTTACAGATTTATATTTTGGAAAAAAAATCCTTGGCTATTTGTAATAAAAATGAAATGAAATTAACTCTCTTTTTTTCCTTACAGCGGCTTTTGGTTCGCAGTAACTTTCCCCCAGTCACTTCTATAACATACTGAGCAATAGTTTTGAGGAGGGTATAGGAAGGGGGATGGTTGGGAATTAAGTACCCTGACTAACTGGAATTTTTAAACCTTTCTAGTGACTTCGCTGTATGGACTATATCAGGGTCATAAACAAACCTGCATAGAACAAATACAGTTTGTCTAATGTAAATATGCCAGGCAGGTTTCTTAATTGCCAAACAGCTGTCAAGTATAGAATCGAATTTCTTGGAAAGAAAATTCTGGAAATTTACTCACTAGTTCATTCCCACTTGTTCTGTAAAATTCCTTTTTAATATGGCTTTACACAGATGAACGCTGGATAGAAATACGTCAGTTAGACATGTATCAGATTATATAATCTGTCACAGTGAAGGGATAATTTAATTATCACTGTTAAAGCTTTCCTAGAAACATCCAGACTAGCATAAGTTTTATCCTGATCTAACAAGCTTTTTCTTGGATATTATGTTTCTTTAGTGGCAATTTTCATCTAAGTTGGTTGGCAATTAGGGTGAAAATGTAAAGTTCTAGCATTGTGTTAGTTCACATTTTAAAAAATGTTTGAATATAATAAGTATATTAAAACCCATTGCAAATTAAGGTTTTTGTTTTTAAACAGAGACTCAAATCCAGTAAGTGCTTTAGGATTCAAAGAGCTACTTTTTATGCACCCAAGGCCTTGGTCATGACAAGTGGAATTCTGTTGTATATATAATAAAAGACAGCACTGACTGGTTAGCAGTTGATCAGCAAACCTTGCTGAATGTTACATCAACATGGTAAAAGGTGCAGCTAAGGGGCAAGTCTGGGCAAATCCAACTTGGTTGAAAAGGTGGGGTCATTTTAAAGCATTTCAATGAACAAAATGTAAAGTCTATGTTCTAAATTTCTAATAAAAGATATTTTTAGAATTGCTACATAAAATGTTATTTTAAAATATAAAATACTGGAGATATTTTGAAATTAATAATAGCTTATTTTATGGGATTATTTTAATTATCTCTTTTGTTAGTCGATATGATTCCAAGCCAAATCCCATTGAGTTCAGTGGAGCTTATTCCCTAGTAAGAGTACTCTGGATTGTTAGCATAAATATATTAAACCAAACAATATAATATACTTCTCCCCCCACCCCCACTCTCTCTATATAAAAGTCAACAATATGTTGCATATGTGCTTTATTGAAAACATTTCATTGCAATAATTGGGATATATTTCTGAGGAGAAAGATTAAGTTGTTAGCTTTGTCACATATTTGTAAGGAAGTACATTGATTGGCAATAACTAATAAGCGGTCAACACTTGTCATAATATAAATGGCTATTAAATATAGGTAATTTAAGAAATTTGGACTTTGACTAAGAAAAAATGAAGCAGCAGTTCTGATTTTAAGGTATAAATGCTATAAAATTACTTTCAAAAGTCCATTTAGAAAAGTTTCTGGCATGAGCTACAAAGCCAGTTACGCGAGAAGTGTTGGATTGTGGGTATAAGAATGTCTTCAGATGTTTTTCACATATCACTGCAAAGCAAAATATTACCTTTGCTATGTTTGACAATGCACAGAATAGGGAATGTTAGATTGACTCTAGATTCTAGAATCCAGACAATTTTAAGTTAGTACAAACTGAATTAAGTTTCAAGTGTTAAAATGTTCACAATTCTTCAGTAGTTTAAACACCCAGCGAAAGAAGATTTTTAAAAGGAGCTCTGTGAAGCATTTTGTATATAAAACAGGTAGATGGAGACGAATCTGAATTACTGTAGTTATATGTTCTCTGCTTGTCAAGGAGAATATTGATCCCTATTTCCTGAAAGTGCCTGTTTTGGGACAAAAGTACATTTTGATTTTTAAGAAATGCACACATTAGCAGCTGTAGTATTTAGTGGTATTTAAATTTACATTTGAGATGTTTCTAATATAATTTTTTACAGTAATGATAAAGTTGGTTTGAAACTGCTATGCCAATAATATAATGTAGAACAGTTTTCTAAATAAACTCACAAATGCTGCTAACCTACTTAGAAGATGGCAAGTAAATATGGAGGAAAGGAAGTCATCTTTTCTATGACCAGCTATCAAATGGGCTGGTGGAGGACTGGATGGATTGATACAATTATTAGGCCTACTAAAATTGAACATGTATAATGGTTATTCAGTAGGTCAGATTGACTACAATAAAATACCTTCATCTATATTATCCAATCTACAGGTTTATTCTCAACATAGAAAAGGTTTATAGTGATAAAAATAACTGAAAGTGGTGGTAAGATAATACAAAACTCTACAATTAAATCTGCATGATCGGTAGTGTAAAATCTATATCTAAAAGCGCTCACTGCTTCCATTTTAACAGACCCATTGAAAAAGCATGGGAGAAAGGAATAAAATCCAAATATACAATATACATTAAGCATCAAGTTGGGAGGTAGGAATGTTCCTATCTTGAAGCAAAATACTGAAAAACGTGAAAAAAACGGAGACTGCATATAATGGCAAGTAACAGCTGTAAAAAGAAACTTGCTACAGTCTAAATCCCAATATTTTTCAGTGCAATGTACCCTTAAAATTTCAAAGCTGACTTTTATTTATAAAATTTCAGATTAACTGTATTTTTTGCTTCTGTCACAATGATAAAAGGCATATGGAGGTTTCACAATAATAATGGGATGCTATGAACCTTTATTCAGTTGAATAGATGTTCAGCAACTGAGAATGGATGGCTTGCTGTGACTAAGAATTGCTCAGTAAAGCATGTTTGCTACATAAACATTTCAGAAGAAGAGAGCAGGAAGGGTGGGAGACTAGACATTGAATGGAAAGTGTGAAGTGCCCTTTTTCTGTCCTAACATGTTGATGTTATAATTAAAAGTAACCTCTGGGTAGATCTTAAAACGGTCATTGGCCCTCTAATGGAAAACTCTGCTATTAAAAAAGGAAGACATGGCCCAAATGTAAGAGAAATGAAAGGATTATCTCCATACTACTTTCCCAAGCAGTGGATTTTCCTGCGCGTTACCCCTTCTGCAGCAATTTTGTAACTCATTTACAAGATTTCCTTATTTCCATACCTGTCCTGCAGGACTGATCTGGCCCATGCAGATTCCACATCTGGACCAAGGAACCCCCTTGGGTCCTTCCCCCTGGAGGTATCCTTGCTATCTCTGACCTGGTGTGAGTGTCGGGAGTTTTGCTGGATGCTGGGAACACCTGCTCTTTCTGCACCTGTTAATGGCTATATGCAATACATGGTGCCTGCATGAGGACAGTGTGGGTAATCCAAAGCCAGAAACCTGAGACCTTGCTCCTCCCAGCACCTGTCAAGTCCCTTCTTTGCATGAAGAAAAGCAAAATGAGTGTATGTGATGCCACCAGTGACCATTGTTAGTGGTCTATCTCAGGGGTCTCCAACCCTTTTAGACCTGTAGGTACATTTGGAAATTTAAGAAACTGCTGTGGATACCACAAAATGCTTGATCTGTGGGTCATTGCTTTGGTATCTACCTATCATGTCTATGAACCTCAGACTGTATCTTATTCAACAAAAAAAATATTTGGTTTGTGTGTCTATTTGGACATTGCAATGCCTCTTCAAAAGGGATTGTCTAATGCAGCTAATTGCTGTCAGTGCAATATTGCTAATATACCTTTTAAACATATGCTTTGGCAATGATTAGTAGTTGTTCCTTTGAGGGAGGAAAGGTCATTACATAGATAAATTCTGCACTGAAACAATGTACATGTCTTTTTAAATTATTCACCTCATGGAAATTAACAAATGGTCAATATAAATGTATTCTTTGCATCATTTTGACAGCTAAGTAATAGCACAACATTAGATGGATAAACACTAACTTCTAATGCAGTGAACTGAGGATCTTACAACACTTGGAGGAGGATTCTTCAAATGGATACTTACTTGGATATTTGGTCCACTTTTTTTGAAGCCCATATATGTGTGTGTGTGTATTAGAAAGTTATGAGTATTTCATACAAATCCGTATGTGTTCATTTGAAAATGTGTATGTGGGGATGCTCGAAGGATCACACTGGTAGCACTTTCAGTCAATGTATTGCGATTCTCTGGCCCTTCTTGCCCCGTATTTTCAACACTGGCTGGCAAAGGCTTTCCACGGTGTCAGGCAGGAGTTTTACAGGTTTACATGGAGATGCTGTGACCGAACTTGGTGCCTTTGCATAAAAGCAGGTGCTCTGTTTGCAGTCTTTCTACTGATGTCATCTGGCCTTTGCAAGCTTCAGTGGAGAGCAATTCAGGTCCCTGTCAGATAACTGATCTGCACTCCTATGCTTGAAAATATACCTGTAAAAAGTACAGCAGCTAAAAATGGCTTGAGACCTCTGCCTCCCTTTGTCTTCAGGAACTTACTGAACATACCCTAGTATATCAATATGATACCTTGTTTTGATGTCTGAAGGGAAATTAGCCCTTGCCTCGTTTTGGGAGGATGACTTAGGATGTCTCACGACTTCCTTACCTATATAGCTTTTGAGAAACAATTACATTACAAACTTGGTAGCATGAAAGTAAGCCACAGTCTTTCATACTGGGTTATGATTGGCATGCTGTGGACGAGGGTAGCTCTGACAAAGAACGAGTAGGGGCTGTCCTGAACATCTCCAGCCCTAAGTTTCTCCCACACAGACAGGCCACCCTCTGCATTCATTACCAGAGGTCTTCCCCCACATCCATTGCAATTGGAGGTCTGACTGGCCAAGATGCAGGATGGCCTTCTCTGTAGTGGTGCCCAGATTGTGGAATTGCCCCATCTTCGATTGCCTGTCATTATTACTGTTTTGCTAGAGTAGTAAGTAGTAACAAAAGTAGCCCTTTTGTTCCAGCTTCTGCCCACTGATGCTTCATGCTACTGTTCCATCTTCTGAAGTTGTATTTAATATCAATTCATAATTGCTTGCCTCTTGAAAATTGTTTTAATTTATGGGTTGAGTCTCTTTGGAATGAAAGGTGGCTCAAACATATATTTAATATTCAAACAACCTATGTTTAAAGAATAGTACTAGACCATTATAAAAATGGCAGCCTGAGGGGTCTTTAATATACATTCTTTAAATTCAGCTGTAGACCAAAAGATAAAAATAAGAATGGGTAAGTTTTTGGGATAAAAACTGCTTCAGTCACCTCGGGGAATGATCTGTGCCAAGAGAGCGATGCACAGTGCAATGCTGTTTCTGGATCTCCCAGCAGCTTTTGATACTATTGTCCATGGTACACTTCTGGAGTTGGGAGCTGAGGGTCCTGTTTCACTGGGACTCCATTCCTATCTGGTCACTTCCAAAAGATGGTGCCAGGGGATTGTGGCTCTCCTCCATGGCAATATGACAGGGGGTTCCACAGACCTCATTTTTACACCCCTCAGCTGTTTAACATTTACATGTCATCACGGGAAGAGGATCCTCAGGGATGTGGACTGATGTGCTATCAGTATCCTCCTGATGTCACCCAGCTCTGTACCTCTTCTTTGCATCAAATCCAGGTGATGTCTGGAGCCTGAGCAGGGTAGTGGTCTGAGTAAGGGTCAACAAACTAAACCTCAGCCCAGACGAAACACGAGGTACTGCTAGCAGGTGGTTTATTTGACCAGCTGGGTGACATGCAACCTGCTGTGGATGGGGCTCCACTCCCTTGAAAGATCCGGGACACAGTTTGGGGATGCTCCTGATTTCATCACTGTTGCTTGAGGCCAAGCTGGCCTTGCTAGCCAGAAGCACCTTTTAGCAGCTTAGGTTGATATACTAGCTGCACCCTTATTTGATCAGAGATCGTTTGATAACATATATCCATGCTCTGGTAACCTCCCAGTGGGATTACTGAAATAAATGCATTGTACATGGGGCTACCTTTGCAGACAGTTGAGAAACTTTAGTAAAAACAAAATAGAGTTTCTAGGTTATTAATGAGGATTAGCTAATTTGACCAAGTGATGCCAGTATCTTGTGAGAAGCATTGTTGCTAGTTGCATAGTCGTGTCCGACCATCGCGACCCCATGGACAACATTCCTCCAGGCCTTCCTGCCCTTCACCGTTCCCCTGAGTCCACTTAAGCTCATGCTGACTACTTCAGTGACTCCATCTAGGCACCGCATTCTCTGCTGTTCCCTTCTTCTTTTGCTGTCAGTTGTTCCCAGCATTGCTTCCACTTATTTCCTAGCCCAGTTCAGTGTGTTGGTGGTGACCTTTAAACTTCTAAATGGCTTGCAACCACAGGATCGAAAGTTGCACTTATTCCTCATGTATCTGCTTGGACCTATGGGACATCTCCTGGGGCCCTCCTTTGGGTATCCCTGCTAAAGGAAGATAGGCATGTGGTTACAAGAGAGAGAACCTTCCTAGTAGTGGCACCC
Source organism: Varanus komodoensis (assembly GCF_004798865.1). Classification (NCBI taxonomy): domain Eukaryota; kingdom Metazoa; phylum Chordata; class Lepidosauria; order Squamata; family Varanidae; genus Varanus; species Varanus komodoensis. Next base: position 8,402,525 of record NW_025336346.1, read on the forward strand.
AAGTTATGGAAGTTAACTAGAGCTTGCTTAGCACCTACATTCTTATCTTTTCAGTTCAAAGGAAAGTGTTTCTTCTCTCCCAGGGATTTTAGTTCTTGTTAGTTTGTTTTTTGTTTAAACATGTATATCTCTCTCCAATAGTCAAGCTTACTATGACTGTTCCATTGATTTCCCTACTATTAAATATCATATTGAATATTATTTTTAAATATTTTTATTTTATATTTTTGACTGTGTTTTAAAATGGTATTTTAGCTTTTAACTAGTTGTAATATGGCCAGAGAGCATTAGTGATTGGGCATATTAGAAGTATGGCAGATACATAGATAGATATAGATAGATGATAGACAGACAGACAGACAGAGGGGTTATTCAGATAAGAATTTAAGAGCCCTGCTACTGGAATGGAACAGAAGCCTATCTGTAGCACTCTGTTTCCCAGCATGTCCAACCCAGATGCCCACGAGAAGCTCATAAACAGGATATGAGGGCAATAGCCCTCCTTATCCTTCTGCAATGCCCATTCACCTAAGTTGAGGTTAGGTGAATGTGAAGTACTGAAAAAGTGCTCAAAAATGTTACAAGGAGTGTTTGTAGATGGAAGACTTCTAGTACCACCATTCCGTAGGCCATGTGCCACTATTCTGCCTTTCCTTCTTCATGGCTATTTATTTATTTCATTTGCGTAAAAGCTGCCCCATTAACATTGTGCTTTCTGGAAAGCCATTACACTAAAAATCAATGACAACATAAAAAACAGTTAAAAGTTACAATGAACACAATAAGACACAATATATACAACCAATAAGAAAAGGAAAAAGGGAGGGTTGCAAGCGGAACAAGCCTAGCCTGTTAGAAAAATTCCATGAATGAGGCATAATGCCAACAAGATAAAAACACTTTGGAAGCACCCAAAGTTGTAGAAATGCTTACAGGGAAGCAGTGCTAATACTGGCTGTATACCTGTTAAGAAAGACAGCTTGTTAATGGTATTTTGATCACTTTATGAGAATTATAATGCTCAGTACGGAGGAGAAGACTTCTGTAAAATGTGCTCCATGTTACTGCTGAAAATTTACTTGGTGAAAAAGCAACTGTACAAACACCCAAACCAGTTCTTCAGCTGTCATTCTTTATATAGTCTAATAACATTGTCCACAAAGAAGGAGCTCTCGCCTGTGGCTTGGGGAACTCCAAGGTTTGCAGAAGTACAATAAAAACCTTTAGAAAAAATCTCCCAGTGAGAACTGAGTATTCTCAGTGGTCAGGAAATGCTGACTAAATGTAAGGAAGGAGAAAAGGGTACGGATTGGCTGGAAACTAGAACAAGAGAATTTCATGCTACAACATTTTGTTGTGGATCCCACATGAAGTCTATTAATGTGCCAAACTGATCTGTTTTGTTTCCATTGTGGCTGAACATCAGAAAAAGCAGGAGTTCCCCAGAACATATTTGGAATTTTAAAAAAGTTTCATGGTTGTGACCACAAAACACTTGCTCTGAACTGTCTTGGAGCATGAAGCTAGTCACAAAAAATGCTGATGCCCACATCGAGAAAAACCCCCAAAAGCAAATTAAAATGCAGACACTGAAATCAAAAATAAAGAGAATATACACAGAGAGAATGCAAAGGCAGAAAGAAGGACAAATGAGAGGCATTCTCTGTTTTGCAAGTGTCTAGAGCGATCCAGGGCTTCCCTACACAAGGCTTTTCTACATGTTCGTCCAGTTCACTGTGGGAGGGAAAACACTCCCTTTACATGGGTTTTTTCTCCCCTGGGATTTGTATTTCTCTGCCTTCCTATATATTCTATATATTCCATGGAATTGTGGTATAGCTGTGGCTTTTCATGAGACTTTTGTTCTGGCTGGAAATGTAATACCAGACCTACCTCACACTACAAAAAGTCACACAAATAGGGAGAAAACACGGGAGAGGCCTGGAGGAGGATGTCGTCGTCATGAAAGGTCCTGCAAGCTTTCCTGCGCAAGGGATTGTGAGTGTACAACCTTCTGCAGAGCCCTAAGTGGCTAGCAAGTAGCGATTTGCATGGAGATGCCCAAGAGAATCCCAAGGGGCCCTTTCACAAGAGCAGACCTTTTCGCCACTGCCATTGCTTGTCCACCCCTCGTTCATCTCGCTGGACAGGCAGAGAGCCAGGATGCTGGGGAAGAGCAAGCGCTCTTCTACAGGAGGTATGTATCATGTAATGATCCCTCTCTTATGGAACTTCCCGGGGCCTTTTCATGATGATGTCCTGCTCGAGAACCATGCCCACGCTTTCTAGCCGTTTCCACCATTTTTTAAAATGCTGCATGCAGAGACAGCCAAGAGGCAGGTAAACAAGCAGGTTGCAAGGAGGAGGAAGAAGAGGAGGAAGTCCAGGAGTTTCTTTTGGGTTGGGTTGTAGGTCCTTGGGTGGTGCCCAACCATGCCCACCTTTGATGGCAGCCCTGATGCCAGTATTCTTTATTATTTTATTTATTTTTATTTTTTCGATTTATATCCTGCCTTTTTCCTACAAAGGGCTCAAGGCAGCTTACATTATCTCTCCTCCTCCATCTTATCCCCACAAGAACAACCCTGTGAGGTAGGTTGGGCTGAGAGACTGTGACTGGCCCAAAGTCACCCAGTTGGCTCCATGGCCGAGCGGGGACTCGAACCCAGATCCTCTGAGTCCCAGTCCCATGCTCTTAACCACTACACCACACTGGCTCTTTTTACAGTTAATAGGATTAAAGCTCCAAATAAAACTTTCAGGCTCAATGCATGCATTTGATCAGTGGTGTGACTGTGAAGTGAAATGCATCCTTGCAGGAACGGCACAGCACCATCTTGCAAAGATTGCTATCAAGGAGTAGCTGGAATGACAGCAGCGATTCCAGCCATGGCAACGGAACCCCTTTCTTGTGTGTTTAAACTGTGTCAAAAAAATCATACTGTTTGCAGCTGCTAAATCTGCCCAGGCAGTTGCTTTGTGCAAACAGCTTTCTGCCATGCTAAGCGCTTCTTTTTCAAATGGAAGCCATGCATTCATGAAGTGTAATTTATGAACATGTTTGATACTGGGCAAAATGCACTGGATTCTGTGCAATCTCACTCATTTCAAGCCAGTATTTTAGAGGTCCAAGCTGGAAAGCCCATTTATTTTATTTAAAAGAAATGGGTGTAAAAACTGGACAGTGAAGAAAGCTGATGGGCAGAAAATTGATGTGTGTGAAACATGATGCTGGAGGAGAGCTTTGCAAATGCCCTGTATTGAGAGAGAAATGAACAAGTGGCTCCTAAATCAAACCAAGCCGGAATTTTCCCTGGAAGCAAAACCGACAAAACTGAAACTGTCTCATGCCACATCATGAGAAGGCAAGAATCACTGGAGAAGACAATAATGCAGAAGAAGACCAATTATGAAACCAATCAGTTCCATAAAGGAAGCGCCAGCCTCTAGCTGACAAGAGCTGCGCAGGGCTGCCAAGGGCAGGTGTTCATTCATAGGATCTCCGTAAGTAGGAGATGGCTTGGCAGCATGTGACCAAACAGTGGCCAAAAAGCCATAGTTAACCCACCCAACAAATGAAAGGAAGGCTTTCCCATACATTTGATTCACTACTACTAACAACACCAACTCGTGGCCCTTTAGATATTGTGGCCTACAACTCCCATCAGCCCTAGCAAGCATAACTAATGGTGAGGGATGATGGAGAGTATAATTCAGCAACATCTGGAGTGCCCCAAGTTGCCCACCCCTGAATTATCCTCTATGATATCAACTAGATCATCCGTAAACTGACACCAAGCTTATAGGATATTTTACCATCACTAGGAGCAGAGTTAGGGCCAAGCTAGATGTGATGCAAAACTTTAGAAAATGTGTCAGACATCAACATTAATAGCAGGTGGAGAGAGCAATTTTGAGTAGGATCACAGCATGCAACAAGGAGAGGCAAAGTGAAAGTACCCCCTTGAACAACCATAGGGAGAAAAAATCTCTAAAAATTGACACCTCTGTGTGTGTGTGTGTGTGTGTGTGTGTGTTTTACCTTTGGGAATGTGGTTCAGCTTCACCTCCCTGTGTGTCACAGTCAAGATGAAAATTAGACCCTCACTCTTTTTTTCTTAAGTTCTGGATTGGTTTTTAATTATGCATCTAGAGTAACATTTCTAGATCGAACCTTAGTCCTCAGCTAAAGGTTTTCTGGAGTAAGGGCACTGTGCCTGGGATTCAGGAGGAGGAGGAGGAGGAGGAGAGAAACCTACCTTCTTACGCTCCAGACACAGAAAAGTCTTAACCTTCCATGGATCTCATGATGACAGGCATTTCAGCATGGCTCCAGTCATTCCCAGGAGACAGTAAAGGTGTGACTCTATGTGATGATGCCCATGTGAAAGAAAACTAACAAAGCAATCGATGCAGCTTTGCTTTAACTTGGCAAAAGGTCTCTTGTGGTGTCAAATATCAGGTTGGACTGCTGATCTATGCCCAACTGCAATGCATGTGACCCACATCACTCCTGGTACGGTTCAGCTGAGTGTGTGGGGAGGCAGTTTCCACATTTGGATTAGTTGATCTCCCCATCTTCCATAAATTTTTATGAAGAAGCAGCCAGGAGTGGAGATGCGGCTTTGTAGACACAGTTACCTGAATTTCCAAATTCATTTCACAAAATAGATCTTGCTGTGCTGGAAAGTTGCTCTTCATTTCAGTTCCTTTTCAGATGACTACTATGTTTCTGTGTCTGTCAGTTCTTTCACACCACGGATACGTCTTACAAATCTCAAGAGAAAAGCTGCAATGAATGCAGAGCCCCACTGACAGAGTCCCCTGCCAGCCTCAAGGTTAAAACAAGAAAAAAGAATAATTTAAAAAATTAACAAATATAATTAATATCAGGATTGGTAGAGAAGCTGGCAGGTGCCAAGAGGGGTGTATGTCAGCACACTGGCCACAGCAAGATCAAGACGCAATCATAAATGCCACCCCAGCCAATAATGGCTGCCCCTCCCCCTCCCCTACATCAGCCTTCCCCAACCTGGTGGCCTTCTGGGCATTTGGACTGCAACTCCCAGAATCCCCATCCAGCAGGACCATTGACTGGGAATTCTGGGTGTTGCAGTCCAAATGTGTTTGGAAGGCACAAGGTTGGGGAGGCTGCTCTGCATGCCTTCTCGCACTGCTATACGCAGAGATATACAGTTGCCACTGACCAGTGTACTCATTGCTATGGTTGGCCCATGTGCTCCCCCGGGAGCCGTGCTTTCAGAACCTACAAAGCACAGGGCTCTGGGGAAGCATATATGTCAGGACTGCCTTTAAACCGTGCAGCCACCACAACATGCCCAATTTCCCTCACACTCGTCTTGATGGAAGTCTTGGAACACACCAGTTCCTAAAGAACAAACAGGTTGAGAACCACACCGCTGACCAGCTGGAAACATCTTTTTATCCTGCTGCCAGGATCCAAGAGAAGCTCCTTCAAGACCACTTGATGTTCAGATTCCACTTCCCAGGCCCCACAGGCCATGTGGTGCAACCACGGGATCATGGTAAATGCACTGACCTGCTGGGATGCAGTCCAGAGCATGGCAAGAGTCACCTGCAGGGAAGATCCATTGTGGTCATTGGGTATACACAGCTGGCTTGGCACCAGTGCAGTTTTCCAAAGAGCAGCACCACTTGATTGCAGTCCTGTGGAGGGATATTCTGCTGTTGTTTCAGGCCAGCTTTCCCCAGAGGTGTTGGACTGCACTCCCATTATCCCCACCCAGCATGCCCATTGGCATGCTTTCAGGCTAGATTTGTAATGAATAGATGTGAAGAAATTTTCAAATGTGGACAGCCAGTTTAGTCCGTTAGAATGCTCCCATTCCCAATAGCAGAAACAGCAGTTTAGGAACAAGCAAAAGTCACAAGGAAGTAAGATAGCATTTAAATCATATGCCAAGTTCCACTGAGAGCCAGTGTGGTGTGGAGGTGATCCCGGAGTGCTAGTTTCTAGGCTCCACTCAGCCATGGAGCCCACTGGGTGACTTTGGGCCAGTCCCTTACTCTCAACCTGACCTACCTCATAGGGTTGTTGTTCTGAGGATACCATTGAGAGAAGCAGAATTATGTAAGTCACCTTGAGTTCCTCAAAAGGAAAAAAAGTGCAATATGATATAACAAACAAATAAGTAAGAACCATGTAAGTCAGCTTGAGTTCCTTACAAGAGAAAAAAAGGCAGGGTATAAATGGGATGAAAAAAGAGGCTTCACAGAGCTTTTCCTCAGGCTAGATGTTAAACAAAGACAACACTTCCTGGCTTTTATGTATTCAAAAAGAGCGCAGCATTTGCCTTTTTGTGTGTGCCCCGTATAGCTTGCCGCAAACAGAGATCTTTTGTACTTAGCATAAACTAATTTCATTTGCCTGTCCAAAGCTTCCTGAATCAACAAGATCTTTCAGAAGAGTAACTGTGGCTCCGGTGACTTGACCAAGAACAAACGTGTTTTGTTTGTGTTGGTTTTTTTTACTACATGTGTTAATCAGCTCCCCACAGCAAGGAAGCCTGTGCTACACCCAACAACTGTGTCACAAGCCATTACTCTCAATAAGGGAATTATCACTGCCACGAATGTTGGTACTTCAGTTCCTTCTCACCTCATGATCTACAATCCTCTGCACATGCCAGGAAATACCTAATACATCTGATCACGTGGACTGTGGTGCTCAAAAGCTTGTGGCATAATAAACTGGCAAAATAATAATAAATGCTACCTTAAGATTGAGACTCACTGCCTGACCTGTAACTGCTCACATCTTTCTGTCTTTCCCTGCTCCCAGCATAATGTATCTAACCGGCTGTGATGTTATGGCACTGGTTCGGACAGATTTGAACTTGCTTGAGGATAAGAATGGGATTTATAGCTTTTAGGGAATGTGATGATTTGATGCATATGTGTTTCTGCTTCCCCCTGGCACTTTTTAATGTTGGTAGTGAAATTTGCAGCCTGCAGGCATTAAAGAAGACATTGTAAGTATACAGATATTGTAAGGATAAAGAATGAACAAATAAACAGTGTGGAAAAGCACCCTGAAACTCTAGAGATAAATGTGAACATCAGGTTCAAGAAAATCACTGTGGGGTTTGAGAAGTCTGGTAGAATTTTTAATGTTTGGGTTTCTTACAACCTCTAAATTTGTCCTGAATCTGTGAATTTCAGCAGCACTAAATTGTTGTTGTTGTTGTTTTTTAAAAGCTTACATTATCATTGTAACACAAGTCCCTTGTGGTTTGCTGCCTTCTGCTTTTCCTCTGGAGTATTTGTCTTTAATTCAGCTGCATCTGTTCTTGAGCTGATGAAATATTACTGAAAACAGCAGTGAGCCCAAGTCCTTTCCGCAGATGCTGTGCTGAATGATTGCTTTACTGCATAGATCATCCCCAGTTTGTCCATTGCTAGGCCAATTAAATTGAATATGTCATGTTGAACCATTTCTGCACTTCACCACCCCACTGACCTACATAAAAATCATGATACAGTCAAGTTCATTATTTCCTTTATTGCAAACATGTAAGTATTACTTTCATGACTTCCAGTATTCTACCTGTGCAAAGAAACATCCCCTCTCCAAGAGACTGCTGCACACCCCTGAAATTTGCTCTGGAGTGTACCCCATCCTCCAGAACAGATTTTGGGATGTGGGGGGCTGTATGGGCACCAGTCCTTTACTGGACAGAAGCTACTAGTTTGTTTCTTATCTACTATAAGGAAAAATCTCTCTTTCAAACAAAATACAGTCATAAAGGGAATGCTAGTATATCATCCATCCATCCATCCACCTTTCCAAAAAAGTGTTTGAGGCAGCACCTTGTTTGGATCTCTATATGCTTTAGCTAATACTTGCAGATATTAAGTCTCATTTTAGAAAATTTAAACTATTCTTTTAACTTATTACAAATATATGGTAGGGGTTGAGAGTTGTCCTGAACCAAGGCAAGGAGGGAAAGTTGGATATGGTCTCTAATAACACCAATACCAACTTTGTTTTCAAAAGTTTTCAGTTCCTTACTGCAAGTATATTCAACATTTGCAATAAGTATAATCTTTCCTAGAGCTTAAAAAAAGTCATATTCCTGCACTAATGCGGTCACCTGACAAAATATATGTGTAACAAATGGGAAATGGCATATTTTTTCTGCAACAATGGATTGTGCAGAAAGGAACTTCGTTTCTGAAGCATGGGAATTAACTTATGGAAACTAGCAAAGTACCTTGCGAGAAAAGTTGCTCTCTAATGTGTGTACTTCATTTATTCAGACTTATCTTTATCTGAACAGTTGCTTTTGCTGATTCCTTCACCATCTAATTAAATAACGCGCATCAACCTTATCTGTTGCAGGATGCCATAGGCCACATGATAAGAACTCTTTCCATACTTTGTACTAATAATATAAGCAAAAGATTATTTTCAATTTGATCACATGGCTCTCTTGAAATCAAACAACAGCAATAGTAGGTATATTGCCTGTCTGTAGTTCTATCCAGGGAATAATCCCTAGTGAAGTGACATAAAAGATTTCAGTCTGTGCAGCAAAGAGAAATTAAAGCAGTTTTAATCAGCGAGAAAAGAAAACAGCAATAAACAGCAAAAAAGAAAACACAGTAATAAACAGCTGAGGGGGATTATGTCACAGCAAGGGGTCTTAGTGTTGAGCAATTATTGGTCTGCTTTGTACATTATTCTTGACTGCCAATTTTTTGGGTGGGTCAATAGCAATTTGAATGAAAGTGGTAAATCAAAAAGCAGTCGAATTACCTACATGCAGCTTCACTGAAAGAAGCTGTTCACAGCCACCACTGTAGAATACATGAAAGGATGAAGCTTTGATTTCTTGAAACTGATTGAAATTGCTCTCTATAAAGAGTAATTATCTGGTTCATCTGTGATGTGTCACTTCATTCTGCCAATAAACCCTGTGGTACTCTTTGGGAAATCTCTTAAAGCAAATAGATATTTTCATTCTATGTATGCATTTATTTACTCTGGTTCTTTTTAAAACTCACCTGCAGAAAAATTAACAACCATACTTTCCTAATTGCTATTTGTTGTTGCTATTTCTCCAACATAAGAGTTCCCTTTTCTGCTGGTAATTTTTTAGGATCAGATTCAAATGATTCAGAAAATGAAAATTATATGAATATCTGAGGAGAGGGAGGTGGAGAGAATAAAAATATGTGAATAGTCAAACATAATTTTAGGACAAAAGTGCAACCAATCCACTGATTTTCTTTCTTTTTAAAATATATTTTTGGCTTCATAAGCAAAATGTAACATGAACAATGGAGTCGCATAACGATTTGTTGCACACCAAACAACCAAGAGTCTTGCAGTACAGAGTTCTTACGGAGCAAGATTTTGTGGTCTAGAATCTACTTCATCAAATGCATGGTGTTTTCATAAGTCAGCAGCTCTGCATTCATAAACACTGTTCTGTTTTGTGAAGGGTGGTGCTTATGAGCACTACGGTAAGAAAAATGTGATTTAAAAGTACTGACAACAATACTAAAACTTAATTGCGAGCATGCAAAAAGTAGATGAGAACATAAACACCCAGGCATTAGTAAACTAATGAATATACAGAATCTCATCATGTTTTAAATTTTTATTGTATTCATAGTTGATTATGAGTTTTGGATGGTTTCAGAAAGGCTGTATAGAAATACAATAAAACAATCCCAACCTGGTATTGGTTATTTTTCATAGACAGTTGTTAAAAAACTGTTTCTGGAATAATGCTTTTCTTTAAAACAAAACATCCAGTGGCTTTGATCCAACTAACATCCAGCACAACTAATTCTGTAATCTCCTGGTCCAGATCCGATGGCTTCAGCTATACCAGGATTGACATCAGTACCACCCAGGCAGCATCCTAAGCTTCTTGAATAGCAAAATCCAAAGCTCAACAGCATTAGAAACAGATGAGGGCTAGGAGGACTGCTGGTGAATTTTATTTATTTATTCCAAGCTTTTAGATACCATCACAATAGCCACATGGATCTCTGGACAGTTTACAGCAATTAAAAGATAAACAGAACATAAAAATCCAGCACCATTAACAATTTCAATAAATAAAAATTCAGTTCCAATAAATAAAATACCCAGTCCATCAGCAGGAGCATCAGCCGTGCTGACCTCATGCAATGACCAGATTGGACTGCATTTTATACTTAAAAACAATTAAAATTTTAAAATTCATAAAATACCAACCGAAATTTAGAAAGAAAAATTTGAATTAAAACTATCAACATTTAAAGTACTCTGAAAATAAAAAAAGTATTTGTCTGGTGCCAAAATGTGTACAAAGAAGGTGCCTGGTGCACCTCTCTGAGGAACTGCTTCCACAAATGGGCACCACAACGGAAAAGGCCCTACACTGAGTAGCCGCCTCCTTAGCATTCTTTAAAAGTGGCTGCTGGGACAGGACCTCCAATGAAGATCTTAGGGCCAGGGTAGGCTTGCATGGATGGGGATGATCCTTTGGATATCCAGGTCCTAAACGGTTTAGGAGTTTATATGTTAAAATGAACACCTTGAAGCAGGCCCAGACTTCAATTGGCAGCCAGCACAACTGGTAGAGGATGGGGGTTATATATTTACTGCTACCATTCCTTGTTAGCAATCTAGCTACTCTATTTTGCAACAATTGAAGCTTCCAGACCATTTTCAAGGGCAGCCCCACATAAAGTGCATTACAGTAGTTCAACCAAGAGTTACCAGCATGTGGATTACTGTTGCCAGGCTCTGCCTGTCCAGATAAGGTCAAAGCTGCTGAATTAACTGGAGCTGATAAAGGGCACTCCTGGCCACAGAGCCCACCTGGTAGCTCAGGGTTCATAAATACCCCCAAACTCCAGACTCTATCCTGTAGGGGGAGTGCAACTCATCCAGGACAGGGCAAGTATCCTCCATCTGGACATGGGACCCCCCCTTCCAACAGCACCTCAGTCTTGTCTGGTTTAAGCTTCAATTTGTCGGCCTTCATTGCCCCAGAAGAGGACACACATCTCCCAAAAAGAGGAGAAAGGGGGAAGCTTCTTGCATAACATGTGCCTGCGCTAATTCACAGGAATAAATGCCAGTTCAGAAGTCATTGTTGCACTGGGGCAGGGTTTGTTGTGGAGGCCCAGGTTTCCTTCCCATGTTTTAGGGGTATCCATGCCTGCTGTATCAGCATAAGGTTCAGTGTGTTCAGCCTCTCTTTGGCATAGTAGCATAACTACATGGAGGAAAATTCACTATGCCAGAGCCCCTTTTAATTCCACAAACACAAGAGGAAATGTATTGCAATCCTATCCCAAAGCAGCTGGTGGATGAGATTTCCCCATTACACATATTAAAAAAAATACTGTATGTATGGGCCTGTTCGCAGCAAAAAGCACAGAGACTTGTTTATTGTGACATGTGATTTTTAACAGAGAGGTTACAGGTTTGACAATCAAACAAGAAAGTTAAAAAAAACTGATTTCTGCATAACATATTCTTAATTTTATTTAGTACACTTGTATCTTTTTTTTCTTTTTTAACTTCAAAGCAATTTATTACAAATCTTTAGAACAGGGTTCAATTATTCTATTTCTGTTTTTTACTTCACATTTTCTCATAATACTGTTGTTTCTACATTAATTTCTAAATTTAAAAAAAATTTCAAAATGCATTTAAACAAAATAGCATTTGGCAATGCAATTCTATATATGTCTACTTAGAAGTAAGCTGCAATGAATTCAGTGAGACTTAATCCCAGGTAAGTGTGTAGTGGATTATAGCCTAAATTCATATTCATATGTTAAGACATGTTTTGATGCATTTAAGTTGTGAAGAACTCTGTTGAAACATTTGGAGAAGTGAAAAATCCAGTGGATAGCTAAGTTCTGGTTTGCATGCTAGTCCAGAAGGTGAAGATCCATTCACTTAGGATGTGCAATTTTATGCACGTTAAGACGGATAAAAGCCTTACAAGTCCCAGCATTCTCCAGCCATCATGTTAACTTGGAAATGTCAGGCGTTGAGACTTGTATTCAGCTGCGGAATTCTGGAAACTGTAGGTCTTTTTTTTCTAAACATGGATAGAAGTGTGCCTTTGGTCATAACAGAATTCACAAAGATCTAATTCCTCAAGTATCCCTATTTTAACAGAGAAGGTCATTCATTCACTACATTTCTGTACTGCCCAATAATTGAAACTCTGTTATCTTAAAATTTAATTATCAGAATATTTAGAAATAACACTATTAAACCCAACCACATTCAGGCTTTATAGTAAATTCACCAGGGAATTGTTAAGCTCCAAAGGCTAAACAAATATTTTACAATGTTAGCAAACAGTCTATAAACTTGGGGTCTGGTGGGCATCCCTTGGGATGAACTCTACCCGTCTGAAAGCCACTATTGAGAATATGCCTTGCTCTCTGCTTTTCCTGACACAAGGATGGCACTATCAGTAAAGTGACCAGAGCTGATTTTAAAGGCGCTGAGGCTCAAATGGAAAGGAGCAGGACCCAGGGCCAAAAATGAACCTTTTTTCTAATCAGTCTAATTTACAGTGCAAGCATTAAACTAGCAGATATGGACAGCACCATAATTTCCAGCATAAAAGCAAATGCATGCCAAGCAGTAAGGTCTTGTATTCCTAGTCTATTCTCTTCTCCTTTTGTATGGTGTCTTTTTCAAAGCACTGTCTTCTTTTCATTGATTTGCATGGTATGCTGGAAATTTTCCAGCTGAAGAGCAGAATGTCACTGCTTTAAATAAGAAAGTAAGTGAATAACAATTGGGCATGTTGCACATAAGTTGTACTGGAGACACATCTTCTGGATAGCTAAGAACATGGGAAGGGCCATGCTTTGTTGGACCTTTGCTGGCCTTTCTGGTCCAGCATTCGGTTCCCACAGTGGCTGAACAGATGCCTGGCAGAGGTCCACAGACATGACATCTTTCTGCTCATGTTTGCCAACACAGGATATTCAGAAGGCACATGCAGCCATTATGACCAGGAGCCAACGGCGGTGATTAAGCTACAGCCTTCATGACATGTGGCTTGCACAGAGTTGTATCACATGAAGGCTTTGTTGTACACAAAAACATTAAGTGTTCATGTTTTTTTTTTTTTTTTTAAGCAGGGCAGAATTTTAAAAATCCAGATGTTTTCCACATTGGATGTATTCAAATGCCAGAAGCTGCATGTTTGTAATGCATTTCCCTGGCTTAATAATATTAATGTTTCATCACAGAAAATAGGGTACAGGTCAACAGAACCCATGTTATTTGAAAGCACAGCTCCAGTTCCATCTTTTTTGTCTTTAAACAGCATGCTTTAAATGAATTATTGTGAAGTGGTGATTAGTGTTACACTAAATAGCCATAATTATTATTTCAACCACTAGGTGGTGGTATTTTTCACTATAGAAAAAGCATCAATTTATTTATTTATTTATTTATTTATTAAAACATTTCTATGCCGCCCCTTGCCGAAGCCTCGGGGCGGCTCACAGCACCAAATAAAATACAATAAAATACAAAAATAACAATATAAAATTAACAATATAAAATAAATAACAATATAAAAGAAGTCGCCCTGGCCAGATAAATAAGCAAATATTGTTAACAATTAAAATGATGTTTAAATTAAAAGGTCTTCGCCTGGCGCCGAAAAACAAATAACGACGGCGCCAGGCGGACCTCTCTGGGGAGCGCATTCCATAGATTGGGCGCCACCGCAGAGAAAGCCCTCCTCCGAGTACCTACCCTCCTAATTTCTTTCACGGAGGGTTCCCGGAGAAGGGCCTCTCCCGCAGATCTCAAGGGGCGGCCGGGCATATATGGATGTAAGCGCTCCTTCAGGTAACCAATGTTACTTTCCATTAGGAAAATGTTACCTGTATGTGTTATAAATGTCTACCTTTGCATCCTGTCAAAGAACTACCATAGCTAGTTATTCCTTTGGTTTTTAGATGTCTGTGTTGTATTTTAATATGTCCATCAATCAAAGTGCTCTGGGTGGATTACAAACAGTGAAAAAAATTAAAACGTTATAGAGACAGTTAAATATGTAAAATACACCACAAGTATTTTAAAAGAATACAATGAATGCAACAAACAGCACAAAAACCAGATATGAATCTAGAAACATCCCTAAAATGCCCAGGAGAAGCTTAAGGTTTTTTCCTAGCTTAATGAAAAAATATTATTGGGCAGAATTCACATCTGTTTTTCAAAAAGTGAAATAGTCAAGATACTCAACTAAAGAGTTAACTTATTCTGTTATCTCACTTTTATTATTATTCATGCCAGATGGCTTCAGTCCCAGTTATACTTCCTTGAGAGTAAGTCCCAAATAATGAGTTTGACTTATGCAGATCAGACTAATTTCCAGATATGGAATCAATATTTAATCAATCAATACTCAATATTTATCAATATTCTTGATAACCAAGGGCCACCTACATTTGCAAAATCTTTCCTATATCACTGGTGGCACTACTTAAGCAATTTAGTTTCAGTTGACCACTTGAGACTATTTGCATATAATCATCTTAACAAAATAGCAGGACACCTGAGCAGGACACCTCCACTCTGCCTGCCGATTCATTGTGCAGGTGAGCATCGGGCAGGAGTAGATGGTGCTAGATCTTTGATCTTTTTATATGGATAAATGTCCATAGATATTAAGATTGGCATGTGCCATTATTTTATGTTCCTTGTGAATTATTTATCAGAACTATAGACATGAAAGAACAGTAACAGCTGCATGCACATAGAAATACCATTCTAGAATGCACTAAGCCATCAAGGCTAGTATGCTCCCCATGTAAAGGATAAGCAACTGAACTAATCAACCTTCTACAAGTAGGAAAGCTGTATGTATGTCAAGGATGAAGCTAGATAGGACAGAAACCTCTCCTCTACTGGTTTTCTATGGGTATTAAGCTACTGTATATGAGCAATCTGTAATTATGTAATCTCCTTCTACAACTCTGCAAGAGGTACATTCCCAGAATGACTGTTGTATTGCATTTCTTTCTGAACATGGTATTTCCTCAAGATGGACTGGAAAGATATGGAGGGAATATTCAACAGATACCAATTAGATGAGGAAAAGTAATGTGGAAGAAGCGGTTCTGGCAGCTGAGCTTGTCCAAAACACTAGAAACAAAAACGATGAGAGAAAGAAAGTAATTGGAGTTATTAAGAAGTTTAAAGTAGCACAGGTTCAGATACAATGAGGACAGAGACAAAGTGCCACTGTTGAAAACTAAAGGAAATGTGCATGATGTAGCTGTAACAAGCTGGTAAATGTTTAAGAATTAATTTTTGGGCAGGTATCACAGAAAGGACAGCCAGAAAGAAGAAAATTACTATAACAAATGTGAAGTGCCAAAAACCTGGGCAAGCTTTTAGCATTGATACTGGGAGGGAAAGGCTGCTTTAATAGATGCCAGTGGATGAAATAACAAGATTCATTCATTATGTCATTGTGGGATAATGAGGACAGTGGAAGTTAATGAATGGCCTGAAAGTGACAGTGCAGAACATCTCTGACTCACGTTAATACTATTCATGTTCCTATGACACCGGAAGGTTTGCATAACACTCTATACCCATCTGCTATTACTATAGGTATGCTGGAATTGGTAGGCATACAGAAAGTGAGACTGACATATCCATGGATTTTTTGGAACCCAGCAGAATAGGCAAAAAGATTCGATGCAAGTTGTCTGCTTGGAAGTAAGCCTTATTGAGGTCAAAGAAGCTTATTCCTATTGGCATGCATAGGATTACAACCTAAGGGTGGAATTTAACATTATCCATAAATGAATAATGGCTGATTTTGTACTTTGAAAGGGGGTGATTTTGAGCTGAGAAGTGACATATATATATACTTTCATGTATATGTACTTAATTCTTCCCATTTGCACCCCACTAACCATGACTCAACAAGCCCATTTGACATTTGACGTATGTTTAAAAACCGCAAATATGCCTCTGCAATGCTCAGGGACACTGACTTAACAAGGGAGTTTTGAAAGAAAAACAGCAGGCAGGAAATGTTCTCCTCCTTCTGCACTTCTAGGCACAGAATCTTTTCAGGGATACATGCACAGTACAATCATGAGGAAGGACGATCAGCCTAGGACAGGGACTTTCAAGCAGAAGAATGACGGGAGGTGGTGGGTTTAGCATTTCCCCCTGCCTGAATTCCAGGAGAAAGTGGCTGGTAGCAGAGCCATTGTAGTGGGAAAGGGGTGATTTAGGAAAGGATTAAGCACTGTCTTTCTAGGTTCCTTCTCTGCTCCAGTTTACCGCCTCCTGAAATGGTTCCATAAGGAAAGTGAGCACTGGTGCCTTGCTACATATATCGGTGTGTAGTGTTGAGCTCCACTCTGAATCTTCCCATGGGATTGCCTTTTCCAGTAGGCAGGACAAAGCAGCACCAAGTAAAAATATCAACTGCTTGAAACTCTCCTTATTCTGTACAAGCACAAACAGCATCTTAGCATCCTCTATAAGCCATACTGAGCACTACACTGCAGAGGGTTCTTGGGTGTGCATTCAGTTTGTGCTGGATATTGCCCATGCTAGAAGTGGTACTTGACAATTGAGCCATGTGCTCCTAGGTTCTCCTCCAGTTCTCAGTCTGAATCCAACTGTACCTGCTTGTTGCTAAGTCTGAGCATAAAGGTGGCAAGAGAAGCTGTACTGAGAGAGTTCGGAAGCAAAGGATTTGGTCAAGGACTGTGACATGCAAGGCAGCAACAGGAAGCTTGGAAGCATTGTTCCAAAGTCTTTCGAGTGGACGGCAGAGAACTAGCAGGTGACAGAATTTCCAAGGGGGAAGAAATTTGTTGTTGTTTAGCTGCAAAGTCATGTCTGACTCCTTGCAACCCCATGGACAATTCCTCTGGGTTTTCCTGTCCTCCACCATCCCCCGGGGTCCACCCAACCCCACACCCACCTCCCCAGTGACTCCATCCAGCCACCTCAACCTCTGCCGCCCTGTTCTCCTTTTGCCTTCAACAGTTCCCAGCATCAGGGTCTTTTCTGATGAGTCCTTCCTTCTCATTAGGTGGCCAAAGTATTTGAGCTTCTGCTTTAGCATCTGACCTTCTAAAGAACAGTCAGGGTTGATTTTCTTTAGGATTAACTGATTTGATCTCTTTGCAGTCCAAGGGACTCTCAGGAGTCTTCTCCAGCACCACAGTTCAAAAGCTTCAGTGCTTCAGTGCTCAGCCTTCCTTATGGTCCAGCTCTCACTGCCATACATTACTATGAGGAAAACCATAGCTCTGACTATATGAACTTTTGTCAGCAGGGTGATGTCTCTGCTTTTAAGTATGGGACATTATATTTTTTACCATGTTCATTGTAAGAGTCTCCATTTAAAGTAAAACAACAATGTGGGGAAGAAATGATGCATAAAATGTGGATAAATTTACATCAGACCATGCCTGTTTTCAAGCTGTTTAGTAGGGCAGGAGAAGAGGACTGTTGTGTTGAGTATTAAACTAAAAACTATGAAGAGGGAGAGCAGGGTCCCTTGTGTGACATCATATTTTGAAATGTAGATCTGTCCCAGTCATGTCTGAAGCAGGAGTGTGGAATGACGGTGTGATTCAATCTGCTGAAGAGATGCACAGGTGAGAGATGCCGAAACCTCCCCACATCCACTTTCTGTCACAATCCGTCTCCTCAATGCTTTCCCTTCCACCCAGCCGGGCTCCAATACTAGAGCTGAATCTTTGAATCTTGCTAGGAGAAAAGTATTTGTGGAGGGGGCAGAATACCTGTGAAGAGAAAAATAGCAGCAACTGGGAGCATTCAACAGCACCTCCATCTCTTCTTTAGATGGGACTGGGGAAAGCCTGATGTGGACAGGGGAGCTGTCTCTCGCACATTACAGTCTGCTCAGAGAAATCCTTCTGATTCTGAGCATGTGCAGGAGAGAGGGGTGCATGGGGACTTCAAAATTTCAAGGTTACCTAATGGAGTTGCTTAGGTGGAGTGTGAGAACCAGCCTGCCTCGGAATGGAAGGAAGATCTTTCAGAGCTGCAGGAGAGGAGACAGAAAGCAGAACTCCTTGACCCAGCCTGGACATGACGGGTGAAATGAACAGACCAATTATGAAGCACCCAGTGTTCCCACTGTCTAGCAGGAGTCAAGCAGCAGGAGTCACCCTGGGAGTGGAGTCAGAAGCTTTGCTGAAAGGGAGGGAAGGAGGGGAGGTTTCCATTTGGATTCAACTCTTTACAAAGACAGGTGCTTCTTCCGCATCTAAAAGAGCTTGCTACTTATTGAGTGTCAGTAAGAGAATGAAGTTTCTAAGCTTCTAAGTCTACTGAAAAGGAGCGAAAGAGGGAAGTGACCTGTTCATGACACCTACATTCAAAGATGTAGGTTTGCTGCCATCACCTGCTGCTTGACTTTGATTCAGGATATCAAAGAGGGAAGAGCTGGTTTGGCAAGGGAGGGAGCAGTGGTGAAGAGGAAAATCAAGCTGATTGGTGCAGTCTTTCACTTCCTTCTAGAAAATGCTCAGCAAAGCATGCTTTCTGAGCATGCATGTTGAGCTAACTGTACTTTTCAAATACCTCATTCCTTCCTGTCCTGGAGTGGATGGGAAATGTGAGGTGGAGTGGAGTACCATGTCCAGAAGATATCCATCCTAGGAGTCATAAAGAAATTGCTGATCATCTAACAAAGATATGTAAAATGAAAATGAAATCAGCTCTGTACTAGAGGATTGGAAAATGACCAAAGTTGCAACAGTTATTAAAGGATTCAGGGGGATCTGGGAAATTACGGACTACTTTAATGACTCTCCTAGGTAAATTGGTTGAAAGTATTATTAAAGTTAAAAATAGTAAGCACATAGAAGGACAAGTCCTGCTAAAAAAAACATGGCTTCTCCAAAAGTAAGTAATAACTGACTAACCTTTGGAATTCTATGAAAGTATCAGTAAACATGTGGACAAAGGTACTGCAGAAGACATTGTTTGCTTGGACATCCAAAAAGGTTTTTCATAAGGTTCTTCATTAAAGACTCCTCAGTAAATATGGCAGTCATGGAATAAGAGGAGAAGTCCTTATATGGATCAGTAACTGGTTAAAGAACAGAAAGCGGAGAGTAGGAATAAATGATAAATTCTCTCAGTGGAAACATGGAAACAATGAACAGTAGTGGGACTAATGCTTTTCAACTTGTTAATAAATGATCTGGAATTAAGTGGCTAAGCCTGCTGATGGCAACATACTATTTAGGGTAGGTTTGAAAAAGTGTTTCAAAAGAATTGCTACAAACTGGGAAAACTGGCTTCAAAATGTCAAATGTGGTTCAACATAAGTAAGTGAAAAGTAATGTGGCAAAAAATTCCAATATCACATATACAGATACACCAATGGGATCTGAGCTAGCAATGACTGACCAAGAAATAAATCTTTGGGTTGTGTTGGGCAGCTCAGTGCAAATGCTGACCCAGTGTGTGTCGACGAAAATGTCAAATTCCATGTGAGGCATAATTAGGAAAGGACTTAGAAGTAAAAGCAGGAAGTGCATACATACTCCCCTTACATGCATCTATGGTGTAATCACACCTGGAATATTGTATACAGCTCTGGTCACTGCATCTGAAAAGCATAATGCAGAGTTGGAAAAGGTGCAGAAAAGGGCAAGTGATGGAGCTGCAGCAACTTCCCTATAAGGAAAGGTTTAGCTTACAGAAAAGGTGAGCGAGAGACTTGCTGAGGTGTCCATCATTTTGCAAGAAAGTGGAGAGGGAGACATCCCAGGATCATCACATGAAAGTGATTGGTGGGAGAGTCACAACAGATAAGAGGAAGTGCATTGCTCAGCACATAGTCAAACTATGGAATTTACTTCCACAAGGTACAGTGATGGCCACCAATTTGGAGGGCTTTAAAATGGACTACAAGGGCATTGACAAAGCTATCAATAGCTACTAGTCCTGATGACTATATTCTACCTCTGGTATCAAAAGCAGTATGTCCATGTATACTAGTTGCTGTGCAACATTGGCTTGCTGCTACTGTTGCACTCATGTCCTGCTTGTGAGTTTCCTGTGGAGAATTGTTGTCTGGACTAGATGGACCTTGGACTGTCTGGCAGAACTCCTATGTTATTAGGTCTTTTCATACGTCAGTGTTCTAATTCTTTGCACTTAAGGGATCTAAGAAACCAACCAGATAAAGTAACATGTCACCATTGATAAGCATTTTACCATTTTTTATTACAAGGACAAGGATGTTTCAGTTATCAAATTGATTAGAATAACCTTTAGTTATACTCTACAGCTCTTCTGGGAAACAAACAATGTCCTTTCTAATCTCATGCTCTGTGTTGTAACTTTGAAATTGCCCGAGGTACTTCACTGCTGCAGTTAAGTGCTTATGAAATTCTTTCAAAAACACAGTTTGGAGACTCAGTATCTTGTTCTCCAGTTGCTGATTATCTGAACTGAGGATCCCTGTTTATCAGATAGGCTTCTTTAGCTATCTTTAGGCTCACTAGTAATAGCAGAAGCAAAGGACCTTGGGTTCAATTGGCCCTTAATATTTACCCTCCTTTGTGCAAGCTAGGGTATATTCCTCTGCAACAGTGTTTCTGTGGTGTGATTGCTGACCTTCACTGTTGTGTGATTGCAGAAAACGGGTAGATAACAGCATTTAGAACAGGTAGTCTAATTTAACATTAATAATGTACAACTTATTACTGTGCACATTGTTCAAATCTCAAAGTCCAGGGTGGCTGGCTGGCCAGCCTTCCCTCCCTCCCTCCCTCATTAGAAGAATTAGAACTGTATTTCAAAGTATGACCTTCTGCCTTATTATTAGAGAACTACTTTACATGCTCTTGGAAATGGAGTAACTGTTCAAATTAAGTGAGCCCATGTGATGTGTATAATTCAGGTAGACTGAAAATCTCTGGCCCGTCAGTGCAAGAGGCAGCAGGTGAAGGACCAGTGCAATGTAACCTTGCTAAATAATTTCTCATGAGATGAGGGGCTTCTTCCAGGCCTGTTGCTCTTATCCAAAAGCAAGAAAATATAGAGTTCAAACAGGGATTGGCTGTTCCTGTCCAGGCTGTGTTTTATGTCAAACCCTTCCCAGGGAGTTCACCTTGCCCCTTTGGCTAGTGAATCAGAGCTCCCACTGGACCTTTGTTCACAATGACTAGGAAAAGAGGAGGGTTTCTTTCAAGCACCACCTCGATGCTTCCTTTTCCCCCACTATGCGGTGAACGAATCTGTGGGAAAGACTGCAACAGAGGGAATCTAACCTCACAGACTGGCACTGCAACCATCAGAACAGCCTTCCCCAACCAGGGTCCTCCAGATGTGCTGGCTACAATGCCCAGCATCCCCAGCCATCCATATGCCACATAGCAATGTCCTTATAACCCCTCTCCAAACTGTGAAGATAAAACAGGGACTAACCCTAGGTTGCAGAGTGGATAAAATTATTTTAAGATTTCTAAATTAAAAATATTTTTTAAAATTTAAAATGAATATTTTAAAATAAAATGCTTTTGGAGGGGAAATCTATCTAAAGATAGTTTTTTTATTTAAGATATGTTATAATCCAAAGCTTATTCATTATAAAAGAAGGTTTAGTTTTAAATTATATAGCATGAGGCTGTATATTCATGCAATGCTTAAACTTTTTGGTAAATGAATTCCATTAATCCATTCATAATGTCATGTTCTTCCAAGTGTTTGGGTAGATTGTAGGTGAGGCAATATTCCATCATTGAGAGAGGCAATCCATCTTAAGTTATGTAGGGCTTTATAGGTTAAAACCTGAACCTTGAATTGGCCTCGGAAGTATATAGGCAGCCAATGCAAACAGGCTGGAACTGGTGTTATGTGTTCAAAACTTCTGGTTCCAGTTCTTAATTGGATTGCTGCAGTTTGCACACGTGCAGCTTCTAAACAGTCTTCAAGGATTGTGCCATGTAGAGTGCATTGAAGTAATTTAGCTTGGCGATTATCAGAGCATAGAATATTGAAAGCAGACTATCTCTGAACAGATGGAGGAGGTAGAAGGCACTCTGTGCCACTGAGGCCCCTTGGTTCTCCAGTGACACAGAATGGATCAAAGAGCACCCCTATATGAGGAATCCGTTCCTTTAAAGGAAGCGCAACCC
This sequence comes from Varanus komodoensis, assembly GCF_004798865.1. Lineage (NCBI taxonomy): Eukaryota > Metazoa > Chordata > Lepidosauria > Squamata > Varanidae > Varanus > Varanus komodoensis. Next base: position 8,424,725 of record NW_025336346.1, read on the forward strand.
TCTCTAGAACAGGTTGAACACACTCCATCTTGTCAGAAAAACTGCCCACTAACCGCAACTCAGTCTTGTCTGGATTGAGCTTCAGTTTGTTGGCCCTCATCCACTATACTGTAACAGCCAGGCACTGGTTTAGCACACCCACAGCCTTGCCAGATAAGACAAGGAGAAAGAAAGCAGTGTGGGTGTGACATCAGCATACTGATAGCATACCGATAACAACTCTCTCCAAAACTCTGGATGCCCCCACTGAGTGGTTTCATGTGGATGTTAAATAGCATGGGGGACAAGATTGACCCCTGATAGTTCAAGGGACTGAGTATCATGCACTAGGTTTCCCCTTCCACGCTTCATTCATCATGCAGGGAGACCAAAGCGGTTTCTGTGCCAAAATCAGGCTGGAACCCTGACTGAAGTGCATCCAGCCAATCATTCTTGTCTCTGGTGCTGGCTGGTGACCATCCACACAAGAACCTCGCCCACAAACAGGGTATTTGCTGCCTGTCTAAAAGTACTGAGATCTTCTTGGTTGAGAGAGGGTTTGTTCAGGAGTGACATCATCACCACCTTTAGGTGGCATGGTACCACTCCCTCTTGTAAAGAGACATTAATCACCTCCCCGACTAGCCAACTGTTCCCTTCCTGTTAACTTTTATTAGCCAAGATGGGCAAGGATCCCATACAGCTGTGGTTGCGCAAACCTGCTCATGAATTTTGTCAACATCTTCAAGCTGTACTAACAGCTCATTTAAAAAACTTGACCAGGCTGTGCTCTGGGTATCTTGCCTGATTTGACTGTGTTATCATTGGAGCTGGCAAATGCCATAAAAATGTCTAGCAAATATATCACAGTGGGCCTGAGATGGCTTTAAGATATTAATGGGTCCTGAGTGTAGCAGGCCTCAAAAAATGCTATTGGGTGGCAAAGAGAGGCCTGAATAGAGGCAGTGAGATTTTGTTTCTCTGGTGCTCTCACAGTTCCAGCATGTGGGCAGATACAAGGGTTGAACCTCATCCACTAGGAGTTTTCCTCCAACGGTTCTCAAGCTGTCTCCTATTTTATGTATGTATTTATTTAATTTCTAATGCACCCCATTAGCCACACGGCTCCCTAGGTAGGTTACAGCATCTTTGGTGCTGCTTTCTACCCTGTACAGCACTTTATGAGGAACAGCACTTGTGCCCCAGGAATACAGCTCTGACAATTTGGTCCAACATTTCGAAGAGCTCTCCTCTTCCCAGAAATTGCTGGGAATATTAGAGACTTGGCCTCTAAAACTAGAGAGATTGGTGGACATGCAGATTTCATATCTACAAGATATGCAGCCCTTTCCTTAACCTTTTGCAACAGTTCCTTCTAGGCCTCAATTGGAAAGGGCCTCATTACATCAGCTGACTGCAGCTTTTATTGCAACATTCTGAAATATAACCCAAAGGCTCTGCATTCTTTGGAAACAATCAGCTCTTTCAAAAATAGAAACATGTAACTCATTGATGTGATGCCAAAAATATCCAAACTTGGTTCCGGAAACAAGCACCGTTGCTTGCATTAAATTCTGTCCCCTCAAACTGGAAAAGAAATAACGCATAGGCTACTTTTCTACTTAAAAGATCAATTAAATTTATCCTTCTCTAGCTTATATATGTTCTACCAATGTTTAAAAATCCACTTATTCTCTTATCTTGAATTGTCCTTAAATCTAATAGTTAAATACTACTTAAATCATGGATTTAAATGGTGGGGAAGCAGAACCATTTCACCAGCCCTGCCGAAGAACAGCCCTCCCTCAAGGCTTCTCCTCACCATCAGCAGCCATTCCAGCAGGCTGGATCCTTCCCTGAGCCTTATGGAAAGACTTGACCACCCCACACCAGCCCTTCCTTCCCCAGTCCCTTCCTCCTTGTGTGACTTTTTTGACAGTAAGCCTGGGGTCAGGAATTGTCTTCTTACTGATTAGAGCCTCATTGGTTAAAAAATATTTTTAAGGAATAAAGTGATAAGCAACACTACATATTCAAACCACTTCTTAAAGAGTTACCTCATAAAGGTATTTTGGAATTCAAAGTTAATGTGCAATGATAATCCTGTAAAGCATCAGACAATACTGCCAACTCCCATGCCAACTGGGGGCACAGTTGTGGTCACTGAGCAGGTGGCTGTGGCTGGTTATAAGGTATGAAGACACGAAACACAATCCTGTATATGTCTAATCACATAGGATTGCAGTCTGCCCCGACTTGGTGCCCTCCAGATATTGGCTGGACCATTGGCTGGGGCTGATAGAAGTCGAAAACATCTGAAATGCACCAACTTGGTTGAGAAAGGCTCCTCCAGAGTAGGGTGGATATCATATAATTTAGTGAGGCAATGAGTGATGTGCACATCCACCCACATACCAGCAGGACCCATTACCAACACAATGGGAGATAGTGGTTTTCATAGCAACCAAAAATGAGTGGAAATGCTGGTTTAAGGAATGGGGCAAGTCAGTGGATATTGAAGAATGAAGCTCTTTTAACCTGTCCTTATCCAGAAACAAGATCTTCTGCTTGTTTTTATGGTTGCTTTTTGAACTGCTATTTTTCTTTTACAGATGTTTAGTGAGGACACACGAATATTATTGCATACTGCCACAGTTTATATTATATTTTTATTTCTTTTCTTAAGTAGTCCTGCAAATCCATCCAATTGCCATTAAAATGATGATAAAGGCTGCAAGTATGCTGTACTGATGACTTTTCCTTGTTGGTTGACATCCTATACATTTCTATTCAGAATTAAGACTAACTGAATTCAATGACTCTTATTCCTAGGTAAGGGGGTGTATGGAATTGTAACCTGAAATGGGCATATTCATAGTCTCAGAACCACTGTTTTCAATAAAATTTCTCACACATTTTTAATAAAACACAAAAAACACAAAGGTAACCATGGTGGTTGATGAAAAAGAAATCAAGCTGCTTGAAGTTTAAAACTGTGACATTATGTTTGCGCTATTTTGAACTGTTTCTACAGCACATTCTTTCATTCCAGGAAATGAGTCAAACCAAAGCATTGACGTATAGGGTTAAGACAAGGGCAACAGCTGGGTAGCATATTAATTCCAGAATAAAACACTTCTAACTCACTTCTAGTAATTTGTGGTGATCTTTTAGCTGAAGGTCCATGTTTGGATAGGTTTAACTGCATAGATATTCAGATATAATTCAAATATACAGCTGAAGAAACTGTTAGGAAAATCACTGCATCAATTGCCTGAACTAAACTCAAATTATTTCATTTAAGGGATTGAATGAAAGGGCTTAAACTGATTCTTGTACATGAAGGATTTCCTAAATGGGGACTGCTACAGTTTGCACAATTAAAATGCTGCTTTAATGAACAAAACAAAGTATACAGATTATTTGTTAGAACTAGAACCCCATCTTAAAAGTCTTCCTGCAAAAAGGAAAACTAGCACAACATGGAGTTGACCAGAATATTTATTTAACGTTTCTATACTACAGACATCCCAGGTTTTCCAAAATACATACAATAAAATAGGCAAACTATATAAACAGAATAAAACAAGATATACCCTGTTCAATACCTTACTAAATATCCAGTCTTTCCTCAAAGTGCTGATTTTAAAAAATCAGAATGCACTTATACAGAAGAGCGTACAGAAATGGTACTTGAGTTCTGAACTGTACCGGTGACCTGTATCATCTGAGCATTCCAGAATTTAATTTTGCTGTATTTGTTGTTTAGCAGGAACTGGGGCAAACCTGGGAAATAGCTGTCCGCCTAAAGCCTCACGTAACTGCTCCCTGTGTAAAACTTGCTGACTCTGTATAAGACTACTCATAATTTCCTTAAGAGTTCTTCAAAAGAGTTCCAGGATCTGGATTGTTTGAATTGGATTCCAGTTAGATTTCCCCCGCCCCCATCTATTTTTATTTCCCATGCTTTCTTGGCGGGAACAGGTAGACTATAGATTTTAATAATGAACAAAATCAATGTCTCACAGACCAACTCGTGTGTAAATCCTATTGAGCTCAATGAGACGGTCTCCCACGTCTCATGGTCTCATGACCACCGCTGCTCGTCTTAGTCAGGGTCCGATGCAGTGTCCAGGTGCCTAGAGCTTGCTGCTGTTCCTTGCTCAGCGTCGTCTCCAACTTACACTGGCACTATGCCCGCCAAAATGTCCTGACCCTGACAGCACTGTGCAGCTCTTGTGAACTCAAGGATGTGGCTGCCTTTATGGAATCGATCCAGCCCTTCTTCTTTCTTGGACTGTCTTCTCCAGCGGGACTTGCCTTCTCATGAGGTGCCCGCTTCGGTTTTGCCATTTTGCTCCCAGGGCATGTTGGGACTTGCCTCGATCCTTGGCTTGCCTCATGTCATGATTACTAACTACGTCACACCAAGATCCTTTCGTCACATAGGCGAACCCACCTCGGCCTCCCTCTTCCCTATCACATACGTGTAAGCTACACGCCTTTCCTCTTGCGCATGCCCCGCAACGTTTCCACAGCCCTTTCTTCCCTCGCCCTTTCCTACCCGGAATAAAGATGGCGTTGACTATAGCCTGGATAGGCAAATCCTCAGGGCAATGGCTAAAATGGCGGGTGAAGCCGTTGCCCACATTAAAGAAGGCTAATTGAGGAAGTTCCGCCTTCGCATGTCATGCATTTTCCGATGCGTAGGCGACTTCCGCTTGCCGCATGACGGAAGGTGGAACTTCCTGCCCCGGCCCGGGCGAAAGGGTAGTGTGTGTGTCGGAAAACTACCAAGTTGACTTGTGGCTGCCTGTGCGGGAGCCGGGACGGCTGCGCTCATTGCCGGGGAGGTTTGTGGGCGGGGTTTGCGTGCTGCGAAAGACGATAGAAACCGCCGCCGTAGCTGAGGCGAAGGAGGAGAAGAGGAGGAAGGCGAAGAAGAAGGAAAAAGGGAGAAAGAGAGAGGCCGTCGGCTGCCCGCCCGCCCAGAGCAAGTGGCCGCTGGCTCTGGAATGGAAGCGGAGAAGATGGATGAGAATGAATGGCGATACCACGGGGAAGGCAACAAAAGCCTTGTCGTCTCCCACAGACAGGTAAAGGGGATGCGGTGGGGGCCTCGCGCGCCGCTCGGGTGAAGGCAGCATCCAACGGGGCTTCGGGCAGCGGCCCCTTCGCCCCCCCCCCCCCCCCCCCCCGTTTGCAGGCCCGGAGTTACCGATAATTCCGCCAGGGCGGTTTGAGCGGGAGGAGGAAATCCCGTCAGTACTCCGTCGCAGCCCCCTTTTTATTTAAAAGTCAAGGCAACAAATGCTGAGGACAATATTTCCTTTGCCACCACCGGCCCTTGCCTCCGAGAGGACGGAGCAAAAGGACCGGGAGGGGAGTGGGCCCGCGGACCATCTTCCCTCTCTCCTTTACCTGGGCATGACGACACCTTGGTCCAAGAAGCCTGTTCTGCCGCACTTGCTGCTTCCAAATGATACAACCCCCCCCCCTTCGGAATCGTCTTAAAACTCAATGCTTTGTTTTTTGGTGTAAAGACGAAGTTTAAAATATAGAATAACAGACAAAGCGAAGAATAAGCCATAGAGAAAGCAGATTTCAGTTTTTGGGAAAATAGGTCTGAAAACATGGTGTAAATTCAATGAATATGTGCCAAAATGGGGGCTGCGGCAATGTTGCACTTGTAATTATAACTGTATCGCAAGTCCACCATCCTTAATGAAGTTAAGGATGGCAGCCTTAAAGTGTTGAGTTAAGGCAACCTTCCTTAATTTTGTATCCTCTCCGATGTTTTGGACTTAAACTGTTTTCTGCCCTGGCCAGCATGACCAATGGCCAGGGATGCTTGGAGCTGTAGATGGAAACATTTGTAGGGTATTGCGCCAGGGAAAGTTGGGTTAGGGTAACTGAAACTGGGTGACTATCCATATAAAAAGTGGGTGTGGGGAAAGGTGTGTTAAAAGCAAGTCATGTTGTAGCTGAGCCTGAGTCATGGTTTTAGAAAATTAATATTGGACATGTCTGGTGCAATAAGTTGGAAGGAAGAGTACAAGGTCTTAAAAAAGTATCCCTGCGCAATAAGAGGAAAATATGCAATATGGTATTCTGAATTATTCCAGAATTCAGATATGTTTGAGCTGAATTTCTTCTTTCTACATATCTGCAGGGAAGTAATTCTTTTATCAAATGATCTGCTGCCTAGGCAGGTATAAGGAAGAATGTTTCCTTATACTCTGAGTGTTTCATCATGTCGTTCTGCTTCATCTATTAGTGTCATTATCCACCTATGATAACTAAAGTATCATAAAGGCTAGAGAGTTGAAATGAGACCAATGAGAAGTGAATTTTAATCCCTGCTCTGTCACAGAGTTTATGTGACTTTACCTGTCGGTGTCTCTCAGCCTGTCTCAAGCCACCTTCAGTGCCATGTTCTTGATAGAAAGGAGGCATATAAATAAATAAAGCTCACAAGATCATTATAATGATAAAATAGAAGGGGAACATATATGCCACCCAGAGATTCTGGGAGGTAGGGAGGAATAAGAAATAAAAATACAGCATTTGACTTCATTTACCCATGATTCTAGGACAAGACTTAGCAGTTTGGATAGAAAGGTTTGGCGCTTAGACTGTATCTCATCAGAGATTCTCTGAAAAGAATTATTTTAATTTCAGATATTTACCATTTCATCCTTCAACATGAAATAGTTTATATGGATGTTTAGAGAATTTATTCCATTTCTGAAGAGAGAGGAAAACCTTGCTGCCTGTATTCACAAATGTTATACTGGAGGATTATAAAACAGAAAAGCCATACTGGATCAGACCAAAAGTCCATCTAGTCTAGCACTTTGCACACATGGTGGCAAGCCAGCTGCCCACAAGATCCCTCAAGCAGGATGGGTGCAAGACCTTCGCTTGCCCATGTTCCTGAGCAGTTGGTATATGCAGTCATGCCACCTCTGTTGAAGAAGATCACACTTAGCTGGTTGCCACTGATAACCTTTTCCCTCACGAACTTATCTAATATCTTTTACACAGCTGCCTAGATTGGCAGTCATCACCACTTCCCATGGCAGTGAATTCCATAGTTTTAACTGTACACTGTTTGAAGAAGTACTTCCTTTACTCTGCCCTAAACTTCCCTCCAGTTAGCTTCAGTGGATGTCACCATGTTTGAATGTTATGGCAGAGGAAGAAAAATGTCTCCCTCTCCACTTTTTTCCACACCATGCATAATCTTAAATAACTCTGTCATGTCTCCCCTTATTCACCTTTTTTCTAAGTTGGCCAGGGCTTGGAGCTGTAGACCAAGCCTCATTTGTTGTAGATGTTCCTCACAGGGGAGCTGCTCCAGCCCCTAATCACTTTTGCTGCCCTTCTCTGTACTTTTTTCAACTCAGTAATGCTCTTTTGCAGGTAAGGCGGCTAGAACTGAACACAGTATTCCAAGTGTGATCGCTCCAAGATTTGTATAAGGGAAGTAAGCTTTCGGCAGTTCTGTTTTCTATTCTGTTCCTAATTATGCTTCACATGGAGTTTGCATTTTTCACAGCAGCTGTGTATTCAGCTGACATTTTGATCAAGTTGTTCACTACCAACCCAAGATCCCTTTCTTGTTCAGTCACTGCTAGTTCAAATCTCATTAGTGTGTATTTGAAGTTGGGATTTTTTTGCCTCAACATGTATTACTCTACACTTGCTTATATTTAACTGCATTTGCCCATTCTTCCAACTTGGAAATATCTTTTGGAGCTCCTTACAATGCAGTTTGGTTTTAACTACCCTAAAAAGTGTAGTGTCTTCAGCAAACTTGGCCACTTCCCTACTTATTCCCAATTCCAGATAATTTATCAATAGGTTAAAAAGGGTTCTGCATTGGTCCTAATACAAAACCCTGTAAGATTCCACTGATTACGTATCTCCACTGGGAGAAAGTTGCCATTTATTCTCACCCTCTGTGTTCTGTTCTTTAATCAGTTAGTGATCCATAAGAAGACACTGCCCTTTTATTCTATGATTGCTTAGTTTGCTCAAGAGCCTTTGGTGAGGAACATCAGAAGCATGTTGGAAGTTCATAAAAACAATGCCCACAGGATCATCCCTGTCTCTGTTTATTTACACTCTCAAAAAACTCCAATAACTTAGTGAGACAAGACTTCCCCTTGCGGAAGCCATGCTGATTTTATTTTTCAGCAAGACTTGTCCTTCTGTGCGCTTACTGATTCCTTAATAACACTTTCAAGCAGTTTATCCAGAACAAAAATTAAGCTAACTGGCCTGTAATTTCCTGGATCCCACCTGGAATCCATTTAAAAAATTGGTGTTACATTGGCCATTCTCCAGTCCTTTGGTGCAAGGATTAATTTTAGGGACATGTTAAATATTTTGGTAAGAAGGTCAGCAATTTTGTGTTTGAGATTTTTTGGAAACACTAAGATGGATACCTTCTGGACTGGGTGACTTGCTGACTTTCAGTTTGTCAATAAGGTTGAGAAATTCATCTTTTATCACTATTATAAACTCAGGGACAGATATCTGCTCTTCATCCTATGCTGCAAAGACTGTCAAAAAATAATAATTCAGCTTCTCTGCAATCTCCTTGTCCCCTTAGTGCTCCTTTAATTCCATTATCATCCAATGGCCCAATTGTTTCCTTAGCTATTTCCTTTCTTTCGATATATTTAAAGAATTCTTTATTTTTATCTTTGATACTGTTAGTGATATGCTCCTCAAACTGTTTCTTTGCGCTCTGATTGTCTGCTTTCATCTCCCATGTGCAAGTTTGTGGTCCCATCTGTTCTTTTCATTTGGGCAAAACTTCCCATTTTTTCGAAGGGTGCTTTCTTCTTCCTAATAGCTTCCTTGACTTTATTTATTTATTAATTAAAACATTTTTATGCCGCCCCATTCGCCGAAGCCTCGGGGCGGCTTACAACAATAAAATTAAAATAACATTTTAAAATATATACATTAAAATACAAATATATAATATAAAACATACAATATAAAACAAGCCGCCCTGGCCAAATAAAATTCAATAATATTAACATTTAAAATACTGCTTAAATAAAAAGGTCTTCACCTGGCGCCGAAAAACAAATAACGACGGCGCCAGGCGGACCTCTCTGGGGAGCGCATTCCATAACTTAGGCACCACCGCTGAGAAAGCCCTCCTCCAAGCAACCACCCTCCTAACTTCTTCCATGGAGGGCTCCCGGAGAAGGGCCTCTTCCGCTGATCTCAGGGGGACCATGCTAGTGATTTCCTGGACTTTGTGCTACTTTTCTCACTCATAGTATGTATATTATCTGTTGCTTCTATTAGAGTGTTTTTGAGTAATCTCCAGGAACTTTGAAGCGATTGAAACTTCTTGAGTCACCTTTTTTTAAAAAATCCGTATCTTCATTTCTGAGAAGTTTCCTCTTTTGAAGTTCTGACCTCTTTGGCAATCTTCCATCTACCTGATACTAGCATGGCCACTGTTACCTAATGGCTCAACATCATTTACATTGTGTGCTATGTCCTGGGCAACCTCACTTAGCACTATATCCAAGATTTATTTATTTATTTATTTAAAACTTTTATATGCTGTCTCTTATGCATGGCATCTCACTACAGCTTACAGTCATTAAAATCAAAATACAATAAAACAATATAATATAATATAATATAATATAAATAACATAGAACCAATAAAATATATTAAATAAAAAGCGACTGTTAAAACATTAAAATACTAATTTTTAAAATAACGATTGAATAAAATGGTTTTGACCTGGCACCGAAAAGAGTATAAGCTTGGTGCCAGGTGAACCTCTCCAAGGAGCGCATTCCATAATCTGGGCGCTGCTGCAGAGAAGGCCCTACTCCGAGTAGATGTCCTTTTTACCTCCTTTAGGGAGGGTTCCTGGAGCAGGACCTCTCTTGCAGATCTTAAGGGGTGTGGAAGGAGATGTTCCTTCTAGTATCCCAGTCCCAAGCCGTTCAGGGCTTCATAAGTCAAAATCAGCACCTTGAATAGGGCCCGGACTTCAACTGGAAGCCAGTGGAGCTGGTAGAGGACCGGCGTTATATGAGAATAACAACCGGTCCCTGTCAGCATCCTGGCTGCTCTATTCTGTACCAGTTGAAGTGTTCGGACCATTTTCAAGGGCAGCTCCACCTAGAGCGCATTACAGTAATCCAACTGGGAGGTTACCAGAGCAGAGCATGAATCACTGTTGCTAGGCAGTGTTTGTCCAGGTAAGCAGCTGATGGACCAGCCAAAGCTGTAGGAAAGCACTCCTCGCCACTGCTGCCACCTGGGTTTCCAGTGACAGCTCCAGGTCAAGGAGTACTCCCAAGCTTGCCTCCCCTCTGGTTGGTTCCATTACTAGCTGCTCTAGGTCACAGTTATTTATGACATTGAGAAATTTAACCTCCCTTATTAGAATTAGAGCATGCATCTATCCAGGCAGTGAGTGGATAGTTGAAGTCCCTCATTATTATTGTACTGCCTTTGTTGAAGAATTTCCCTGATTGCATTTCCCAACTTCAAAGATGTGAATGTGCTTTTGTGTACTTTACTTTTATACAGTAATTGAGAGAGGTGAATCCAACAAAGCATAACACAGGTCGTACCAACCTAACGGTAATGCCAAATGAGGGAGAACCCATTAGACAAACAGCACGGGTGCACTTCTGCACTGCCACGTACCTGGAAGTATAATTTCTGGAAGTCCTCCAGTGTCATCATAAACCTATTACAGTACAGTACTATGTAGCTTACTGTGTTAGTTGGGTACCTAGGCTAACTTTGTTGAACTTATGAACAAATTGGACTTAGGAACATGCTCTCAGAATGGAACTTGTTCATATGTAGGGGACCTCCTGTACATTCAGTTTTCTAGCAATTTTCTTAGGTTTCAGCAGAGATAGACCATATATCAAAATATTGAAAGTTTTATAAGGTCCTCAATCCATTACTTTATAGGAAGGCGAGTATTTATCTTTCCAGCATTGTAATATAAATTGTCTAGCTGTCAAAAAGGTACAGGGACTCAATTTACAATAACCATTTGTAATTTTCATGAAGTAGAAGAAGAACTTAAAAGACCATGTACATCAGTGAATATTAAAGACTTCTGATACAAAATTTATCTGAATAATTTTCCTCCCAAAAGAATCAGATAATCAAAATTGCCACCAATTGAAAGAAGCATTAACTGTATTGTAGTACTAGCTATTAGTTGAATTAAGCAGTCCCTTATTGAAGATAATTTGCAGAGTTAAATAGTCTCAAAACAAAAGTTTTTGCTGAATAAGACACATCCTATGATCCATACATGCTACAAGTAGATGCTGCAGAGATGATCCACTAATTAGGCATTTTATGGTTGTGCTTGCAGAAGTTTCTCAGATTCCCAAATGTACATGCAGATCCAAAAATGCTGGGGACCCCAGTCCAATTTGTTGACTTCACAGTGTGTTTATACAAGGATATACATTGCATACTTAAGCAATCTTTCTTGACAGTATTTGCTTTTGTTGATCTATGAAAGTATCTTGAGTATTTTAGTTTTCAAAAGATTATCCATTTATGCTGCCCATTTGTTAATTTCCATGAAGCAAGTATATTTGCTTCTTAAGAAAATGCAACTATACATCCCATTATGGTACTGCAACTGAGACAAAAAGCTATCTTAATGTCTTATTTCAAGATTGTGTCCGTGCCTGAATTTAGGAGATGCCTTCTATTTTCTTCCTCTCAATACAATAAGTTACTTTAAGGAGAGCCCAGGCTAGAGGACATTCTGTTGAATTGAGAAACACATAGAGCAGGAGTAATTATTATGATTTGTAATAATTAGGATGGGCTTCAAAGGGAGGTGGGCTTCAAAGGGAGGTGGTTGAGGCCCCATTGGTGAGGGCATTCAAGGAAAGATAGGACAACCACATGTTGGGGATTATGTGAGTGGAGCCGGCTGGAGCCACCCAGGAAGCCCCTTCTGATTCTATGTTTCTGTGTTCAAATCCTCTGTTTCCAAATATATGATGCAGTCACAACAATCCAGGTGCTATTATTTCTGACACAGTTGAATGACGTGGCTAATTTGATACTGAGTTTTTTACGCATCTGTTAAAGAATCAGGTCAATTGCATACCACCTAGTATAGGTGTTTCCTCCTATTTTTTATTTTACAGCTGTTAATAGCATTGCATTTAAGCTGACATTTGCATTTATAGTTGGGAACAGTTGGCTTTCTGATACTATCAGACTCCCTCACCATGTTAAGTGTGCATCTAAGAGGGGGAAATCTTGGGTACATTCTGATATTTGAAGTTGGAAGACATTCAGCAGCGTAGCTGATTGGTGCATAGCATATGGGTTGTACAGCCTCCTTACTCCAGTTATGCATAGTCTACCAGCTAATTCCCAGTCATTGATCATTTCTCTTTAGATAGGTTACTTGGTTAACAGAATGTTTGGAGCTTTTCTTAGTAACTGCTCGCCAAACTTTTACAGCACAGTTATTCCACAGCATGGTTAATAGAGACACAATGAACAATTGTTTTTTTTTTTCCTGGCTAGTGGTAAAGCACAAATAGCTCAGTGTTGACCAGCAAATGTATCTTTCTCTGACATGCCTGGATGTCAAAAGAATAAGACTTGCAAAGGGCATTGTTATATTCCAGTTTGGTATGATGATTTTCTGAAGCTGGACTGTTTCACTAGAAGAAGTGTTATATCTGCCTTTTGAAATTATATATGATAAAAACAGTTCAAAGTGGATTTTATATAATGAAACCTTACTCTTACTTCAGTATTGAAACGCATCTTTACTAATTACCATTTATTACAACTATATCATAGGGACAATTTTAATTTTTTTTTCATTTCATTTCTATACTGCTATGACAGATTTTCTGAAAGACAAGACAATGACCTGGCTTGCATGTTGCCAAGAAAGTAGTTAAATTGTGCATATTGGAAATTTAGCAGGAACAAATGTGTGTGATATCTCTGCTTCCTTTGTGCCTACTTACTTCAGTTTTAGTAAACCCAGTGATACCCTGGCTCTGAGTTATTTCTGTGACATCAATGTTACGGTTCCTTAGGGAGAGAAATAACTTTTTGGTATTAATATATGTATGTTCTCTTGGCAGCACTGCAGCAAATTCGGATTAAAGTCCTGTAACTGGAGAGTCTATATCCAGTACTCAATTTAGTACTTTCTGTGCCTTTGTCAGTTACTACTTCTATGTAATTCAGGTTGCATGGTTTAGTTGTGGAAAACAGTATTGAGATGTGCTATTTAGTAATGTAATGGGAAACTGTTGTACAGATTTGTGTAATGGTACATTTCTGAGTTATTCTGATTGGATTAGCATTGTATCCATATATAAAGTTGAATTGACACAAACAAATCTCAATAAGATATTGTAGTTAACTGTATAATTGTTTTCTTGAACCAAATTGTCACATAATTCTATATATGGGTTAGAGTACTTGATATGTTTGTTGTTGTTGTTAGTCGCGATGTCATGTCCGACCCATTGAGACCCCATGGACAACATTCCTCCAGGCCTTCTTGACCTCCACCATCCCCCAGAGTCCACTTAAGCTCATGCCAACTGCTTCAGTGACTCCATCTAGCCACCTCATTCTCTGCCATTCTCATTCTATTATTCCCAGCATTAGGCTCTTCTCCAGGGAGTCCTTCCGTGGTATAAAGCTCTTGATTATGAAATAACTTTTTCACAAATGCCATGTTTTGCATTGGGAAAGGGTAATGGGTAACAACACTGGTTTTGTTCACCAATTTGTCCAAGCTGAAAATAGTCACTGAAGATCATGCAGAGGGTGAAAAAAAGAGTAAAGTCATTTGTGATTGGAGGTATGATGGTGCAATAGCAGGGAGATGAAGTGACAGAAAGGCAGATTGGGCTGAAATAGCAAATCAGAATATGGACTAGATACTCCTACCCCGGTTTCAGGAGACCATAGACTCTGTTTGAGATGATATTGGAGTCATACAAATAGGTGAAAGTTAGGTAATAATGGCTGCAAATGTATATACCTTGTCCTGGGACTAAAACTTGGTAGAAATTATTTCACTTTTGTATGTGTAGTTAATTAACTATGACAGTATTCCAAAATATGTTGTAAAGTAAATGACTTCCAGCTAGCTTGACAATGGTGGTGTCCATTTACTAGTACTAGGTAGGGACAGGTTAGTGCAGGTCATGACCGCCCAGAATGCAGCAATTCATGGGTTAAATAAATTGTGAATTAGTGTTCTATGCAAACCAGGTAAATTGTTAGGTTTGCACACAAAGCTAACCCACGGTATAGATTGTTGGATTCTGATTTGTCATGTGTAAAATTAGCCATGTGAACTCAGTTGTGATAAAACTTGGTTTGCTACCTGCACTCACACATACATGGAGGGACCAAAACCTTAACAAAGTGTTAAGGTTTCTGACAGCAGCAGAGACATAAGCATCGCTCCTTTGTTCTGTATGGTATTCGTCAATAAAAGCTTTGCCTTCCCTCCGTGTGTTTATTGTCTCTGCATCCTCTTAAGAAAGAATAATTGTACTTGGGCAATACATTGTGCTTCCAAGTAAGACTATTATTTCTTGTTTTAAGGAAGGCTGCAGTAGGAATAATTAAGAGATTTGCAAAACTTACAGTATTTTTGAAAATCTCAAGGGAGCAAGATCAGGGGAAAAAGGATAATTGCCGAACTATGTTACTTCCCTCCCTGCACACAACTAGGAAAAATGGAAGGGAAGCTCATTGCCTACCATACATCTGAGAGCTGTTAATAATTCAACTTCAATTTGTGCTTCTTCTTAGACAAACATGTTGTGTATTTGTTTCCAGATGCAAAATCCAGTAGAAGATTCAGGTAGCAGTAAATCAGTATCTCCTTTCTTCCACACCATAAACTTAATTAGTCTTACAGTTCTTGAAAAGCCAAATCCAGAGAGTTGTATTTTGTATTCCACTCCCAACATCAAATTAGTCTGAACAAAAGCCAGCAAATTCAGACAAAAGAACAATAAAAATTGGTTATTAGTGACACAATAAACACTTTAAGCTAGACTTGGGCCACACATGGTTTTATTAAAAAAAACCCCTCTCCTTTCATTGTATAAAACAGCAACACTTAGAGAGTGAGGCAATATACACCATTGTGACCTTGGGAAGGAGATGGTCTGTTGCTCAGGATCATAAGTTTGGCCTTGGAGGAAAGGAAACAGGAGCATTTCAGGAGGTGAACAGTTGAGAAGAAAGGCCAAAATAAAATAAATCCTATGGTTTCTCCAGCTGTGTCCCAGCCCTTTCCAGAGCATGCCTTCCCTGGAAAGGCTCATAGGCCCATCTTGGAGGCTGGGAGTTAAAAGTAGGACAAAGAATCAAAAATTACTTCCCTTGCTCTTCCCATTCTGGTTGTAGCAACCTGACTGGGCTCTGATTATGTGAAAGCGTCCAAGATGGAGGCTTTCTTCTAAGAGGAAAACAAGGTATTGGGTTGTACTCATAGTGGATTTTAATCTCATTACTGAAGTAGCTTATTACATATTTTTTCTTACACTGTTCAACATGAGCACTGAACAATGTTAGAAAAATGGTTTAAATATCCCAAATTTTTTGAATGTCAGAAGAGTGCCATTAAGTTGTTTACCTTTTAGCCTTTTTAAAAAAATCTTGCTTTGGTTGTTGATCTGGCAGACTCAGTGCCATGTTAGCTGCTTGTAACTATGCTGCAAACAAAATGAGGAAATCTTTGCTTCCTGCAGCTTTCAGGGAAGTATTGCATATGCACAGGCGATAACAGTAGAAATGTAGAAGGAAAGGGGCAGGTAAAATTTTAATTTCAGTCTCCAAAATCCCTTGTAAACAACTGTGAAATCAATTGTAAAAAATTCGTGTAGGCCATAATTTTTATTATGTGGTTGTATTTACTAATTCTTCAGGTGAATGCTGTAAAAGAAAAACACACACACTGTTTGCATTGCTCTCTAAAGTTGTGTTGGGGAGCCTGCAACTTGCTGGTCAAATTGGGCTCAGGGCTGAATTTTACGTGGCCTGTGGCATTGGCTGTTGGTAGCAACTCATTCCATTTGATTAGCAGCCATGGGAAAAGTGTTAGGAGTGTGGCTCCTGGTTGCCTCATTCAGAGGGCTCCTGGCGCTCCCTTGTCTCCAAAGACGGTGGTGGGCTGGCAGTGCTCAGGTGTTGCAGTGTGTGGATTGGCTGCTTAGCATGACAGTGCTCTCTCACTCTCCGCATGTGTGTTGCTTGCTTGCTGAATTTTCTCTTGCATCTAGCTGCAAGTGGCACTTCAGCCACTCCAAGAACAGCTCTGAAAATCAGGTTCATCCAGGAAGCAGATTCACCTGCCAATATGGAGGGAAATGGGTGACTACTTATGTTTAGTTCCATGGATGGCTCTATTATTTTTCCTGTTGGTTAGTGGCCTTTTATAGAAAAATAGTTACCATCCTGCCCTAATGACTAGAATGGATATTTATCGTTTCTAAAATACAACTTGAAGAACTGTGAGCATTATCTGAAATTTCTATATATCTGGTCTAAGTATTGGAGGATGCTGATTGCTTTTATAGGGCTTTACACTAACAAGTAAGGGTCAACTTGCAAAAAAAATTGTTTTAAAAGCATGTCTGATATTTTGTTTAAGGTGGCTAAAATTGTGGCGTTAAAAAGAATAATTTATAAATAACATGGAAATTTATCTCAAATAAAACAAGACCAGTCTAAACACAGTTATAAAACTTGCCATTAAAACCCCTAGCATTTTGTTGTTTGGCTTGGTCTATAGCAGAGTGGCCAAACAGGCTTGCAAGCCACATGCGGCTCTTTGAGTTTATTTTGCGGCTTGCCACCCACGGGTGCTTGCTTGCTGCTCTCAGATATTTTATAGTATGTGACTCTTCTGTTGAGCAAGTTTGGCTACCCCTGTTCTATGTGACAAATGCCTGTGCACCATGTGAGGTTTTTTGTCGTTCTGAATTTAGCCTAGGTTCATGAAGTCCACCCTGTTTTTTTATTACTGAAAGCAGATCAAATGCTAAGTTAAATGGACTGTTGATCTGACCCAGAAAATCAATCCTAATCCTAATTGGCAGCTAAAGAGTGAAGATAGAGAATAGACTGGAAGTATTTTTCCTCCCTAACAGGAAGGTGGATTATTTTGTATGCTTAACTTTTGCTGTGATAGTTGCTCTAGCTTAAGTTGCCCATATAACAAAACTGTTTTATTTATTGCATTTCTTTTCCATTTCAGCGTTGTGTGGTACTACGTTTTTTGAAATTTCCACTGAACCGAAATAAGGTAAGATAGTATGACTTACTAGCTTAGCTGTTTTCTCTTTGGTGTAAAGAGAGCCTCTTTATTTCATACATCCCACCAGGCAAAGACTAATTATGCCTGACTGTTCTGCATTAATTTTTATTTTGGCTTTTGGTAAGGTGAAGAAGGCTTCCAATGTGAAAAACAACATAAAATTGGGTATATATTACTAATTAGCTAGTAGGTTGGGTAAGTCTCTGCATGACAGGAAGGAAGCACATCTTTTCAGAAGTATGTAGAAGCAGCATGCTTAATTCACAAATAAGCAAGTTCTGTTACTCAGAAATAAACAAGAGTGAATTGATTAGCCCCATCAGCGCTATCCTACAAGGAAAAGAATCTGATCTACAACTCTGATTTGAGGTAAGAGCTTTTCCCTAGGGCAGAGGGGTTGGGGCTGAGGAAAGAAGCTGTTGTGCTGCATAGAAAATTTCATAGCCTTATGACTGAGAGTTTTCCCTTCCCTGTTATACACATTTACCTTGGAATATGACCCAATGAACTTGATGGGACTTTTGAACAGGGCTTACAGAAGATGTAAAAATTGTTTCTTAAACAATTGTAAGGGTTATTTTTATTTGCAAACTCTTCTTTTATTAATACTTTTTGAGTATTGTTGGTAGACAGTGCTAATTTGTTAGTAATGGCACTAATATCCAGTCTTGAATTTTAACTATTAGCTATTCGGATTATTACGTTAACAGATCCTGTAATATATGTGAAAAATATTTAGTACTATTAAACTCTAAGTTGCTTACGAGCATATAGCAAAAGATAGCTGTACAAACAAATGGACTAGGGACATTTTGAATATGAAAGAGGTGAGAGTATATGCCACATAGTGCCCTTTGAATGAATGATAATGTCTGATGTTTAGAGAGGACTTCTCTTCCTTAAATATCAAACTAAATTGTTGAGCAGACTGCATTGTTATCTGTATGGAATGCTTGTAATTTTGCATAGTAGTCTCATGTCCGTTGCTATGAATTTACTGTGTGCCCTTAGGCAAGATTCTGTTATTATTTCAGCCTCAGTACATATCTTTCTCTTGCTTAGAACATTGCAAGTGATGTAACTCTGCTATTTTTCTTGCACAATGGTATTTCAGTTGTATGACCCGTAATTTGTGGAAGATGAATTGAAGTCAAAACAGTGTTTCAGTTTGAATACTTTGCTTCAGTTTCATTATTATTGGTCTGTTTATGCAGGCCATTTCCTCCTTCCCACTTGGGGGTTTCCTTGTGAAAATCTGACAAGCATGGATTATGCATAAACCATTGTTTGTTCTGTTCTACTTATCTTAAATATATCATATTTAACTCTGATGTAAGCCATGCTTCCTGTGTTTGCATGACATAATAGCCTCCTAATGAGGGTTGGATATGAAACAGGTGCTTGCCTGCATTGCAACTTGACACAGGCTAATAACCCATGACATCCATGGTATGGTGCTTGGGCCTGATCGATGTCCCAGTTCTAATGCAAGTAAAATTAATGTGGCAGTTTGGGGTTTCTTTTGTTGTTCAGTTCAGCACTAGACTCTTTGCATGAATATTGAACCAGTTGTCAGGATCTAGGCTGCTGTGGTGGTCAGTACCAGAACAACTACCACTTTATTTGCAGGATTAGTCCCTGCTGGAGCTTTCATTCTAATGATGAGCACCAGTTGGGAATCCTGAGCAAAGAGCTGTATAAGAACAACCTCTTCCAACCAGAACTGTTCTCAGCAATGCAGGTTCTCCTGTTTTCTGTAGTGTCCACTCCTGGTTCTTGCCAGGTCTTCTGCCTTGCCATGTTGTCTCAGCAGCATACGTCCTCCAGTTTGCTGCTGTGTCTACATTCTGCCTGACCTTTCCTGCTTCTGTTTCTTGCTGTGTCTCCTGCCTTGCCATGTTACCTGAACAGCACAGGTACTCCTTTTTGCTGCTGTGCCTGAAGCTTGCCTGACCTATATTCTGCCTCACCTTTATATCCTGCCTAGTGATGTTGCCTCAGTAACACAGTCTCTCTACAAGCTGTGGTTCAGCTCTTGCGTCTTACCTGACGTTTTCTGGATCTGGTTTGTGTTGTTTCTTATTGCCTTGCCTTGCTGTGTATCCTTCCGTGTCATGTATCCTGCTGTGCCATGTCTCCCATCCAGTTATCCTGTCCAAGATACCTGCACCTCTGTTTGTCTTCTGGTTCTTGATCTTGGCTTGTTCTTGTCCACACCTTTGTTCTGTCCTCATGGTTCCTGACCTTGGCCTGTGCCACGGCTATGATTTGGACTTTCCATTCAACTCTGCTTTTGGATGCTCTCTCTGTCTCATGAAGTTCTGTAGCCCTGGTGCTTCTGTTGCTCTTGTCCTGTCTTTGGCTGCCCACTTCCTGGCTGTGGACCCTGACAGCACTGACTTTTAGGCAGGAATATTGCTTGAATGCTTAGTAGAATATTTGCAGCATAGTTTATATGAGAATATAATAGGGAGACACATGCATTTTAGGCCTTATGTGGGGAAAAACAGGCAGTGTTCCCCCACTTCATATTTACCACAAGTGGATTCAAGAAGTTAAACAGTTGAGATTTCATTTTCTCTTTATGTACATGTTCTCCCTCCTTCCATACACATTAATGTTTCTCTTTATTTGTGAATGGATTAGGTTAGAAAGACTGAGTTTCCATGTGTTTTGTTCATGGGAGTTAGAATTAATGTTCACAGTACTGCATTCAATGAGTTTTAGATAGTAGCAATATTTATTTTGTAATAAGGTTATTTTACAAATGGTGATCAGAAGTTATTTATACATATATTCTGGATCTCACAGTATGATGTGAACAAGCCCTCCATTTATCTTCAATTTAGGATGTGGATTAGTTTTAGAAAAACTATTAGCAAGGACACAGAACATGTTAAAAGTATAGAAGTTGCACTGAAACAATTAACCAGAATGTTAATACATAACTGAGGAAACTAAGCAACAACATACATTAAATTATCTGGTAAAAGCCAGTATATAATTTATTTTCACAATATAGTTTAAAAAAGGGCGTTCAGGAATTGCCAACTCTTTCTGGTTCTTGTCAAATAAAACACTTAGTTTTTTAGCTTATGTGCAAGGTAAGATGTTAATGACTTTTTTTTGGTTGGAATCTCCAGAATTTTGTGAATTTAAAATGTCATCTGGACCATGTTTTAATTATTTTCATCATACCTGTTAAATATATTACTTAATAAACTGTTTCCAATGCAGTTTGCAAATAAATGGTAAAGCAATAATAAAATTGACTAGCTATCAAAACACCAAAAATGAACTGGGAAAAACATAAAAGCAAACCAGCACACTATTTGTTAAAAGATTTTCAGAACAGGGGAGTTTAAAATGTCTGCTTAAAAGTTTATTTAAATGATTGATTTAAATCAGGTGGCTCATTGCTCTTTCATATATTTGCTGAACAATGATGCATCTACTGTTTCTTTAACCAGTAAAACTTCTTATTGCATCTAAAGAGGACATTTACTTTAGGGAAACACCCATCTACCCTTTGCTGAATTGTTTCATTCCTGTTCTTTCTCATATTGTATAATTCCCTTGCCTTGTCCTGATCTCACCACCATACCAGAAATATTTTTGGGTTTTTTTTTTCTTTCTGCAGTCCATGTTTCTCGTGTATGTGTCCTTGTCTGATAAGGATACTATCCAAAGCAAAGCCTGAGGATACTATCTAGAAAAAGGGTCTAATAGCTACAAGGCAGAGCAGATGAAATATAATATCCTTGGTTGCTTAGAGGGAGTAGTGCATTCCTAAGTGCATGGGTCGGGGAGTTTAAGAGCATAAAGATATGATGTACATATTGTCAGCCAGACTGATAGAATGGATTATCCACCCCATTATATGTTGGATGGAAATTTTGGAACTGGGGCTGGATCCTTGCACCTGTGCTTACTTACCAGTCCCTAGTTGCCTAGTTCCTAGTATCAGTTGTTTAATCTGTATGTCCTGCCCTCCTTGTTCCCTTTCCTTATGTCTTTATTTCCTTTCAATTATATCTTTCTTCATGTTGGAACGTTACTACCCATCTGAAATTTGTAGTGATTGCCTGTCACATGTGAAAACTTCTGAAAGATGCCCTCCATATACTGGTCAGTAGCTAAACTACAGGGACTGCAGGTGGTGCAGTGGTTTAAACCACTGTGCTGCTGGGCTGGTTGATTGAAAGGTTGCCGGTTCAAATCTGCACAACGGGGTGAGTTCCCGTTGCTCCGTCCCAGCTCCTGCCAACCTTGCAGTTCAAAAACATGCAAATGCAAGTAGATAAAAAGGTACCACTTCGGTGGGCAGGTAACAGCGTTCCGTGCACTTTGGTGTTTAGTCTTGCCAGTCACATGACCACGGAGACTGTCTGTGGACAAACGATGGCTCCCTCGGCTAGGAAACAGAGATGAGCACTGCCCCCTAGAGTCAGGCATGACTGGACTTAACGTCAAGGGGAAACCTTTACCTTTAGCTAAACTACAGCTGCAGTATCTGTGGATATAAATATTTTACTTGATTCCAAATAAGTTTATCATAAAGATACATGATGGCTAGCAGGATTTTGAAGGAAACCTTTGGTGGGGAAGTTTCACCGAATATATAGGTGGTAGTTAAGCATTTTGTCCACATGTTTGTTGATAGAAGCAGTATTGTATGAATATATACATTTGGAAATTTATAGTAGGAGTTGTGGACTTGCAAATTTAAGGTAACCTTTTACTAGAGTTTTGCTGTTATCTGTTAGTGCAGTATAACAATTTTCCCCCAACAATTTATAATTTCTTTTTCAGACTCCAGAAGAAATATTTCATCATCTTCAGAATATAGTGCACTTTTGCAAACACATCATGAAACAGTTTTTTGGGGAGAATTATGTTCATCATGGGGTAATTATTACTATTACTATTGTTGTTGTTGTTGTTATTTTGAACACTGGTTTTTACAAACTTCTGCAGCTGTCAAACTGATAGATTTGGCTTTTGCAGTAGGAGTATGAAAGATTCATATTTAATTTGCCTTCAGGTTATTCATGTGGCGTACAAAGTGTGGGCATAACTTTTGTTGAATTTCCAAGATATGCTGTGTTTACATTTGCAGCATACACTAAGGAGTTGTGGAGTGGAAATGGGAGAGGGAAGGTTTTCCTGCCCATTTTTGAATGCAGTCTGCCATTATGTTATGCAATCTGAAAATTTCATGATTATTACAAGTTGTCCTCTAATTGACAGGTTAGGTGTAGGAAGTATTATATCTTAAAATGTTTAGAAGAAAATCAAGAGCTTGATTTCACCTTAGGCCATGAGGTGAAAAAAATCTGGGGCTAAAAAGTAGTCTGTGTCTGGCACTTCTATTAAATGTATGTATGTATGTATTGCAATTACATGCCACACCTCTTAGCTAAAAGGGTGTCTGGGTGGCTTAGATAGTATGACAATCAAACAGCAAATTAAAACAATTCATTTAAACAATAAGATAACAAAACAGTCAACAGATAATCAATTAAAACAATAATAAAACATTTTTAAAAAATTGTTCCATAAATAAATAAATAGTCTGACAATTAAAACTCTCAGCACCAGAGCAACAAGAAAAACCATTATCAAACCAATGGACTCACCAAAATAGTTAACAGAATAAAAATGTTTTCAGTTGGCATCTAAAAGAAAATAGACAGCATTAGCATGCATATTCTAAATTGAATATTACATAAAGGGGCCCATGGCATAATTGGAAAGCATTGCATTCAAAGAAAAATGAAGGCATCATACTGGCCTGATCTGATTTCTGTGGCACTCTTCTATAGAACCATTTACTTCTTTGTGTTTGAATTGGAAGTGACTTAGATTAATTATGTTTAAAACTGTTCCACACTCTACCACTACAGAAATAATTTTTGCCCATCACTTTTAAATGAGATTAAAATTACTCAAGAAGTTCACATTTATTTAAAATTACAGCATCCTTTGAGTTCACTGGAAAACACTGTCTCCCTTAACCTCTATAAGGAAAAGAGTGGAACACTGGGGCCTTTCCCACTGCCCCCCCCCCTCCCTCTCTCTCTCTCTCTCTCTCTTTCATTTCTATGCCGCCCCCATCGCTACAAAGCCTCGGGGCGGCTCACAAAGAATACATAAAACATACAAAAATAGTAATAATATAACAATTGAAAAAAAAAATTAAAAACCCCCAGTGCATTCTTGGCTAAAAATTTTAAAATCGTAATTAATACAATAATTTAGCAATTAAAATACGTTTTAAATAAAAAGGTCTTAGCCTGGTGCCGAAAAACAAATAACGATGGCGCCAGGCGGACCTCTCTGGGGAGCGCATTCCATAGATGGGGCGCCACCGCAGAGAAAACCCTCCTCCGGGTACTCACTCTCCTAATATTCACAGAGGGTTCCCGGAGAAGAGCATCCGTTGCTGATCTCAAGGGGCGGGAGGGCATATATGGGCGCAAGTGTTCCTTTAGATATCCAGGTCCCAAGCCGTTTAGGGCTTTATAGGTCATAACCAACACCTTGAATTGGGCCCAGACTTCAACTGGGAGCCAGTGGAGCTGACGGAGAACTGGGGTTATATGAGAACAACGCCCAGTCCCTGTCAGCAACCTGGCAGCTCTATTTTGAACCAACTGAAGTATCTGGACCGTCTTCAAGGGTAGCCCCACGTAGAGCGCGTTACAGAAATCTAATCGGGAAGCTACCAACACGTGTGTCATTGTCGCCAGGCAGTCGTTCTCCAGGAAGGGACACAGCTGATGGATCAGCCGAAGCTGAAGGAAGGCGCTCCTCGCCACTGCCGTCACCTGAGCTTCTAGAGACAGCTCAGGGTCGAGGAGCACTCCTAAGCTGCGAACCCTGTCCCTCAGAGGGAGTGCAACCCCATTTAGGACAAGGCCCAAGTCCCCCATCCCGAGGCCCGAGCCACCCACCAACAGGGCCTCCGTCTTGTCTGGAATGAGCTTCAGTTTATTGGCCCTCATCCAGCCCATTACCTCGGCCAGGCACCGGTTTAGCACAGCCACTGCCTCATCTGGATTGGTGGAAAACGAGAGGTAGAGCTGGGTATCATCAGCTTACTGATGATTCTGCAGCCCACACCTCCTGATGACCTCTCCCAGCGGTTTCATGTAGATGTTGAATAGCAAGGGGGACAAAATGGACCCCTGCAGAACTCCATGGCATAACTGCCATGGTGCAGAGCCATAGTCCCCCAGCACCACCTTCTGAAATCGGCCATTTGGATAGGAGTGGAACCACCGCCACGTGGTGCCTCCAACTCCCAATCCCGCTAGCCTATTCAGAAGGATACCATGGTCGATGGTATTGAAAGCCGTTGAGAGGTCCAGGAGAACTGACAGGGACACACTCCCCCGTCTCTCTCCTTGCACAGGTCATCATACAGGGCGACCAAGGCAGATTCAGTGCCATACCCGGGTCTGAAGCCGGACTGAAATGGGTCCAGATAATCAGTTTCATCCAAGAGTGCTTGGAGTTGTCCCGCCACCACCCACTCTAGCACCTTGCCCAGGAACGGGATGTTGGGCACCGGTCTATAATTGGCAGCCACCTCTGGATCCAGGGATGCCTTCTTTAGGGCTGGCCGGACTACTGCCTCCTTTAAAGGGGCAGGTACCTGGCCGTCTCTTAAAGAGGCGTTGACCACCTCCAGGATCCAGGTCCCAATCCCATCCTTGGCTTTCTTAAGTAGCCAAGATGGGCATGGGTCTAATAAGCAAGTGGTAGGATGTACTTGTCCAAGCACCTTGTCCACATCATCAGGCCGCAACAACTGAAATTCATCCATTAATTGTGGACTTGATGGCGTCTCCCCAGTAGAATCTGATTCAATAGCAGAGTCAAGCTCGTGGTGAATCTGAGCGATTTTCTCCCTGAAATGCTTGGCAAAGTCGTCACAGCGGGCCTTCGTG
>NW_025336346.1:8450124-8664892 GCF_004798865.1 Varanus komodoensis
GCAAGTGGTAGGATGTACTTGTCCAAGCACCTTGTCCACATCATCAGGCCGCAACAACTGAAATTCATCCATTAATTGTGGACTTGATGGCGTCTCCCCAGTAGAATCTGATTCAATAGCAGAGTCAAGCTCGTGGTGAATCTGAGCGATTTTCTCCCTGAAATGCTTGGCAAAGTCGTCACAGCGGGCCTTCGAGGGTGGCGCAAGATCTTTCTTTGGGCCCGGATGTATCAGCCCCTGCACCACCCGAAAAAGCTCCACTGGACGGCATTGTGAGGAGGCAGTGGAAACGGAGAAGAATTTCTTCTTCGCCAACCTCACCGCCACAGCATAGGCCCGATAATGGGCTCTTAAGTGTGTTTGGTCAGAATCACCCTGGGATCTTCTCCACCTACGCTCTAGATGTCTCCCAACCTGCTTCATTGCCCATAATTCAGGTGTATACCAAGGAGATGAACGGGCTCTGCCAGGTGGGAGAGGACGCTTGGGAGTGATCGTGTCAATAGCCCTGGTCATCTCCTCATTCCACAGTTCAACCAGGGCATCGACAGGATCACCAGCCTTGTCAACTGGAAAATCCTCCAGAGCTTCCAGGAATCCATCAGGTTCCATCTGGCTCCGGGGGTGGACCAATACAATCGGGTCCGCACCCTTGCAGAGGGAAAGGCCGCTCTTGAGCTCAAACCCTATGAGGAAGTGATCTGACCATGACAAGGGTGTCAAGCTTAAATTCCTCACCCTCAGATCACCCTCTTCCTGCCCCGTCGAGAAAACCAGGTCCAGAGTGTGTCCACGTTCGTAGGTTGGGCTAGTGACATGTTGAGACAGCCCCATGGCCGCTATTCATTTGAATAGTTGAATTGTAATAATTTGTTACTTTTGTTCTGCTTACTCTTGATGGATAAACTTAAATGAGGAAAGCATTTTTAGTGGCATGGTTTGAAACTGCTGACATATAAATGATTTAAAATAGTTTAAATCAATAACTTAAATCACTGCATCCTGTATAAATTTAAATGATGAGTTAAATCAGGTTTTGTACTGACCATTCTGCACATATTTGTTAAACAATGGTGCATACCCGTTCACTAAAACATATTAATTTAAAATCCCGTGCAACATTGGATCAACAAGGAGGGTAGATTCCCACTTACGCTGTCTTTCTGTGGTAAAAGTATGGAATAATATATGAAGTTGAAGCTGTGTCTATACTTTACTGTGCTATTTTCCATCCAGCCACCCCTCAGTGTATTCTACTGTTCCTGTCCACTTTGTCTTCAGCCATTTTTGCTGTATTATCTCTCTGCTCCCACCTGCCATGCTTGGCCCAACTCCATCATCATATAAGCACTGAAAAATAATCCTGTCCAGCCTGTGAGCTGGTTTGCATGATGTGACAGGCTCATGGTGGATAGTTTAACTCCCAGTGGGCTGTAATGCATGCTGGGTGTATGCAGCTGCCATTATGAATGTGTAACTGTCAAGGGGTTGCATTGTCTTGTCCAAATCCAGTTATTGTGGATTATGCATGAAAAAATGGCACTTGCATAATTTTCTGTTTAGATTAGGGTGATGTTAGGGAGTTTAACCCTCAAATAACCTACTGTAGCCAGGTGACACATCAGTGCAGTTTGCATGTTAATACAAACACATGCAAATATGTGTTTGCATTAACACATATGGCTGTTAATGCAGCCGTATGTGCCTGATACAGGCAGCAACTCATCATGGTTTACATAAGTAATGGTGAGCCAAGTGGTATTGTGTGAACAGACCCTGTTCTTTGCATATGTGTCTTTAGTTGCCAAAACATAGAAACAGGAAGTTATAACTTACACTGAATCCAGAGCCCTGTCCATTTAGGCCAGTATTGTTGAGACTGACTGGCATTGGCAGTTCAAAGTTTCTGGCAGGATTCTTTCCTAGTCTTAGCTTGAGATCCTGGGGATTGAACCTGGGTCATTCTATACAAAAAGTAGGTCCTCTACCCTGATCCAGCATTAGGGCTCAGCCTGGGTGGGCAGTTGCCAAGTTCCCAGAGGCTCGGAATGGACCCCTGAGCCTGTCATAACTGCTTCAGTCTTCTTCTTCACTTTTCTATCTGGCCTTGCCGGCAAAAGGAGCACTGTAGCGAAACTTGGCAATTGTCAAATATTTTAAACTTACACTTGAGTGGAAGCAATCTGAACCAATCAGGTGCTGCTTTTTGTCAAGCAGAAGGGAATGGTGGATGAGGGCACAGGACAGACCTTACATTGCTCCTGTGGCTCCATTACCAGCCTCAGTCAGTGTCCGTTTGATTTAAATTGCACCTACTCGAAAAGTAACTTCTTAAAATTGTTTGATTGTGAGTGGTTAGGTAGTCCTGGGCTCTGCCTCCACTGCTAAGCTATGATGAAACCTAGAATGTTCAAAAAGCTAAAGCTAATAATTGGACTGAATGGAAGAAATTTTATGAGAGAAATAGCTGAATGCCCATGTTTGAATTGCAGGTAACTCACTGCATGTGAGTGTGATGGAGTCGTCAGCTTGCTTATTTATTATTAAGCTTGTATACTGCGTTAATACTCCTGTAGGTCTCTTTAGGCAGTTTACATCAGTTCATTGTTAGAGACTGAACATTTATGTTTCACATGTTTGTAATGAAACGGAATGGAAACTAAGACATTTTAAAATGAAATTCAGTATTTTACTGATTTAAAAAGACATCCCGTTTCAATTATAACTTTTAATTTTACTATTAAATAAATTCAATGCTGTCCAATTGCCAAACCTCCCATATAGTCATTTTTTTAATCAATCCTATTTTATAAGGAAAATCAGGCAAGCTTGCCATGCAAAACTATTCTTTTTCACTATACTTCAATATGTCAATTTTATTTTTTATTTAATTTTATATTTATATCTTCTTTTCCACCCAAAGTATCCTCCTGCTAATTCTAGGCCTCTTTGAAAGCGGTGCAGTCTTTCTGTGTCTGTATATTATCATCATCATCATCATCGATCCATCGATGATGATGATGATTATGCATTTATATATCACCTTTCTTCCTCTTGCAGGAAATCCAAGGCAGCTGTTGTATGTAGCAATTTCTTGTGTTAAAATTTTTTTTTCATTTTTTAGGAAGTTGTACAGCTACCTTTGGACTTTGTAAAACAGCTTTGTTTAAAGATCCAGTCAGAGAGGCCAGGTAAGATATTAAAATAATAAAGTAACTGCTTGGATAAAACACTGGAAGGTACTTTCCAAAAACTTTTTAAAAAGGGTTGTGTCACATCCATCTAAATCAATGGTCTCCAAGTTTTGAGGGGCTGATGTCCCCTTTTCTCTTGGGTGACAACCCTAGTGAGTCCATGCCTCTTTCTTTGTATTAGAGGCAACAGGGTTGTTGTACCTTAGGTGAATTAATCAATACCCCTCACTGATCTAAATATTATCCATTGTATGGTTTCTAGAAGAAGTGAGAACTGCATCCAAGTGAGCAGGCAAGATAACCCTGTGTGTGGTCTAGAGCCTCTATGAGAGGACTTTTACTTTCCTCATTGACGTGCACATATTATTTTGGAGGGATTGTTTCTCCCCCCTCCCTCTCAGAACCATTTATGGTGAGAGAAATTTTTGTGTGTTGCTTTGAGAATGCTCCTATATTGTCAAGACTGCAGTGTTGGTGCCTTGTCTCCTTCCTAGAAGGAGAAGCAAAGTGCTATGTGCCGTCTTCAAAGTAGAACGGTTTTAAACAAGGTTCCATTTTAAACAGGGAGAGTCCCTAGATGGACAGATTGCTCTGCAGTTACGTTTGGTGAATTTCTGTGTACTGGGCTTGCATTTGAACATTCCTTATATGCATTCACTATGTCTGTATACAAGAGTTTCAGGTGGGTTCTGTCCATCTGATTCAGACTTTGTCTTCCGGGCTCAAAGATTTTCAAAGAGTGTAATTACATGTTCTGAAAAACAGTTTGTTCCTAACATTAATTACTACATTTTGCCTGTGGTTATGCTTACATAAATGCATTAATAACTGTAGACCCTGTCTTCAGGTTCCTCTGCCTATAGAAGAATTTCAAGCTAAGTGTTTAGTACCTCTCTTTAAATTACAAGGCTTTGGAAGTATTGCCTATCTTGACTTTTCCATTGGTACCTGTCTAACTTGTTATTCAATCTTAAACTAATATTCTGTTTGTTAAAGCATTTGTTCCTGTGAATGGACATAGTCAAATCTAGTCAAGTAAGAGAATAATCTTTTGGTGACTAGGATAGGTTGGATTCCCAGCTCCCAGGGCAGATAAAAATCAATTATAAAAAATGGATTTTAAAAGATTTAAATTGGATTTTTTTAAACGAAATGCTTTTGGAGGAAAAAAATCTATCTAAAATAGTTTTAAAGTTTAAATTTAAGATACATTATAGTCCAAAGGTTATCAGAGAAGGATTAGTTTTAAACTATGCAGCATGAGGCAATGCTTAAATGTTTTGGTAAATGAATTCCATTAATCCATTCACAATATCATACTCTTCCAGATGTTTCTGTAAGATTATTGGGCGATTTTTCTATCTTGGAGATATTATCCCAGATGCTTGGTTTTACAGTTCTCAAAACTGTGAATTTGTGTAAGCAGAGATCACATGCCTCTCCTTCACATCCAAAATGTTATAAAATAAACATTGAGTTGGGGAAAAGGCCTTAATCCAATTGTTCCTTTGCAAATCTATGTGCACAGAATCAACCCCTTACCTCTTAAGAGCTAAGTTTCAAAAAGAGGAATTTACAAATATTTATTGCTGGAACTTTTTGGGTCTAGTTTTCATTTTGGTTGGCTTAACTACATTGTATTCCTTTGTGTAGTCTAGAGCAGCTTACACCAGTACTCTGAAGCAGCCCACTATCTAGATACTGATCAGGCTAAGTCATGTTTAGCTTTATTAATGGAACAGCATCATGTGCTTTCAGACCATACTCAGTTGTGTGCATAGTTCTTGAAAAGTAAGAGAATCTCCCATATATAGACCTGATATTGTTCAGTGCAAACCATTCTTTTCCTTTTATTCACAGAGTCTCGCTGTGATAAAGACATGGATACTTTTAGTGGTTATGCTATGTGCCTTCCTAACCTCACTAGGCTGCATTTTGTTGAACATCGACCAATAATTTGTATTGAGATTAAGGTGAGTCTACAGGAGCTTTACTATTTTTAAAATATGAATATTGAACATCTGTACTGGCATGTTTGATACTGGAGTTTGACCCCTCCAATTTGAATAGTTCCAATTAAAAAACAAAGAGATAAAATTATAACTTGCTTTCTTTAATATGCTGCCTAGAATATTTTAAAACCTCTAAAAAGTTCTAAGAGAATTTAAATACACCAAAGGTCCAGTTCTTTACTGGTTCCCCTTAGCCCCTAACCCGGGATGCTTGTGATCATTCAGAGCAGTGTTGGAAGTAATTTATTTATTTGTAGTTTGGAGTTTTAATACCTGCTTCCTCATTCTCCCACTCTCCATTTCTGCCAGATGGACTCTTTTGCCTTCTGGCTGGAGTGTTTTGGAGGTGGATGGAAGGAGGCTGAGTGGTTTCTGGATAATTTGCATCTTGGCCCCTCCGGTCTTCATGCCTGCCCATCCACTGAATTGCCCCTTTTCCACCTCTCTCAAGTCACTTTATCACTCAGAGGACTTTCAATGTAGTTCTTTCTACAAGTTTTGAGAGGGAGATGGTGGGAGGTCTCATTCCCAGCTCTGGAGTGCTGTCGCTTGATCTCAGACCTGGGAATTTGATGAATCTTGTGGCAAGGGTTGGAATGAACCCTAGAGGAATCTGTCGCTCGAGTATTCACAAACTTCCTCTCATGCTTGGTCTGGTCTTCCAGAGCAAGCCAAGCTACAAGGAAGTCTGCGAGTGCTCATGAGACTAAGGTGGTATAGCCAGCAGCTATCTTCTAGGACAGGTGTAACGGCACAAAGGCTGCTACAGGTGGCGCAGAAGGCACCCCTCTTGCACAGCAGCCACATGGGGCTCCATTCCTTGTGGGCCCTGCAAGACCAGCTTTCTTCCACATCAGGTGCAGCAGCCCAGACCGCTGCTATGCATGGTACAGAAGAGGGGTCTTGCTTTTGCAGCATGTGGCGCTTGCTTCCTGGTGAGCACCTTATGAATGCTGGGGATGCTTGCCATGACTTGGACTCAGGACTGCTGCAAAGCAGAGTAGAGTCTGGGGAGCTGATCCCAGGGAATCAGGTGGATTCCCACCCCCAAACAGATTCCTTACACTTCCCTACCTATTGCCCCTCAGGTGCTGCCTAAGGGCCATAGGAGTCCTCCTTAAAACACAGTGTTATGCACATTAAAATAAAATATATAGCACTTGCTAAAACTTTCATACAGAACCCTGCAAAAACATTAAAATTAATACAGCCCCATAATTAACAATCATTTTATCAACAGTAGTTAAATTATTGAATTCTAACTAAATGCAGATTTTTGCCTGTGCTTAGTAACCACCATTTGCCATATGTATGACCTTAACTGCTATTCTTGGCTGGGACAAGCCATGGTTTCACTTTCTGATAAAGCTATTTCCCCCTGCAGTTTCACTATTTAATTGCCTCCAAATTGGGAGCCTGACATCTCCTTGTTCAGAGAACATGAACAGTGGATGCTATGGGGTGACTAAAATTGTGGGTTTTTTATCAATTCTTTAAAATTATATGAACTGTATTGTATTATTGGTGTATTATGCCAGTGATTATGGCTCCTGTTATCCAAAGGAGGTAGGAGCAGGCAGGTCAACAGAAAATGACCCAGCAGAAAGTTTTCCTCTTTAATTATGTAAATGATGCCTTTTGTTTCTTCTTGGGCATTTACATATATTGAAAACTATGAATTTTAAATATCATTAGTTATGTGCGGGATGTATTAAACATCACTTTAATTTAGATTATGGAAATTCTAGAGGAGAAAGTTTTGAGGTGTATTGGAAATCATACAAAGTGGCTGTATTAGTGACAAGATCATTAATTGTCCTGATGTTCTTGGGTAATGGTGGTGGTGGAATGATGCCAGATTTGGAAAAAGGAGCCCTTGAAGGTCACATTACATGTGTGTTCTTTTTGTTTTTAAATACACATTGGAAGTATGCACATATTTTAAATTCATTTTTATTCATTTTGGCAGCCCAAATGTGGATTTCTCCCTTTCTCCAGTTATGTTTCACAAGAAATAAAGTACAAAGTGTGCCGTTATTGCATGCATCAACATCTAAAGGTATTGTCTGCTGCTTGATGTGTGTTTAATTTGCTAGGAAGATGCTGTGGTAGAATTAATTAACAATTTGGGTGTAATCCATAAAGCAATCTTTTAGGAACTGTTGAACAGTGCTGTTGTGTGCTTTTGTGGAAGTATTTGAAGGATATTGGCATTGCAAAACTTAGTTTCTTTATCTCTTTCTCTGGGGAAATATGCCTTCTTACAGGATAATTCATATTTGATTAGTCCTTTTCTGAATACCATTATGCCAAAAATACATGAAAAACACATCCTTGAAACTTACTGGGGAACTTGATATATAAGGATGATCCATGGCTTTAAACATACCACAGGCAGGAGAGCATAGACATGATAACTGTAGCATACCAGCTACTTCTGCATTTAGTCAATATCCCATAATTGGCTCTGCTTTTTAGGCCACAAGTCATGGGTTGATTATTTGGTTGTTTAGCACTTACCAGTCTGTTGGTTTGGTTTGGGCATCATGCTCCACAACTTAAGGGGTCATGGGATGTTGAATAAAAGCAGAAGTCATGTGCACACAGGAGGTAGGGAGTTTGCTTTGTCTACCCATGTATATTAACCTATTGGTGGTTTTGTTTGAACCAAGTCACTGGCTGAGTTTGTAATGCTAATACTAAGCCGGGATTGTTAAACCATGTAGTGATAAGCCAGGATTTAGTGTTTTCTGTATGAGCTCCTGTAAGCCTCAGCAAAGCCTCCCTGCTTCTGACAAGGAGGTGGAATAAACTATGATTCCATTTAAAGTTCCTTGGTTCCTGGCTTGTCTTTATATGTGAACCATATAACTTAATTGATTGTTAAACTCTGGGGTTTTTCTGGCTCGTTTAACAGTTTAGAGTTGATTTTAAAACACAATTTTTAGTCCTGATGTAACTACAAGCCATGAATCAAAGTGCATCATAGTTTTATAGTTTTATTTTATCCCTGCTGTACAGAGGAAGGGGGTTGGGGAAGGATGGGAGCCTGAAGTTTTCTCTGGCTTCACAGCAGCTTTTGCATGTAATGCTAAATGAGGCTTAATGTGGCATGTAAACATTATGTCTTTGCATTAATGTAATTCTCTTCCACTATTAATATTACCAGTGAGAAACATCTGAATTTACTGGGAGAAGATTCTTTACATCTCTTTAAGTGCTTATGACTGGAATTCCATTTATTAGTTGTGTGGGACTATCTAATCCTGTAAAACAACTCCAGATTCAGTGATTGTAGAGGGAAATAAAACATGGGTCATAGATCTTAACTTTAATAGAAAACTTTATAGGATCATGGTATGAACTTGGTCACCATCTAACTTGAAACAGCTTGATATATTGAAAAGGTTCTGAAAATGACATGAGTTTGTTTGAAATGTGCTTTAGAAGTAAGTGAATAGATGGTTGGCCTTTGAATTCATACATTGTATATTAACAGGTAGCAAAAGGAAAGTGGAAACGGCTAAGTAAATATTGTCCTCTAGATCTCTTCTCAGGGTAAGAAAGTCTAATGTTTTATATTTTATATATTTGAATGGAGCTTTTATTACTAATGCTGATATTGCTGATAATTGTTGAGAATTGTAGGGATGGCATAAGGAAGGTTAAAGCGGGGAATGAACTGAGATTAGTAAGGTATGGTAACAGCAACAAAAAAGCTTTCTTTAAGATACATATGTTCACAGTAAAAGACAAAGGAAAGAAAAGGGGGTTCAGCTACTCAGTGTGGATGGCAAAATGATAACAGATGACGAAAAAAGGGCAGAAGTGCTCAGTTCCTACTTTGGCTCAGCCTTCTCCCAAAAGAAGTTTTAGGACCTTCCTGATGAAGGGGAAGTACCAGCTGAAGGAACAAAGTGGCAGCTCAAGATCGATAGGCAAATGGTCAAGGATCATCTAATTCGATTGAATGAGTTCAAATCTCCAGGGCCTGATGAACTCCATCCTAGAGTCATAAAGGAGCTGGTGGAGGAGCTCTCAGAACCACTGTTGATTATCTTTGAGAGATCATGGAGGACAGGGGAAGTGCCAGATGACTAGAGAAGGGCTAATGTTGTCCCCTTCAAGAAAGGGAAAAAAAAGAATTACCTGGGAACTACAAACCAGTCAGTTTGACATCAATCCCTGGGAAAATTCCAGAACAGATGATTATTCTACTTCTATACTGCACTCATATCCCATAGGACTCTCTGGGTGGTTTACATTTCCAACAATAAAAATAAATGTGCATTTCCAAATATACTAAAAATCATAGATAAAAATACTAAAAAAACCCCAAAAGAAATAACTACAAAGTCTAATAAATTAATCCCAGAAGCAACAGTTCACTTTAGTTCCACTGGCCAGAAATCTTAGTCTAAGCTGCCCAGAGCAGGCATCGAATGGGAAGAAGCCCCCTGGCACAGGGAGGGGCTACCTTCAAGATGGTCTTCTGAGATGGGCTGCACTCACAGGGGCACCTGCCTGCCCCTCCTTGCCACCCCAACACCAGCTGCTGTCACCAGTCAGCAAGGAGACGACGTTGTGAAGTGCAGTGGAGGAGAGGCAAATGTGTGGTCCAGAAAGCACACTCGATACCCTGATTAGCAAAGTAGCTGGAAGTGGGCTGGATGGAACATGATCTGTTGGAACCACAGCTGGCTACAGAACTGGACCCGAAGAGCTGTAACTAATGACGCCTTTTCAAACTGGGGAGAGGTAACAAGTGGGGTTCTGCAGGGTTCAGTGTTGGTCCCAGTGCTGTTCAACATTTTTATTAACGACTTGGATGAGAAGGTGCAGGGAATGATTATCAGATTTGCAAATGACATAAAACTGGGAGTGATAGCTAATACTCTGGAAGACAGGAAGAAGATTCAAGGTGATCATGATAGGCTGGAGTGCTGGGCTGAAAACAAGAGAATGAAATTCAGTAGGGACAAACACCAAGTTCTGCACCTAGGAAAAAGAAACCAAATGCACAATATTGTAATCTTGTAATTGTTGCAGATCAAAGCTGAATATGAGTCAGCAATGTGATATGGCTGCAAAAAGGGCAAATGCTATTAATTTAGGTTGCGTTAATAGAAGTATCACTTCCAAATCCTGTGAAGTATTAGTTCTACTTTACTCACCACTGGTTAGACCTCATCTGGAGTATTGTGTCCTGTTTTGGGCACCACAATTTAAGAAAGATGCAGACAAGCTGGAAGGAGGTCAGAGGATGACAACAAGGGTGATCCAGGGCCTGGAAAAAAGGCCTGAATTGGAGAGATTGAAAGAACTGGCAGTGTTGAGCCTCGAGAAGAGAAAGACTATGAGGAGAGAGCTCTCCTACACTGGAGGCTTTCTAAATGCAGCTGGACAGCCCTCTGAGAGGGATGGTTAACCCTGGCATTCTGTATTGGACAGAGAGTTGGACGTGATGGCCCGCTGGCCCCTTCCAACTCTACTGTTGTATGATTCTAATTACTAATTCTTACTTACTGTTGAAGATTTACATAGTGTTCGATGTTATAGATGCTATATGAAACTGTTCCAAGCATGAAAGTTTTCCAAGTGTTTGTCATTCTAGGGCTGTGGGGTGGGCTCTGACAAAGTTTTAGAGGGGCATGTAAGATTGAATAAGAAAGCAGTAGTTAAGGGTGACTTCAGAAAAGCTCTGCTGAAGAAGTGGGTCCGTGGAATATGGCTTCCACAAGAAAAGGACATGGAGTCACAGGGACATAAGGCAAAGGGAGATGAGACCAGGTCAGCTAATGCTAATCAGAGAAAACAGGAATATTTTAAGGTTTATTTAGTCACATTGGTCTATTTCTCTTTAGAAATAAACAACGAATGCACTTTGCCTTGACAAGCCTGTTACAGGAGGCACAGAATAATTTAAAAATATTTAAGGTAAGTTGCAATGAAAATTGCTTTTTCTTCTTTTCACTCCTCACATCTTTTTCCTAGTGTGTTCAACCAGGCTTCAGTTCTTAGGTGATGAGCTGCCAGTCTCACAGATTTAAATGCAGATAATTTACATTCACTTTTTATTGGCCAAATATTGGATATATAGTGATTGTTAGAAATGTGCCTTCTTTATTTAACTCCCAGAAGATAGTTATTAAAGTTCTTGCTGTGAAATTTCAAGGGGAAAAGGTATGTAGAGATAAACAAGAATGATTTCATGGAATAACTGTA
Organism: Varanus komodoensis; assembly: GCF_004798865.1. Taxonomy (NCBI): domain Eukaryota; kingdom Metazoa; phylum Chordata; class Lepidosauria; order Squamata; family Varanidae; genus Varanus; species Varanus komodoensis. The sequence continues at coordinate 8,461,556 of NW_025336346.1, forward strand.
AATTAATTATGGATGTAATTGGGGAGATACTGGTCTTGCTTTATGGTTTAATGTAATGTTAAACCATATTGTGGTATAGCAGGAATAGGCCATTGTGAGTCTCTGGCTCCCCCATCCTCTGGCACAATTGCAAACAATTTTGGAATATTTTGCTTCCATTTGTGCTTAACTGTTTGTTGTATTGTCCAAGCCCAGACAAACTGTGGATAGTCCTAACTGGTTTGTTGAGACAGCTGCATATACTTTATCTGAAAAACTGACAAATAATAAACCACACAAAGCATAATTCTAGAACCTATATAAATCAAGAGATGTGCATATTTTACATTACTTTTGCTGATTTTGCTAATCATGGGCAGGACTACCTGCAGATTATTCAGTAGTGCTAGCTATTTAGCCTCTTTTGATTAGTAGCAATACTTCTTAGAGCCTCTACACCCAATATTGTGGTATCATAGCCACTGGGTGCACACTTTTATGACTAATTGTTTTGCAGATGTACAATTGAAATGCAGTTGGTTTTTTTAAAATAAAAGGTGCAGGCATGCCTGAGTCTGCTTTTCTGTTTAATGCCTTTGTATATTTTTGATGGTACTTTTTTGGTAATCTGTTGGCCTGTGTTCAGTTGCAAGCATGCATATTTGCTATAGGTATAACATTAAACTTTTTGAACCAACCTTAATCATATACCTTATACTTATTTATAAAATGGTTCTGAAGAAAAGCAAAACAAAAGGAAAGCAATACATTACGTAATATTTACACAGCGTAAATATTACTGGACAAACTATCTGTGGCTGTCTTTCCATTTCTATTGTTTTTTATATGATACAAATAACTTTTTTGGTATAAGAGAAGCTAAATTTCTCTGGCATGACTTCTAATTAGTAGTAGCTGCTACAGGTGTGGAATAAGCCCCTTATGTTTATCTACTAGCTCATTGTGTGTGTATCTTGCCCACAGCCTGGAACGGTGTGTAGTAACAGTCCCAGGTGTGAAAAAACAGGTTGCTGCTGAACAGCTGAAAAGGCTGTGATTTGGAGGGGGAAAGATGTGAGCCAAGTCTGCTTAGCTCCTAGTAGGGCTTTCCAGGTGGGTTTGATGTGGCTAGAGGAGGAAAGGGCAAAGAGGGTGTGGTGAGCAGAGAAAAGTGAAGCCCCCTAACAGCCTGCTGCTTTCTCCTTCCACATCACGTTCTTCTGCTGCCTGCTTCCAGCTGTTCGGCTGCCCAGGTTCCTGGACCTGGAACTGCAGTGGCACTTTAGTCTATGTGGTGGATTGAGCGGAATGTGACTTGTCTAGTATTACTCTGCACAGAATGTGCTTCCTACCTCATGCCACCCCACCACAAAACACACAAGTGTACCAAATGCACTAAAACTAGCTATTTTAAATATAGTACTGCAGGTATTAATTCTTTTTCTCCCTGTTACAGAACGGTGAACTAATTTATGGTTGTAAAAATAATGTGGACTCTCCCTCTGATTTAAATGAACTTGCACACCATCTGAAGCCTTTCTTCTTTCCTTCAAATGGCCTAGTTGGTGGGCCCCACTGTACAAGGACTATTCTGAAAGAACTGATTCATGTAATAACAATGACTCTACTGAGTAGCACAGATAACTGCAAAGCAGGTGATATGAAGACTGTTCCCTCCTCACAAGGATGGAGTTACTGTGAAGCTAGTGCGTTCAATAAAGAGCTAGTAAGAAATGGTAAGAATTTTTTTGGCTTTTAGTTGCCTATCTGATAATTGAATATAGCTGCATACAATTGAATAGTTTCAAAATTCAAAACAAAATCAAACATAAAAACAAAGTATTAGTTTTCTTACATGAAATTTGAATGAATTTGTTACAATGAATAAATATATGCTATGTACCCCTATAACATTTATGTATAGGAAACTATTACTATTATTTAGTAATAGCTATGGGGAAGCTATGCATAGGAAAAGGCAGTCCCGATATCTACATATTTGTCCATTTGTTTTAAATTATGCCTAAAAGCAGCTCATTCCAAAATTTAAAATTTCAAGTCCTCAACCCATTGTGTTACTCAAAGGTGATGTTTTGGTTTTCCAATGTCATAATATTAGTCTTTTAACTATTAAAGAGGAGCAGCAAATCCATTTATATTGAATTTTCATTAAGTTCTAAGAGATGGATATGTAGCTAAGAAGACCATATATATCTATAAATATTAACTTTCCTTAACAGAGTTTATTTGTATTATTACAAGAAAGTAGTCATGGGGCATTGCAAAAACATACCAGTAAGAGAAATAGTTGGATTACATTTCCAACAATTGCCTGATTTAGATAAGCCCTCATTGCAAAAAGTTATGGCGTCCAGCATATTCAAAACATCTGTTTCTGATGAATGAATTGCTGAATTAGATCCATTACCCCTTCTGAAATAGATGGCAACAAAGCGATCCATTGATTGGGCAAAATGGGATACTGTAGGTCATCGTACCATTCTTGCTTTAACACCCCGTGTATAATATTTATTAACTAATAATAGATATTTATATTGTGAGTCAGTATAATTGTTCAGTCTCAGTCAGTATTTCCAGTAACAGAAGGGCCCGTGAAACTGTAAAAGCAGTAGCATTGATCTTTCAATTGCATTTATTGCCATTCAGCAGTATTTGGCAAATCATATTTAGTATGCAAAGCACAGAAAGTAAACACTGGGACTTTTAAGCTGACTGAAAATAAAACTCAACCTGTCCAAGTCTGTCAAACAGTTTTTTAATGAGTTAACTTGGTGTGCAAAAATAAATAGTTGTAACTTATGAAATTGTGCACCACATGAAATCACATGACTGCCACCTACCTCACAATGACATAACTCTTGTCTGCACTACAGGTATCCCTCAATTAACACTGTTAATTGTTCACACAATTTTGTTGCATATATCAAAGCTGTGTTAATCAGATCTAATACTCAATGGTACATATTACTAGCTGCAAATATTGAACTGTCTTCTTTATATTTATTTTTTGAGTGTTGAAAAGGGCCTTAAAGCTTTGGCCTTGGTGTTATGTGTACTAATTGGAATTCTCTTTGAATACAATCCTCCAGCCAAATAATTAACAAATCTTCCATTTCAATCATTAACTCACTTTGGTTGCGTGTGCATTGCATAGTTGCAGACATAGATGCGACTTTACTTGCTCTCAATACTCATCAGCTTTGGTTAAAATTGCCCATATTGTTGACTAATGAAAGCCAAATTTGCATGCAATCTTACTTTTACTTTGACTGCTTTTATATCTTTTAATTATATCAAGTTTTGTATCTAAGGATATTACTTCCCTTTTCTCTTTTTTTCACTCAATGGCCCAGTGCTCCGATTCTTTGACCTGTTCAATGGGTTCTAAAGCTTATGACAAATAATTGGCGTTTGTAATATAAACACAACTGACATAGGCCTCGCAGGAGCCCTGAGATCATCGTTGGGTGGGAGGAATGACATCGTCATGCCCATGACTGTTCATGGCAAATTTAAAAAGGCATGTTAATTAAAACTCTGCTGCATATATCAAGAGATTGCTGCAAATAATTTCACCGTGTTAATCATAACTGTGTTAAGCAAGGGATACCTCTATTATGTTTCTATTTTTTATTTAATGAAATTCCATGTATGTGGTTATAGCCCTGTCCTTACTTTAACAGTCACACCTGAGCCTGGACTTCGATACTAACCTGTGGGATAGCTTTATGAGCCTTTAGCTTGCTGTTGCTTCCTGCCACAGCCACAAAGATGAAATTGGAAGCCTTTGCTGCTATTTTCAAATACCATTTCAGTATTGGCTCCAAACCCTATATTGTGGCCAATATTAAGTACATTGAAACAAATCAACTTCACATGGTAGCTTGTGTCAGTAAACCATAGTTAAGACTAATTGCGATTAGTTTATCTTCAGATGAAATAGTAATCAGCAGTTAGGAAAAAATGGAAGTGACTCTTTGGCTTCCTCTTTATGGCTTTTCTAGATGAGGATTAGGCAGTTGATACTCATTAATGCTAAATCACGGCAGTCATAGTCTGAATGCATGGAGATCATGCTGCTGGCATTAGTTGAAAGCGTGGACAATGTCTATGCATATACAGCTCTTCATGTGATCAGGAACCCTGGTGCTTCAGGACATCCTTGATCGTGGTGCAGGATCTGTTTGCATAGAGCATGTTCTAACTGAAACCAATAGAGAGAGAGGTTGTGTGTGTATTTGCCTGTTGCATGAAGAGTGATGGAGAGGTAAGAACATACTGACCAACTCCTTACGCAGTTGGAGCAGTGTGTGAAAATAGAGCTATCTATAATTACATACACAATGGCTTGCAATTTTCCTGGCTTTCAGATAAGCTGCTTTTCAGTACTGAATATTGTTACTTTTCTCTCTCTGAGTTTTCTCTTGTTACTAACTCAGTTGATTAGAATGTTTTATTATGCTGCTTCTAATAAGTATATATTTTCTTCTGCTGTAAACAAAATTGACTCGAGTTGTAGATTTATTTAAAACGTATTTGCCAGTGTAGGGGAAATATAAAATTAGTGTTACTCTACTTCTCTAGGTATGTAGAACTTGCATTCTTAGGTTTTCTAGGCCTTGGTTTTGCCTTCAGAATTAGTTAACCCAATATAAGACTTCTATCAAATCTGTAAGGGAAACTTCCATTATGTAAAATGTACAGTTACATAAAACAAAAGCTTGTGAAGATATATATGACTGAAAATCAGCTAAAACAGATAGCCCTGTCTCCCAAAATAACCTTTTAAGTAAATTGGTTATTTTTAAGTCTACTAAAATCTTTTCTGCTAGAATTCTTTTCTTGTGTCTAGCCTGAAGTGCCTGATCCTGCATAATCTTGGAGGCTAAGCAGAATCAGGCCTGGTTCAGAGCTGGATGGGTGACTTAAATGTTGTGAACCGCCCAGAGAACTTTGCCATGGGCAATATAGAAATCTAATAACAACAGTAATAGTTTGCATGATGTTAGGCCTTGATTTGTTAGATATTTCCATAAGGAATAACTTCCATAGAACTTCACTGAATATGAGGAACAGTAAAAGATCAAATGTTACTCTTTGTACCCCTAGTGTGGATTAGTGAAGAACATTGCTTCTTTGTTTCCTTTTTGATAGTTTTGAAAAGAATAGTTGTATGCGGGCAGGGGGAATCGTAATTCTTCCCTGCTGTAGTGTTTTCCTCCTGCTTGTGATCAAAGAGGTCTGTATAAGCTTTGTCAAAGCAGTTTTGAAAGCGTGCTTTACTTTCAGGTAAAAATAAAATGGAGAGTTCTGGCTTGCCAAGGGAATGTCTCCTCTACAAAACACTTCAGGCTCAGATGCTGGACATGCTGGATATTGAGGGCATTTATCCTTTGTACAGCAGAATAGAACAATACTTGGAAGAATTTCCCAAAGAGAGGTAAGGCAATGTGGTGTTTGTGTCAGCTTGGCAAGGTGGAATGATAGAAATGTCCTACTTATGGTACCTTCTTATGTACATTTAGGCTGGAAAAAAGGCCTGCCTCTCCCAGCCAGCATAGATAGGATTTCACCTTTAGGTTTTCCAGAACTGGAAACCAAACTATCCTTGGGATATTCCGTGTTTATGTTTCATACTTAGTTGCTTTCAACCTACAAGAAACAGTAATAGCCAGTGCACAATGTTTTCTTGTTTAGCATACCAGTTTATTATAGTGAAAAGGCCTTTGCATATTGAAATTTTCTTCAGCGCGAGAAAGATGATGTTTTGACATTTTGGCTCATTGAAATTCTAGCTCATAAAAAAGGAAGGGTAGGCATTTTGTATTGTTGAAAGGAGCAATACAAAATGGCTTGTGTTGCTCAATTGTTACAAGTTATATTAACGGAGAGCAAAAAACAGTAATACTGTTTGGTATGTATTTTTCTGGATACCCAAAGCATGAATATAACATGAACTTTGGGCAACTGGAGGTGGCAGTAGATATGGGCTATGATGTTTTCCTCAACATAGACGAGTTGTCGAATTATACAGAGAAACTTTCAGTGTTCAAACTTCAGTACTTTTGTGGGTATACTATTCTCTAAAACTGTTTTTAAGTAGCCAAAACTGTACCCTCTACATGTGATACTGGCATGCTTGGATGAATCTTAAATAGAAGTATTAAAAAAATCTCAGAAAAAAATGATAATAGGAAGAGAGATTCCCCCCCTCAAAAAAAAAAAAAAGTCTGGTGAGGACTAAGCATCCTCAGTGGCCATGAAATGCTGAATATTGGAATAGAGACTGCAAAAGCAGATAAACAGAAAATAAAATGTTGCATTCTGAAACATGGTTATTTGGTACCTTGAATTGGAGCCCTCTGCCCTACATGCCATTCCCAATACCTAACATCGTAATTTCATTTGCAGTGTTCCTATTGCTGTTGTCTCCTGTAATTTTAGACAGTGGTCACGAGAGGGCACAATAGCCTCGCAATTTTAAAATGATAAAATTACGCCTTAAACAGGCAGATGTGCTGTATGGAAATAGGAGGATTTTTGGTAGGGCACAGTTGTTCAGCAATAGCACAAGCACGGTGTAATATGCAATTCTTAGATTCTGGATTTTACCGTATTCTTTAGTTATTCTCTAAATACATATTTTGCTTTTCCAGGAATATGTTACAGATTGATGGACCTTATAATGAATCATTCTATGAGAAGCTACTTGATCTCTCAAGTGAGGATGATGGTACGGTCGCATATGCATTGACAAAGGTATTCTTACCTGACGATGGAACTGAAGTTTTTTAGAACAAAGGTTTAAGGTCTAAATAAGTGAGGTCTTCCTGAAGAGAGCACAGCAAATCTGCATCTTAGACTGCCTTATGGAAAGGCAGCATCAGGCACTTGCTCCAGCTGGATTGCACAGCTCCCCAACTATCCTGTGCAAGAAAGCCAGGAAGGCTGCAGATAAAATTGCCCACTCCTGGTTCCATTCACTGAACTGCCTGTGTGTGCAGGATGACACCACTGGCTGTGGCTGGTTGCGTGCATATCTGAGCAGAGGAACTCAGTATCGTAGACCTTCGTGCACGCATGGGAGTGGGAGCCACCTTTGCAGAACTACTCCCTCATGGGAAGCTGGGCATTTAAGTTTCCCCTCAAAGATGTGCTTCATGAGTAGCTGTGATAATCTTGGCTTAGGAGGATGTGTGACACGGTGGGTGGGTTCAGGAGCACAGATCTAGTCCCCTTCTGGTGCTGCCTTCATGAAGCTGGCCTGCACTTGTGAACCACCTGAGACAACTCTAACTTCCTTATGTAACCGCTTGTTTGATGAACACTGTCTTGATTTTCTTACAGGTTCAGCAGTATAGAGTTGCAATGACAGCAAAGGACTGCTCTATCATGATTGCCCTTTCACCTTGTCAACAGGATGAATGGTAATACCATCTAGACACTTGAACTTCGAACTTTAGATGGAAAAGGCAACATAATTTGTCCTAGAGGCCCTCAATCTAGACCTCAAAAGGGAACTATAGAGCATTTAAATAGCATTTCTTAGAGTCACAATTTTTTCTGTTGAACATAATTGCAACTCAAGAACTCTATTAAAAGCATTTAAATGCAAACAGAACTTTTAAAAAATAGGAATCTTTTTGTTTGGAAATAAGTAAATGGTGAATAGCTCACCCTGTTCCCTTGGCCTTATCCCTTATCAGTCATTGGCAAGCAGTATTTCAACTGCAAAGTCCAGTATTTCTGTCCTCAGAAAAGTTCTAGTAGTTTTAATTTAAATCATAATTATACCTTTCTACTTGTGCTTTAATAGCCTTTAAGTGGAACTGATGCCTTTAAATGGAGTTTTCCCTTACATACAAAAAGCTGCATGCAATGGGCAATTCCACTTAAAGGATGTAACATGGGTTTATTTAATAATTTGAAGGCAATAATTGAGCAGAAATGTAAAATAGAGATTCTTTCAGAAAATCTTAAGTCTACATCCACCAACCACTAAACAAGCCTGAATTAGCTCAAACTTCATTGAGATTATTTTTGCAGTTTTGTTTTTCCACTATAACTTATGATCCCTTACGAGAAGGGAATATGTAAATCTGTGAGGAGATGACTTTGGCATTGGGGTGAACCCCCACACGAGTGGAGTGATACATTTCCCAAAGGAACAATGAATAAGTGTGGTTTTGAATTACAATGCCAGGGGCACATGCCTGAGCACCACAGTTGATAAATTTTACATTTCACTGTGACAGGAACAGAGTAAATGTCTTTATTTACCAAGGAACCTTTCAGGGTGCCAGGACTATCATTTGTATAACCAGTTAGAAGTGATTTAGCAATACATATTGCTATATTAAGTCCTATATTTACCCTTAACTGGATCTGGGTTAGGATCTAAGTGTCTTGGCTAAAGGCAACAACAGTAACTCTGTACACATTTGTTTTCTGAGGGCACAATCCTGTAGCCTCCTCACGTTCAAGAAAGGGGTGTGTGTGCAGGAATGGGATTATTTTGAGCCCTGGCTCTGAGATCCTGATTTCAGAGCTGGGACTCTGAAGCCCTGTCCCTGTCCCCTTGCAACTAGCATGGGAAGAACTATATTGTCTCTCTCCCTGAGGTTGTAACTGGGCCTTGGGGAGGATGGAAAGGGGCAGGAAGGGGCTGAGGCCAACAACTCACACCAATCTCCAGTGGTACCCCAACCTCTCTCCCTCAGCCTGGACGGCATTGGAATGTGCCCTAAAATGACAGAATTCATAAAACTGGCCAACTGGTAAAACCTGGTTTGGTGAAACTTGGTATTTTAAATAATGTTAACATAAGCAGATGGCTAACCTCTCAGTGCAGTTCATCCACATAGCAGTACTGGTGGTATAATAATTTAGGGAGGCTTGGCATGAAGTGAGATGGAAACCAGTAGGAAAATAACCAACATGATCCACTAAATACTTTTGGTACCACAATTTGGCTTGGAAAAACTGTATTTTACTTAAGACCACAGCTACTAGAAAAATGCAGCATCAGCTGTAGTTTGTTATGATTAGGTAATGGGTAGATTTTTCATGTACCCTAAAAGTCAACTTTTTTCTTCCTCCTGGAGGTGGAGAATAATAAGTGGTGTTCTTTTTAAATTGCAGTTCAGCAGAGAGGCCAGTGGTTCTGACTTCCAAATCAAGATTCACCTTTTCAGTCTCTGTCTTGGACCTAGACCTCAAGCCATATGAAAGTATTCCCCATCAGTACAAACTTGATGGGAAGATAGTAAGCTACTACTTGAAGAACACACAGGCCAAAGATGACTCCGTAATGTCAAGTCTCTTGAAAGAGAATGAAGACTGCACACTAGTTCTTCATAAAATGTAACTGGCTAGATATTTATTTGAACCTAGAGAAGGGGGGAAGGTGAAGAATTAAGTTATGTTGGTTTTCTATTTACAGTTGTGCTTTAAATTTTATATGCCTTTCAGAAACACAGAAATACCACTCAGACCATCTTGAAGGAATGAGCTGACGGTAAAACAGACCTGTACATACTCTTTAGAGCCATTAGTAAATCAGTTGCTCTGAAAGTAGTTAACTGTGACTACTTTATGATGCATAGAATAGACTTTTTTGAACTTAATTCTTCAGTTCATGGAAGCAGCATTCCCATGAGGTGTGCCTATGCAACTCTGTGAATATTATGTGCATTGCTGAGTAGCACTTGTTCAAAGCAAATGGTTACAGTGGCTCATTTTACATTTAAGATAATTCTGAAGCTGGCTAGCGGACCTATACTGCTGCCTAGGTTGCAGCTTGCATATGAACAGAAATATAGTTTTCATAGCCTTGTGAGAACATACTACACTTTTTTTCTGAACATAATACTGCAATGATTGCTCATAATTGAGTTGAGTAAATGAAAATAAACTTGCAAAAGAAAAGTATCTTATTTAAGGATATAGTGAAAAACATCTTTGCTTTAATTAGTCAAGAGTAAAGCTGTCAAAACAAACTAGTTCATTCTTAAAAACAAGCTCTTCCTTTAAAAAAGGAGCTTTGTGAAAAGTTCTGTAGAACAATTTAATTGCAAACAAGCCCTTTCTAATAATCCAGTTCTAACAAAATAATACTAAACCTCTTCTAGTAATTCTTATTTCCAAATAAAATGCTTACACCTATCCCTCATTGATATTCTGTTATCTTCCAGTACAGCAAGTCAATCCAAGGCTTAAATGGGAAGCAACTTAAGAGTTAAAAATACTGGCTTTGATTTTTCTTGAGTGGTAGGTTTTCTTTTTCTATTCATGTTCCCTCTTTAGACATTAAACCTGCAGTTCACTTTTCAAGGGCTTATGAATGCAGTAATCGAGAGATTCCAATGTGAACTTTATGTGCATTGAAAACTTAGATAGGCATTAAATATCCTCACCAAAGGCATATTCTCTAGAAGTGCCTGTGCATGATTTGTCACTTGCCTTTGCTCTATACTTTGTCTACAAAAATAGGAAAACAGCGGAAACATACTTAAGGATTGGCAGAGTGAAGGCTCTGTGGAACCCTGGTTGTAGGCCTGACTTGTGGGTGGTGCTGTAAGGAAGTCCCTGCTCATATGCTGGCTGTGTGAAGGATCCTCTGAATGCAGAACGGTTACAGTGCCCACGGGGGCAGGCAGGCTTATTGTGGAAAAGGAGCACGTGTCATATGGTTGTCCTGTAGCAGCAACCTTAACCCTAAGGGGAGCGAGCCTCTTATACAAGCTCTGAGCAACTTCTGGTTAAAGCTGCTTCAGTCATTTAGAAAGTAGCAGTGGCTTGGACCTGGGGGTGCACAAAAAGACCGGTGCTCCTGCTCACACCGTGCAGCTTCCTTGACTTCTGCAGGCTTCCCCATCCTGCAGCCTTCCAGAGGCCCCTTTGGGTCTCCGGAATGGCTTTGTATGGGTGCGCTGGGAGGGGGAGCCAGGAAAACTCCACTGTAGGGTGCAGACGCTGCAAGTTTCTCTGGATCTAATCTGTTACCTGTATTTCAACCGGAGCATTTCGAAGTACCTTCTGTTCCAACTGACTTCTTTGTCACCAGTGGCCAGATTTCCTTAACTTTTTTGAAAGGAATCCTTATCCCTTGCCATACAGTTCGGCTGCTACAATAACATTAAATGTAATGGTAATAGTTTAAAACCTATATTGTTTTCATACTTACTGTTATAAATACTTTCTTAATTTTGTATGTATCTCTAGTGATTCTTACCCCTACTCAGATTAATACTGAAAACGCCTGTCTTGTGAGAGCAGTCCAACTTAAGACTTGGTTACATAGATGCTGCATACCTTGAATTGCAGATTGTCAAGCCATCCAACTGCAGATTAGGGCATCCATCTGGTCTGAGATTTGAGTTGGGTTGAGTCTAGTAAAGCTACAGCAGTTTTTAATTAGTTAGCTAGCTGTGAATGTTGCTGTGATGCTAAGGATTAATACCTAACTCAAAGACTATGTCTTGGGATGTAAATTTTCTGCCAGAAAGACTGTCAGTCCATAGTTGCCCAAACAATAAAGCAGAATGAGGAAGTAGAACAAAGAGCTGTGTAGCCAGGTCCATTTGCCGCTGCATATTGCAGATGGAAACTAAACCATGAGAACCAGGTCAGATTGTGCCTAGTATCACCTGGGGTTAGAAAGGCAGTTGAAATGCTGCTTAAGGTACTCTCTCAATTCTGGATTTCAAGACTGGAGCTCCACCAAATCGCTACACAGTTGCTTTTTATGGAGACTATTGAGGCACTTTAAAAGAGCAATGAGAACTTTGATGTAGCTACTAATGGGCTAGAGTAGCATTAAAAGCTCATCGAACAGACCTACTCCTCAGAAATAAACAGAGTGGGCTAGTTTGCATGATCAAAACAAGTCACTGTGGCTTGTTCTGAGCTGTGAAGTGTTGTAGGTACAATTTGCACAATCACATCCAAGTTGTGATTTATTCTATTGAGGCAAACCCAGGTGGCATAACTTTTTGCAGGTTTAAATAAATCTAAAATAACCCTACAATGAGCCATGAGTTACTTGAGGGTTGTTTAACCCTCCAAAGAACCATGCTGCTTGGGTTTGTTCTAAACAAATAAACCATGGCTTGGAAATGGCAAATTGCACCTGACATTTGTTTAAGCCAGGGTAGCCTGTTTAGGTTGTGTAGACCAGGTGAATGGCAAGTTTTATGTGAGTCAGTGCCCTCTTTTGTTGTTGTTGTATTCTGTATTTCCTGGGACTAAAAAATCAACACCTTGCAATTTGTAAATCACAGTTTATGCTTGGATCCACTGTAAATTAAAATTTCACCCATATGTTTTTATGAAAGAGGTGTTATAAACCTGTTTTTGCCTTCATTCACTGATTGTGGAAGAAATAGTTGTGCTACTGTATGTTTTTTTTTTTACATCTTAAGATTGATTTCATTTAACTTCAATCTAAAAATCACTGTTACATATACAGCTGTGAACTGAAACTGCCACTTTTTATAGACTTGAATTTATTAGGTTGATCTAAAGAGGTTCTAGGAAATGTTATGGAAGGGGAAAAACCACTTTGATTCAGAAAGTTAATTTTTTTTTAATGAAGTTCACTCAACTTGTACCTTATTGTTTGGCATTTTGTATTTAAAAGGCGGTATTTATTTGTCATTACAATTTATATATTTGTGCCATAATTGTACAGATAGCATGTTTTATGGGTATGGTTTCTAAATGGAAGATAACTTAATGTTTATATTCAATAAAATGATAGATGTATAACTTAGTCTCTTGGTACTCATTTGCCTTTGTTAAAGTGATTGTATGAGGGTTTCAATGGAAGCTTGTATCCCAAGCACATGTAGTAAGTTTCTGAAGTAGAATGGAGCCTCTGATGCAAATTTGTCAGCTTCCTTAACTGTAAGATGAGAAAAATAAAGAGTTAAATATTTACCTCATATAAAAATAGTCCAGCAACCTTAAATTCTTGCTGCTGTGGAGTTCAAGTCTAATGCTATTCATTAGACTCAGGAAGAAACCATTGTTTGGTAATATGTTCAGCTGTAGCCTGTTTTCACCTCCCTATTATTAAGACAAGCAAGTTTGTACTTGCTTACTAGTAAGCTTACTAGTAAGCAAGTCCAGAAAGGCACATTATCCTTAGGCATCTTGATATTGCTGTGGTATACCCTTTCGAAGGTAGGTAGGGCTGTGTGTTAAAGATCAGCTTTTAACTGAAAGAAAAAGCAAGAAAAGAAAACTAGTGCAAGTAAAAATGGTTGCTTTTCTCAGTCTTAATTTAAAAGCAAGTTACTCTCAAATAATGGATGTCAAATACTTAATGTTTGTATGGCATTTTCAAATACCATTATAGTTAAATTGATATAGAACAAATTACATGTTATAAACAATGCCCATTCAGACTTTATTAGACTAAAAGCAGCCTCAAGAAGCTGCAGTTGGGACTGCAAGAAGGAACAGCGTTTGTGGTTTTTGCAGTCAGTATATTTTTCCAAAACCACTTTTCTCCCAAAGATGATACAATTACCCTGACATATCTACCATCTACAAAATAAAGCTATTAGGGCTTTGTTATAACTAGTTGCATTTAATATATAGTTAGCCCCTATGTGCTGCCAACAAAAGAATTAGTGTCTGATGACGACAATCAAAGCAAAGATAATTTGTGTTGTGGGAAATGGATTTTAGTACAAGGTAATGCAAGCTAAGACAGTTACCACAGCTGAAACCAAGTTGAACAAAATGGGACAGGATACAGAAATGTAAAATAAGTATACCTGACTTCGGTATCTTGTTCAGAAGATCTAAGACTGGTGTAACTTTTCCTTCTTTGTCTACGTTTATCTTCCAAACCACCATTAACTCAAATCTAAAAAAGGCAAAGAATGCTAAAGGTCAGAGGTCTAATGCAACATTATGTAGGAGGCAAGTGAGGCAGGGCTGAACTAGATTTTGGTACCAGTCTGACCCACGGGCTTGCACTGGGACATCTCATGTGAGCAGTTTCTAAATATGCTTGAAAACATTCTGAAGTCATTCTCAATTTTAGGACATTCTTGGTGCTACTGTCAGGAGAAAGGGGTTTCAAAAACCATTGCGTGTGGTGGTCAACATACACAATCCCTTTAAGAGAGGCCTCTTGTCTGCAAATAGCAGCTAGGAATTATGATGATTTACACAAGTATTCACCCCCATCTTTACCTTTCCACAAGGGTGAATACTTGTGTAACCAAAGTGCTGATTTGCTGTTTTCATCTTCTGCACCACAATAAAAATCATTTGTACCTTCACAGTGTTGAGCATCTTGTGTATATGAAGACGTAATACCACCAATTAAATACATTTCAATTCCAGGCTGAAGCACAAATGCAAAAGTTAACACTTCTGGCAAGGCACTATATGATAAGTATTGTGCAGCTTATTAAAGTAGTACAATTTGACTTTTCCAGTCACACACGTATCAAAGGTTTTTTTCCTCCAGCACTGATGTTTGAAACTAATAATTAATTACAGCAAAAATGTTTATTGAAAACCTAGTGTGTGACATCCACACTTAAATATTTTGATTTTTTTTAAATTAAAAGTCTCCTACAGTTCAACATAGCAGGATGTTAACAATATTAAATAAAATTTAAAGTGCCACAAATAAACACAAGCAGCTTAATTCAGTCAAAAGCTTGAAATGGGGTGCCACCACTGAAAAGAGCACCAGGATGAGCACCAGCTGGGAGCCTGGGAGAAGAACTATATCAGAGCAAGCCCTTCCCTCTAGATGTAGCCTCAGCAACACAGGTCTGCTTGTAGCCTCTACCATGACCATGATCTGGATTTGCCATTAAGCCTTGCATTTGGGCTCTTGTCTTGCCTGAAGCTCAGTTGCCCTGGTCCTGGAGCCTTTGCAGCTCTTGTCTCTGGCTGCCCACATCCCAACCCTGACACAGATCAGGACAGGTCAAGAGTGGAGCTGGAGAAGTCAAAAGTGAGAACAGGCACATTCCAGGAGTTTAGAAATGAAGAAAGATGAGTTGTGTTGCAGATAAAGAATAGGTCAAAGGATGGTTTCCGAGGAACAGGGAAGCCACTGGCATCTTTGAACATTAGGATTGTAGCTGGAGCAGGTGGGGTAGCTGATTATGTGGTTCAGAGGCTATGCAATAGTGGAGGAAATGGCAAACAGGAGAGGGATGATGCTATTGGACCCAAATAGGCATGGGCTTAGGTAAAGACAAAAACCAGCCTTTTGAATTGTTCTCAGGAATGAACTGGTAGCCAGTGGTGTTCAAACCAGCATGTTATAGACGATAAATCATACCACTGTGCTGTTAAAAACTCTTATGCCACTTTCCGTCTAATTCATGCCAACTGCCATGTAATTTCACTTATTGCTCCTTTATGACAGTTTATCAAAGCACTGTCCTAATAGGCACCACAAAGTTGTCTTACCCAGGAAGCTGAGTGCTTCTCAAGATCATGTAATCACCAGACGATCCTTCAGGAAGTACTACTATTTCAGGATACTTAGTCTGTTGAAAGTAAACAAGAGCAATCTGTCTGTAAGGGAATATAAATGGCATTCTACCAAAACATGCTGCTATGTCAAATACTTTCAGCTACAGAATCAAGTAATCTAAACAATACAGATCTAATGAAATTTTAGCCCTTGAGAACATATGATCAGCAATCTAACTGTCTTAGAGCCTGATTCTGAGTGTTTCAAAGTGGTTCAAGGCATCACAACTGTTAGCAGCACCTGACCAAACAGGTCATCTTAGCACAGTGGTAAGTCTCCCTACAAGCCTTGCTTGGATTTTGCTAATGCAGGCAAGGTTAATGTGGCATTGGCAGTGGAAAGACAAGTTCTTATTTGTTCAAATCCTTTGCATGGGCTTTGTTGTGTGTTTCTGGCACTATGGCTAGATAAGAGGACCTATATATCTCTTTGTGGAAATCAAATATTTTGATGTCTATCCCAATTCCAGCTGAAATTCCTATTACTGATCAGGTATAAGGCACAAGTGTTGCTTTAATATCAGGCTGTCACAGAAACCAGATCTATCCCATATATTGAAGGACCACAGAAAACACAAGTGCTGCTGCTATTATGCTGTGCAAAAGCTCCAACATGGTAGAAAAAAATATGTAAGAGGAATATGCAGGTAAAAAGATAGGATTCCCAATATTCATGGGGCCACCCCCAAAAAGGTGCTTTCACTCACTGCTACCTTCCCAGCCTCCCTCAGAATAGGCACTCAGAAGAACACCTCTGAGAGTGATTAATGGTAGGCTCATGTCAGAAACATAGGCAGTCAACACAAGTGGGAAAACTGGTATTATGGCCCTGAGAGACTGGCCCCCTGCACCTCGCTGTGCCGACCTGCGCTGCCAAGCGCCGCGTGGGGACAGAGATGCCGCCACTGTCATCTGCGCTGTGGAAGGGACTCCGCACTCTCGCCCTCGCTCCCTTCGCCTCAGCAGGCACAGGTGAGAGCTGCCCTGTGCTGGGGGCAGAGCTGCCATGGGTGGGGCGGACGGAGTGTTTGTACCTGATGTTGCGCGATCAAGACAGATTAGGGACTCTACTGGTGTACCACGGACCCTCCTGCCCAGCGGACTCCCTGCCTGAGCTGACGGAGATCATCTCAGATCTGGTGTTGGGGACCCTGAGGATGTTGGTCCTGGGGGACTTCAACTTCCATGCCGAGGCGCTTCTATCCGGGGCAGCTCAGGACTTCATGGCTTCCATGGCAGCCATGGGGCTGTCTCAACATATCACTGGCCCAACCTATGAAAGGGGTCACACGCTTGACCTGGTTTTCTCGACGGGGTGGGAAGAGGGTGGCCTGGAAGTGAGAAACTTGACCTTAACTCCTTTGCCATGGTCAGACCACTGCCTCGTGAGGTTTGCTTGGGGCTGATTCCTCCCTCTGGAAGAGTGCGGACCCTATTAAGATGGTTCAACCTCGGAGCAAGATGGATCCAGATGGATTCCTGAGGGCTCTGGGGGATTTTCCAGCTGATAAAGCTGGCTCTCCTGTTGATGTCCTGGTCAATTTGTGGAATAGGGAGATGATCAGGGCAATCGACATGATCACTCCTAAGCGTCCTCTCCCACCTAGCAGAGTCCGCTCGGGACCATGGTATACACCTGAGTTGTGGGCGATGAAGCAAGCTGGGAGATGATTAGAGCGCAGGTGGAGGAAATCTCGGGACAATCTGACCAAACACACTTATGCACTCATTATCGAGCCTATGCTGTGACGGTGAGCACGGTGAAGAGGCGATTTTTCTCTGCTTCTATTGCTTCCTCACAGTGCTGTCCGGCGCAGCTTTTCCAAATAGTGTGAGGCCTAACACATGCTGGTCAGGAAAATGACATGGTCGCACCCCCGCTGTGACGACTTTGCCCAGCACTTTAAGGAAAAAATCACTCAGATTTGCCGCGATCTGGACTCCACAGTTGATACTGTTCCAGTACGGGAAGTGTCCAGAGCTCTGTCTGGTCCATCTTTAATGGATGAGTTTCAGTTATTGCAGCCTGATGATGTGGACAAGGTGCTTGGGATGGTAGGTCCTACCACCTGTCTTCTTGACCCTTGCCCTTCCTGGCTACTTAAAGAGGCCAGTTACGGGATTGGTCCCTGGGTCCAGGAGGTTATTAATGGCTCACTGAGGGAGGGCTGGGTTCCGGCCCCCTTGAAGGAGGTGGTGATCTGGCCTGTCCTGAAGAAGGCATCCCTGGACCCAGAGGTGGCCGCCAACTTTAGACTGGTGGCCAATATTCCGTTTTTGGACAAGGTGTTAGAGCAGGTGGTGGCAGGACAACTCCAGGCACTCTTGGATGAAACTGATTATCTGGACCCATTTCATTCTGGTTTCAGACCCGGTTATGGTACTGAATCTGCCTTAGTCACCCTGTATGATGACCTGTGTAGGGAGAGGGACAGGGGGACTGTGCCTCTGTTGGTGCTCCTGGACCTCTCAGTGGCTTTTGATACCATTGACCATGGTATCCATCTGGATAGGCTGACTTGGGAGTAGGAGGCACTGCATGGCAGTGGTTCCACTCCTATCTGGCCGGCTAAGTCCAGATGGTGGTGCTGGGAGACTATAGCTCTGCGTCATGGCAGCTTTGCCATAGAGTTCTGCAGGGCTCTATTTTGTCCCCCATGCTATTTAACATCTACATGAAACTGCTGGGACAGGTCATCAGGAGGTTTGGGCTACGGAGTCATCAGTATGCTGATGACACCCAGCTCTACCTCTCATTTACATCTGCTCCAGGTGACGCGGTGGCTGTACTGAACCGGTGCCTGGCCAAGGTAATGGGCTGGATGAGGGCCAATAAACTGAGCCTCAATCCAGATACGATGGAAGTCCTGTTGGTGGGTGGTGCGGGTCTCCAGGTAGGTGATTTTGACCCAGTTCTGGATGGGATAGCACTCCTTTTAAAGGACAGGGTCTGCAGCTTGGGAGTACTCCTTGACCCAGAGCTGTCACTGGAGTTTCAGGTGGTGGTGGTGGCAAGGAGTGCTTAACTACCCTGTTTCTCGAAAATAAGACCTATCCCGAAAATAAGACCTAGTACTATTTTTGGTACTTGCTAAAATTTAAGACCTACCCCGAAAATACGACCTAGCTGTGTTTATTCCCAGGGCCAGTGGGGAACATAAAGAGCCTTTTTAAACTTTATCTTTTAACTTAACTTTAACTTAATGCACTGTGTGGAGGAAACATGCTTATGTGGCTCTGCTCCATGGTACAGTGAGCTACTAAAGAGTGTTGCAAGGGATGTGGCAGTTAGCAAATGATGATTACTGATGATTAACAAAACCCTTTTCCCTTATTGATGATTAACAAAAAACTTTTCAGTCAGCACCTGGCACCTGCCCACAGGAGTTGGCGCTACAGAGAAGCCAGGCAGCGGAGGGAGCAGAGCCACATAAGCCGATGCTTCTTCTATAGCGCTGGTTCCTGCCACAGGCGGAGTGATACCAAATGCACCCTGTCTGTGAGGAGTCGATAGTGAAAGTGTGCTTCACTCATTCTGGCCAGCGAATGGTTACCAAATTGCTCTTGGGAAGGTATGGCACCCGAGTGCCCTGATCACCCTATTCTTAACTTTGCCATTCACTCCTGTCTTGTAAAGCTTCTATCCATCAGTATTATGGTATGGTACCATATTTAATGGTAGATTTAAACAGAGTATTATTTTGACCCCCAGACAAGATGAGTACAAAAAGAAAGAGCTATTCCATTGAGTACAAGAAAAGAATTGTAGAGGACTCGTGCGGCAAGAATCTTACAGCTTACTGCAAAGAGAAGAAGTTGGATCTCTGATTGGTCCAAAAATGGCAAGCAGATTACCATGTTTCCTCCAAAATAAGACCTATCCTGAAAATAAGACCTAGTGTGTTTTTGTGAGCCAAAAAAAAAATTAAGACAGTGTCTTATTTTCGGGGAAACACAGTACAACTTCGACTGATCCATCAGCTGCATCCTAACCTGAATGAGCACTCCCTAGCAACAGTGATACATGCTAGGGTAACTTCCCGCTTGGATTACTGCAACGCGCTCCAGGTGGGGCTGCCCTCGAAAACGGTCCGGATACTGCAACTGGTACAGAATAGAGCTGTCAGGATGCTGACGGGGACCGGCCGTTATTCTCACATAACGCCAGTCCTCTACCAGCTCCACTGGCTCCCAGTTGAAGTCTGGGCCCAATCCAAGGTGCTGGTTTCGACCTATAAAGCCCTAAATGGCTTGGGATCAGGATACCTGAGGGAACATCTCCTTCCTTATATGCCCTCACACCCCTTAAGATCTATGAGAGAGGCCCTGCTCCGGGAACCCTCTCTAAGAGAGGTAAAAAGGTCATCAACTCGGAGTAGGGCCTTCTTTGCTGTGGTGCCCAAACTCTGCAATGTACTTTCCAGAGAAGTATGCCCGGCACCAAGTTTATACTCTTTTCAGTGTCAGGCCACAACCTTTTTATTTAAACAGTATTTTAAACTTTAATAGTTTTTAATTTAGTTGCTCTGTTTGTTTTGCGATTTATTGTTTTGTTCTGTTTTATTATTTATTGCAATTGTGGTTTAATTGTCTTTTTAAATATTGTAAGCCATCCTGAGATCTTGTATAATAGGACGGCCTACAAAATCTTTTAATTAATTAATTAATAAAATCTTCTGAACTCCTTGTTCCAGTTATTAAACTGGCTGCTTCTGTAGAGTCCTAAATGGCAGCTCCATGACCAGAGTGCATTGCAGTAATCTAAGTGGAGAGTTATAGAGCAGACTACTGAAGCCCCATGGCTCCTGCCTGGATAAGGCTGTGGCTGGGTCACCACCCAAAGCCGACAGAAGGCACCCCATGCTGCTGAGATCGCCTGAGCCTCATGTGACACGGAGGACCCCAGAGAACCCCGAGCTGTGAACATTTCTTTCAGGGGGAGGGCAATCACAACAGGTCAAGCATCTCCCACTCAGTCAGAGGCAGCACCCACTAACGGAATCTTAATTTTGCAGCACTGAGCTTCAGTTTATTATGCCTCATCCAGTCTGTTGTGGCAACCAAACACTGATATAGGCAAAATTATGGCTGTTTCTGTGGCTAAGAAATAATATTAGTTACAAACACCTTGGATTCTATCTCTCTAACTTCCCAAGCTGTGAAGCTCCTTGCGAAGGCTCAGTTCAAGGGCACAACTGAACTGTTGTGGTTGAGGGGGAAGACAAAGAATAAAAGGCAGTACTTTACAATCTTGCCCCAGATCTAGAGAAATCAAAACCTTTTGTTTAAGGACAAATAATAACCACACCTCTAAGCCGGATTTCAACTGCATTTATATGGTTGTGGGGCACACGTGGTTGAGGCAACTTGCAATATTCCAAGGCAATGGGTGTGTGTGAGGATGCTGAAAAAAGATTTGCTATCTAGTCGACTCTGGATATTGATGAGGGGACCTGCATCGAAGCCCAGCTAAAGAAAAACGAAGGTAAAATCAGATGAAGGTTCAGCTCAGTGACTGCAAACTCATGAGGTCTTAAGGCTAGCTCCTTGAATGGGGGTTATGAGTATTTCTATGCTTGTCTTACAATTCAATGTACCAAATGCCTTCCTTCTTGAAAAGCAGCATATTATGCAGTGTCCCCTGATTACATCTACATGTCCTTCAATACGGAAATAACTCATACACCAAGTTCACTCACAGTCCTTCACAAAATGCCAAGACACACAAAGATTTGTCTTCCAAAGGCCATTCTA
Source organism: Varanus komodoensis (assembly GCF_004798865.1). Classification (NCBI taxonomy): domain Eukaryota; kingdom Metazoa; phylum Chordata; class Lepidosauria; order Squamata; family Varanidae; genus Varanus; species Varanus komodoensis. Next base: position 8,482,826 of record NW_025336346.1, read on the forward strand.
GTTTGGAGTCCATTTTTCAAAACATTTTCCCATTACACTCTAATTACAGCCAGACATTTGAATCCACTGTGAGGGAAGCATACCAACTGCATTCAGTGCAAAGACATCCAGATATGATGTTACTGCTTGGTTGTTAATCCTGAGATTAATCAGAGGGGAGTGAGAGGTGTTAGTGCTGCTATTGCTCTCACCTTGGATCACAACATGATCAAATAAAGAAACGGGAGACTGACGTGACCAAGGGCTTTGACTTCTGAATAGCCGCTGCTTTAATGAATGTGATCTGACTAAAGATCCTCAGACTGTTGCTATGCTCTGTTTTCACTACACTTTCCCCCTGCCTGACAATTGACTAATTTACAAAATAAGAAAGCTTATAAAGCATTCAGAGAATCGTGTTTAAACCACTGCACATAGAGCAAAAGTGGAAAGGGTTAAAATGTAGTGAGAGAAGGTCAGTATGCTTTTTGAAAGCAAGGGAAACAAATTGTTTTCTAAGATTTCAGCAGCATCTGGAATACAGAAATGGCTACCACAGGTCCCCTTTTCATTGTTGTGGCTTGGAGATGCAATACAACAAAAATCCCAGAATGAAACGTAAGTGGGAATCTTACAGCTGGAATTTGTTTGAAAAAGAAGAGCAATAGCTCTTGTGCTGAACAGAGCAGTTACCTACCTTTCTTTCTTTCTTTCTTTCTTTCTTTCTTTCTTTCTTTCTTTCTTCTTTTTTTAACTTTAGAAGGCAGATTTTAGGCACTGACATGTACTTCACCAGAATGAAAGGAATATACCGGATGGTGTTTTACTATGTAGAAGTACTATTTTTAGTGCCTTTCCCTTTGAAAATCTGTTTGTTCTAGTTAATGGCACATTCCCACCTCAGTTTCATTTAAACATGGAAATTTGTGATGGGTTATATAATTATGCTTTTATGGTATATTCATAATGTGATTATGTAAGCCAGCAGATTCAGGTCATAATGTACAGATGCGTATGCATTTGAGCTTTCTGGAGCTTTCCACTGAATCTTCCTATATTATGCTTAAATAACTGGACTGTTCTTTTTCCCCAGCCCGTTCCCAACTGCTCTTTAAAAATTAAAAAGGTGACTTGTGTCCTTGGAGTGGGGGCAAAATAGGTGTTGATATGCAGGCTATTTTCTTGAGGCATTAAATGCTTTGCAAAAGGAATTTTAAAAGCAGTTCAGAAGGACTTTTTTCCCCAAGGGATTCCATTGAAAACCGGAGAACAGCCCCCAGGTATGAAATAATATAAAAGTAAACTAAATGAATTACCAAGCAACCTCAATGGCCAGCAACTGAGACAGAAAAAAAAGGTAACGTGGAAATATCGGACGGGAACCCATGGCTATCCACACCGATTTCCTGGGTTTTTCACTGGTCTTCTCAAAATAAGCCTCATCCCAGCAGGCAAAGGAGATTGCGCAAGGAGCTAAAGGAGCCCAGAAAAGGTGGCATTTCCCTTTGGTTGGACGTTCAGTTGAGTGGCCAACCTCGGAATAAGTCATAAATGACTACAAAGTACAATTTTAAGGCACTATTTTGAAAGGTAATTGCAACGTGAAGTTGACTGATATTTTCCTGTCACCAAATTTTTCAATAGAAAATATTGAAGTCTTTCTCTAGTGAAGCCTAGCACTGTTGTTCTTAGCAGTCCTATAGTTTTTAAAAAATATGATCATGTTAAGGCTTTCCTGGCAGAAATGGAACAATTTTCATATCCATTCAGCATTTATACCTTAGACGGCTGACAAGGCAATATCTTCTGTCTACATCAGACAGTACAAGAGGGAAGATTTCCAGTAAATACAGAACATATGTTTCAGTTTGGCACACAGACAAGTAATCTCAGTGGTGGTGCTAAGCATTTCTTATCATTGCTTTAAATGTTTGGATGTTGCCAGAAATGGGAAGGCTTCTGTACTCCTAAGATTTGCACAGAGGGAAGAATTTTATCAGGATATACTTTCTCTGTCACTACAGATAAGGAAATTTTAACTTACCATGTATTTCCATTCTCAAGGGCGTGGGAGTGGGGCAATCTATAAATCTGGGAAGTACCTCCTTCTAGTTGGCAAAGAAGACCCAAGAAAAATGACACCAAGCCTTGCATTTTCTAGAAGTAGGTGTCTGTTTCCAACATTAACAGATCTCTGCTGGACTTCAAGGCAAGTACCTGCAGCATGGAGACTTGCCAAATGAATGTCAGAGATATGTAGTGATGACTTAACGGATCCATAAGGATGGTTTGTTGCCGCATAAGAACTGAATGACTGCATAGTTCTCATCCTAGAATGACAGCAGTGGTGGCAGGATTCAGCTCTCTGTGGCATCTGCTGATCCCTCAAAAGTCATCCCTGCAAAGGTGTTCAAAGCAGTTTCCGTAAAAATGCAACCAAGCATCCACTAAATTGCATGTGCTCTCTGCAGGAATGTTGCTTTAGTCAGGCTTGCCACTAGAGAGCATAATAGTGGGAATCTTTCACTCAGGCAAAAAGCAGTTTCTCAGTAAGAACATTTTGCTTATTGTTTTGGTGTGTGGTAGTGGAGATGATAGGCATTACTGTTGGGAATTGTGACTTGTTCCCATAATCCTTGTTCTAAGGTCTTACTAATTTTATTTATTTATTACATTTACAGTTGATGAGCTTTTCCAATTCCTTCACTGCTGCCCTTCTTGGTCTCAGTCTTCCTTGAATTTACTGGCTACAGTCTCCCTCTGAATCAGTGACTGAGTCATGGTATGCAAATTGTTTCACAACTTCAATTTCTTCATTAAAGTTAATTAAAATTTCTGTTTCTTCATTTCAACATTAAAGTGTATAATTTTTCTGTTGTCGTGATTTTTGTTTTCTTCATGTCCCGCTGCAGTCCTACTTTTGTACCTTCTCCTTTCACTTTAATCAGGACCTGTTTCAATCTATTACTGCCTTCTGCCTGTAGGACATTCCTGGCTGGATGGACAGGCTGGCCACATCTCAAGCACTGCAAACCTCAATTGTAGCATTACAAGTGGCCAGAGATGAGCAATCACCCACCAAAAGTTCCTAGCCCAACCTCCAGGTAGCCCAGCCTCCTAGGTAAGTGGGAGAACCACATGTATTTGAATGCATCTATCATGTGGCTAGAGGTGCTCCTTCTTACACAAATCCACTGGATCAAACAGCTGAGGCTTAAAATCCTTTATTCTGAGAAACACCAAAGCTACTCTGACAAGAAACAGCAGAGATGCTTTTAATGATGATGATAATGGCAAAGTTGTTCTCTCTTTCTGAGAGGGCTCAGATTACGAAATACTTTTTACTCATCTGGGACGTTCCTCTTTGGGCGGGTCAGACAAGCCTCTCTCCCTCCTCCTTTCTAATTCCCTCGACTCCAATTGTCCCAACCTGCATGTTCTTCTTCTGGAACGAGCGTCTGAGAATGTCCCAGCCATTTCCTCAGCAACCGACGGGTTCCCAGGGTCATTCTCTCTGGATGAGGCTGCCATCTCCCCAGCAACCTCCTGACCTCCCTCTGGCCCCATCCCACTATCAGTTTCTGTTGGAATGCTGCTTTCCCCTGTGTCTCCTTCTTCTCTTTGAAACACTTCGTCAGGGAATGGGGGAGGCGTTTGTACAATGGGCAGCCAGGTACATGTCTTCCTACACTGAGGCCTGGTTCTCATGAGAAGCCTCCTGCTCCCCTACGTGCGCCAATGACTCCTCCGAGTCGGTGCGCACGACAGTGCCAATCAGCCATTGCAGCAGGAATTTCAGCCCAGTAAGCAGCTGCCATTGCTACCCGGTCATCAGGAGTAGAAAATGGGACTCTGCCATTGATTGCCCCTTTGCTGTGATTGAACTTTATTCTCAAGAATAAAATACAGTTTTTTCCCTTGAACTCTTGTTATGTCTAATTGGGTGAAGCATGCCAGGGTCAGACCCATTGTGTCCTTCATGCAAGTAAGATGGTATCATCTGTCTATCTCAAAGCATTGCTGTATCTTCCCTCAATTTTCTCTCCTCCTTCCCATTCCAACTTTCCTTATGATATGTTCTACATACAGATTGCCTGATGCCTTTGTCTATAGGGAACCATTCTATTTCTCTATATTCAGTCCTAAAAGTAACTCTTGTCCAAGATACTGGTTATGCATTAGGATGATCAAATGCTGAGGCTCACCCATTCTTTCAGAATCATCTATAGCGTCTTGTGATCCACACAGTCAAAGGTCTTGGTGTAGCTTAGAATGATCTTCTGACATTCTTCAGTGCATTCCAGGATCTAAAATATACAATCTCAAGTGCCAATTCCTTCTTGGAATCCAGCCTGAGTGTCAGGTATTTCTTGCTCCACAGATTATTTTGCATGGGAAATTAGTGCGATGGTCCCGTATTTGCTGCCTCCTTAGCATCTCCTTCCTTGGGGACTAGAATGTATATTTAGATTTCCAGTCTGTGGATTGTCAGATCCATATATTTTCTAAAATTTAGCACAGTCCATTATTTCCCAACAGAAGAATGCACAAAGGGGACTATCTTCAGGGAAGGAAGATGCTGATCAACCCTGCTGAGGTTAAAGGATGAAATGTACACAAACATCTCCTATAAGAAGAGTCTATTTCTAACTTCTACCTCTGCTCATGGGTGATGCTAGAACTGATCTCAGAGGGACTGAGAAAGTTTGGGCAGGGGGAGAGATGGGTAGCTGAAGAGGAAAGGCAGTCTGGGAGCTAGCATCCCTCGAATACTTCAAAGCCCAGCCTTCAGAACTGCGAGTTGGTGCCCATAACACCTAACTTTAGCACCTAATGAGGGGAAGGGGAAAGGTAGCTGCTGTTTTCTGAATACAGAATGGAGAGAGTTGCCCTCCTTTTCCATTCTGCTGTCATCTGAACAGCTGGGCTGCAGCGCAATCCTTCAGCTTTTGTTAACATTATTCCTGTGCTTTACAGGGAGGACAGAGGAACTAGCTGCTTTCTCTCGGGGAATGTGGAGCGAGAGCTCCACTCCACTCCACAGAGGATGTTGTCACAGGCCTTCAGAAGGGTTCCGCAGCAGCTTTCTGCTAAAGGAGGCAAAGCAGATTCTTATGAAGAAAGCAATCTGCTTTCTCCATCTATAAACAAAGCAGAAGTCCTTGGCCTCTCGCTAACAGGCATTTGAAGCACTCGCAGAGGGCCCATCCTCCAAATATTAACCTTCAACCTGCCAGCAACACTCTTCTAGCAAACTGGCCAGGCCTCAGTGTTGCTGGTAGGTCTTTTCCACACTTGCAAGGGAATGGATGGATGGATGGATGTTTCAGCTGGGGGAGGAAAGTCTGAGGGAGCCACCTTCTCCCGTATGATCCTCTGTCTCACTGAGGGAGAAACAAGGTAGGCCACAGCAGCCTCTTCTGGCAATGTCCCTAGGGCAGAACAGGGTGAGAAAATCAGGAAAGGCTCTGGGGAGCCCTTTCAGGATCTTACTGGGACCAGCTTTGCTGCGTTCTCTGTGCCAATGAGCGTAGTTGCTGATGGATGCCAGGTTATGGCTGATGCAAACTGACAAGCTAGAGAAGGAGCACTGGTGCCCAAACTGTCGCTGGGGAGAGCCATCAGCATTGCTTGCTTCCTCCACAACATTCACGCTGGTTTCCGCCTGGTGTGAAGAGCTATGCCCTGGGGGAAAACCGCATGACATGCAGGTCATGTGTCACAGAGGGCTGAGCCTTGCTCTGAACCAGATCAGATGGTGAGGGCAGGCAAGAATATGCAGCCCAAGTAACAGTACTGCTACGTGTCTCTTGGTTAGATACTGGCTGCCATTTTGCTCTGTGGGAGAGGAGGAGAAGCCAAGCTGCGGAAGCTGTGCCAGACGGGAACAGCTTTCCTCAGACTTTGGCAGTCAGAGTGCAACCAAGCCTGGCCTGAGTCCCCGCACCCCAATTAATTTGCTGCCTCAGTACAATGAAAATGGCGATCCAAGTCTCGGCAACAGGCTAGGCCAGGGGGTTGCAGCCCCCCCGGCTGAACAGGGCTGGTCTGGAAACTGAAGGAAACCCCCTCTTGGTGCTGTTTCTTGCTGGAGCTCTGTCTGCCAACCAGGAGGCGTTTCACAAAAATATTGACTGCCCCACCTTGAAACCATTGAAGAACCGGTAAAATCCTTCTTTGAATATGCACGAAAGTGTACTACAGTTAGAAATGCCACAGTTAGCCAATTCTCTCCCCTCTGGTAAATTCAGGGAGGTTCTTAGTTCTTCGTCTGGGCATCCTAGTAGTAACAACTTGTCTCAGTTCCTCTGTGCCTGTCTCTCCTTTTCACCCCATTTGCAAAAAAGCCTAGAAATTAAAGAGTAGAGGAATATATAGTGGTGGAAGTGGGGTATTATTGTCACCTCAATTGCTCTCTTCTCCAGCTGCTGTTGACAATCCATACTAGCACTGAGGTACTAACTGTTTTGTTCAATTTCATTGATTAAGTTTTGGCACCTTTTGCCTCTTAAACTTGGATGCTCCAAATACAACTCAGCTAACAAACAGCAATCTCAGTTATTTTCCTTGTTCTAGAAGAAAGGAGCCAGTGCTGTGTATATTCGTTTCTTACTAGGGCCTAGGAAATGACTGTGAATCAAGTTCTTGATGGAATGAATAAGGTGAAGTCTTTGCAACTTACAGGAGTTCAGCGGCACCAGTGGGGAGAGGATAAGAGCTGATAGCTGAAGTGGAACTTGAGTTGGGTAACTTAAACTGAAAAACTAGAGAGAACAAAGTGTGGTCTGTATTCTGCAACATGGTTGGGAAATATGTGGCCCTCCAGTTGGTTTTGGACTGCAATTCACGTAATGCCTCATGTTGGCTAGGACTGATGGGAATGGCTGACCAACCCATCTAGAGGACCCCATGCTCCTCATTCCTGATCTTGGGTGCTTTAAAACTGATGTCCTTTAATCAGGTCCCATCACTCATAACCAACAGTCAAAGTGACTGTGTGCCCTCTCCCATGATTAGTCCGAGATGTGAATGCAAATGACCACCTGGCAAGTTATCAGGGTATTTATTTATTTATAATTTTTGTATGCTGTCCCATTCGCGTGAGCTGGCTTACATACAATTTTATTTATTTATTTATTTATTTTCCGGTTTATATTCTGCCTTTTTCCTACAAAGGGCTCAAGGCAGTTTACATCATTCTGCTCCTCCACCTTATAATAAATAAATTAAACAAATTACCATAAACAAACAAAATACAAATAGTGCACATAAAATCCAGGTATGCAAGGAAACACTTGATAATCTACTGGGTTGTGTTCTCTTGCAAAGAAGAGTGCAGTTAACTGGCAGGACAGTACGATGACCAGCCAGTCCAGTGGTTACATGCACCACATGGGAAAGTATCGATTGGTAAATGGCCACTGATATTACCTGGGCTCATGCCAAGCAGCTGGAAGAAGGCAGACATGGAAGAATCCTGTCAGTGAAGAATGTGGGACCCTGACTCTGCTGTCGCAGGTATGAATGCACACTGGCTGCTGTTGAAAGACTCCATTTACATGTAAATAAGATCCTTTTCCTCATCCCTTTCAGTGAAATTTATAATACAGTGGACACGCCTTTGGCTTAAGGGAAACTTTCCATCTAATTAATTTAGAAACCAACCAAACAGACATGAGCTGGGAAGCCAGACTTCAAAACAGTACTATGGACACTGCACTATCCACTAAAAGAAGGTTTGCCTGGCTTCAATGACAATGTTTTTAAAGTTTCAATGAGCTTTTAATAGAATGGGGAAAACCCAATCAGGTTTCTGAGATCAGTACCAAACAAGAGGAAGGCAACTGGTTCACCCAGCTTCTGGCCTGAGTTTAAAAAGCACATGTAAGACACCTCAGAATATGCATTACAGTTGTTATTGGAGGAGCTGAGGAAATGGAAAATATGTTTGGTTGGACCAACACTTCACTTCATTTGAAAATTCATTATTTTTCCAGGATCTGGTCATATTATAGCAAGCTGAGAGTAGAAATGGATGTTCCTCAAATTTTAGAAACATTAAGTAATTGCCGTGTCTGGGATTGTTTTCCAAGCTTCTCAGAAACACTGAACAGCCAGCCATGACAGATGCCAAAACAAACTCAACAGCAGTAGGAATTGTCTGTACTTGCCATCTACAACATTTCCCTCGCCTGGGCCTTTTTCCATTTACAGATTACATAACATGTCAATTATCTGTTTTGGAATATTTTGGAATATCACATTCTAATTTTACCGCTTAGCTAAATCCTTGATGCAACTTACAGCATGGCGTCTTTGCTATTTATAGATTTCAAAAAAGCAAATGAACTGGAACTGGGATTGCTTAGTGCATGGGTGCAGAACCTTCGGCCAGAGGGTGACATTTAGCCTAACTGGGGGCCCAGTGTAGCCCTTTGTGTGTTTCCCAGATGTCCATGCCACTTTCTCTGGATCCAACACTTTTTCAACAAATACCAATCCTTTGGCAGTTTCTGTTTTTTACTGTCTTCTCCCCTTTCCAAAGGCAGAAAGGTGGCTCCCAAGGCTCAGTTACTGACAGTAAAAGTGTTTGGCTAAACTATGCTGGTATGTTTGATACTTTGGCCCGACCCCAGTCGTTGCCTTTGCTGCAACTCCTGCTACTTTTGCAACACCTACCATTAGAATGCAACCCTTGGGAACGTCTTTGGAGCAGAAGAAGCTTGCAGGTTGGCTATTGGGCTGAAAAAGCTTCAACACCCTGACTGAGGGCAGCAAATGCTGGATGCGACCTACTCCCCAGCAACACCTGTGGAAGGGGGAACAATGCCTGTAGAAATGAACTTGGCAGTAGGCAAGGCTCCGCAGCGGAGGGTGCAGGCCTCAGTCTCACACTGCCTTTTCAGTAATGCTGGTTACTGAATTGTGCCTGAGGCACAATTCAGGACAGGCTTGGACATGCTTAAACCTATTCTTTTAGTGGGTTTACATGCACATAGGCCCTTGCTGGATTGTGGCCAGCATCTATGGGAAGCTCTAAATCTTGACAGGCTCCAACAGCATACCTTCTCACCGCAGAAAGTAGTGACTTACTCTAAATGGCAAAGTGATGAGGTGGCAAAACAGCTTTACCCTTTCTACTATGCCATGCCCTGAAAAGGTTACAGGGCTATTGATTGCTTCAAGTTACCTCCCTTTCCCACTCTTTGAGTATTCCAAAATGGGAATGTTGCTTTGTGATTGTTTGCACTGCAGATGCTGTTGAGATTAGTAGCAAAGCAAAAAAAGTCTGAATCAGATCATGTGAATTGTGCACCACGACTGTCTATTTTACGTTTCTTGACAAATGGAGCTACTGAATCAGCAATACAAAGATGGAAAAGAATAGCTCACACAGGGATTGATGTGTTCTTGTTACTGGAAAAAATGCTGGGTTCAGACTTAAACCTCAAGGGCTTTTAAATTAAAATCATCTGGACAAAGAATGTAAATTGAAAATACAAATGTTATAGCTTAAATTCAACCAATGTAGTCAGCAATTCTACATAGAATATACTCAATGTTTAGTAGGGAGCACATGGAAAATATTAAACACAGACACTTTACCACCACCGTCGAGATTTTACAAGCTACAAAAAGAAACACGTCATTAGAGGCACACTTTCTTTAATGGAAACTAAGAGGATGGAATCCCAGCACTCCGTCTTGGAAAGGGGCTGTTTCCTCAATCTTTAGACACAGCATTGGTGGTAGGTCATGTTAATCCTTCATAGAGACAAAAATAAGTGTAGGGGTTTGGGCTTCCAGAGACAGGGATCCCCTCAACCGTTCAAGGCCTATACTGGTACAAATGAGGCTGGACTCCCTGAAGAAGACTGACTATACATATTCTAAAGTATACCTTGCTAGGCCGATTAAAGTTAGGATTTATACCCATGAAGGATTAACTGAGCTCATATCTGATTGACTCAAGTGTTCTTATATGTAGTAATTAGGAGCCTGCTAATCATAGAAACCTATGTTTTACAAGTTTAAGAGTTGAGAAAAAGATTTGTGCCAGTCTATCATAGCAGAAGACTATTAAATTAAAAGCATATGCTATCGGGCTGGTTTTCATAACACCCTGTGCCCCCCTGTCCATAAGGTATGCACTGTGGGTTGTTCACAAACAACTCACCATGTACTCAAAAGATAATCAGGCTCACTGGGGCTCATTCTCCTCCCCCCACCCTTCAATCCTCCAGCCAGAATCCCAGAGCACTTCATGGCAAGACTTGCCTTCCCCCCTACTCCAATTCTTGTTGATTTGCTGCAAAAGTAAATAAATTAATCAATACAAATAAAGACATGCTGGGTCTTTTTCTCAGCCCCAGGAAATTGCACAACTGTTTTTCATTTAATTTTTTAGTTTTGCAGAAGTGTGCTCTTATGTCCTGTCCAATAAATGCAATCTTGCCAGGTCATTTCCCCGAATATTTCAAAGTTAGAGAATGAGGAAGTGAAGTAAGTAATATACCTGAAAACTGACGTGGTGGTATTGCACAGAGGCAAAATTAGACACAGTTCCCAGGGACCAATTTTCCAGTTGTCAGATAAAAAGCACTAAACAAGGCAAGACATGTGACAAAAAGAGAAAAAAAAAGGGGGGGGGCTATCTCTCATGCAGTGAGGTAATCTTCTCAATGTGAAGTGCTGATCTGACATTTCTTAGTGATGTCTCCCTTTTTGACACTTCCCTGAGTCTACAACTACTTCAGAAAAAGGAGAGATCACCAGTCCACCTTTTGCAGCCTCTTCTCAGAATATCTACTGCTGCAGTTCCCTGGCATTCCTAGGAACACACAGCCGTAAGAGAATACTTGCGTAAGACCATAGTAGCAGTAATAGCAACAATTTAAAAATACAACTGCAGAATTTCTGCCCCCCCCCCCCACAAATGGCCAGTAACAGTTGCAGCCTATGTCACTTGGGCATTGGTGGGAGGGGCTGTCACTGCTAGAGACAAGGTGAGATTGTGCAGAGTAACCGGCAGGAGTTTCTGTGGCTTTTTGCGGTTTCTGCGGTAGCCAATATCCATCACTAAAGATGAAATTGTTCTCCTAAATTTGGATGGCATAATAACCCACTGTGGATTGAACAACCCTCAAACAAGCCATGAGTTGTCATGGTGTCTTGTTGCTGAAAAATAAGTTATCTTGTGGGAAGCAACCTAAGTTTGGATGGTGGGTTGTTGTGTCATGTGAACCAGGTCAGAAGAGACTACAGCAGGGGTAGACAAAGAGCTTGTGGGATTTATTTTGTTCTTCATTAGAACCCCAGTGTGCCCTTGCTACTAGAACTAGTTCCCGAATAGCAGTTGGGATTGTAGTGTAATTCTATGAATGCTTATTTGGAAGTTAAGTCTTGAGTAAGAACATTTTAAATTGCTGCCTTAGAAATAAGAGACAGGGACATTTCTGAGCACATGCCTGGTCAGGAATTTGTTTTTAGTACAAAAATCACCCCAAGATTGTAGTGCTTTCACATAAAAATCCACTTCTAGTTTCTTCCTGACACTTGTTTCAGTAGTCGAAAATAAGAAGGGGGGATTTACGTATCATCTGTTTCTTTTGTTAAACAATTGGGATTAGAAATTCTTGCTGGTTTCCTGCAAATCTCCCAGAGATTTACCTGCATATTCATATCTACCTTCTTCCCATCCCTAGGCTATAGCACGCTTCTGCTGATACTGCATGAACCCAGCAAATTATGAGGCCAAATGCTCAATTCTATATTTAAAATTGTTCTGTTACCATAAATTCTACTAATTTAAATATGGATATGGTAGTGGTAACATACGAAACAAAATATTATGGAGGCAGCAGATGAGAACTTGGAGGTTTATAATCTCTGGGTTGATTAAGTTTTTATTGGTGCCAAGGGCTTCAGAATCCTCTTCATGTTTTTTTTCAGGCCCTCAGGGCAAACGCAACTTGCAATAATTACAGTTTACTGGTTTAAAAATCCTCTCATAATAATTGTGGGTTCGTTTTTTGGCTTTATTTGTATTATTTAGGAAAATCATCTAGGCGTGAAGTATTATCAGGCAATTTAAAATCCTTTAATAGCTCTTATTTATGCATGTTTTTATTTAGACTTTTTTCCCCAAGAAGCTAAGCGCACAGATTCCTGCAATAGTTTATAAAATTAAACAGATGGAAATACAAAAATAAGGAAATGTAGCAGACAAAATTAGAAGCAAGCAGAGAAAACTCTGCAGCCACAAATCCCGTTATCCAGACAGTCCCAATCCCTTCCAGATCAGGCAAGCTTTAATGCAGGTCTGGAAGCATTCAAGAGATCCCACTAGATGTCCGTTCTGTGAGAAAGGAACTGTACTGTAACGAGATGATGCCACTACAGAGAAGGCCCAAGGTTCGGTTCCTCTTACTTGTAGAGCAAATTGTCACTGCCCCGACCTCAGTTATCAGAAAAGCCCTGCCGGATCAAGAACCTTCCCCAGACAAAAAAGCCCTTCTGTCTGGGCCTTTTTTGCTGGAGCCAGCCCACTCTGACTCATCTCTCAAGCATAAAAAATACAATAGCACTTGCACCATCTCATAAAGTTCCTCATTTATGCTTGGCACACAGAAGGGGGACATACTCATGAGTCACTTGCTCATTCTTTTCAAAGCCAAATCTGGCTTAGTGACCAATATCTGAGTGGTTTTCTATTGGCCCCCACTGCTTTCCGTGACATTTTGCATTCCCTCAGGTGGGCACTGTCCCTGTAATACACAACGAAGGTGCCATGTCAGAGCCATATATGCACATAGTGAGGAGGCGGGGTGGGAAAGGAAGGCAAAAGGAAGCTGCAGGCTAGAAGGACTTGGGAATTCCAATGAGGCAGCTGATCAGAGGAAGCAATTTATTCTATTTATTTATTTAGGGGACTTCTATGCTGCCCCATTCGCCGAAGCCTCAGGGCAGCTCACAACCATAAATAAATAGAATTCAATAAAACAATATAAATTAACAATATAAATTAAGTCGCCCTGGCCAAAGAATAAAATGAATAAATAATATTAACAATTAAAATAACATTTGAATAAAAAGGTCTTCGCCTGGCGCCGAAAAACAAATAATGACGGCACCAGGCGGACCTCTCTGGGGAGCGCATGCCATAGATTGGGCGCCACCGCAGAGAAAGCCCACCTCCGAGTGCTTACCTTCCTAATTTCCTTCACAGAGGGTTCCCAGAGAAGGGCCTCCCCCGCTGATCTCAAGGGGCGGGTGGGTGGGCATATATGGACGTAAGCGCTCCTTCAGGTAACCAGGATCCAAACCGTTAAGGGCTTTATAGGTCATCACCAACACGTTGAATTGGGCCTGGACTTCAGTGGGAAGCCAGTGAAGCTGACAGAGGACTGGAGTCACGTGAACATAACGCCCAGTCCCTGTCAGCAGCCTGGCAGCTTTATTTTGAACCAATTGATGTATCCGGACCATCTTCAAGGGCAGCCCCACATAGAGCGTGTTACAGAAGTCAAGTCAGGAAGTCAATTCCTTGTGTGGCCACAGCTTGCCTCTATCTCTGATCACTCTGCTATAAGCATGCACACAATTAGTGACCCGTTCTGTCAGTAAAGCAGTGTAACCAGCATGTTAAACTGTATAACTAATCTTTTCAGCTATTTATTAATGGAAAGAGCCTTAAAATAAACCTCACAAAGATAACTGGGGCTTGCCAGCTTTCACGGATGCATTCTTGGTGCTTGCTGTCCATCTGTGTCTTTTCCTGGCAAATAAGCATGCTGTTGCTCCTTCTGTATGTAGAATATAGATGGTGCCACTATTCCTTTTTAATGTTCATGAATTCAGTTTGTAACTGCTTACTAGCTATGTAAATAGTTCTGTGCTAAATGCAGTTAAGCTCTTCCTAAACTGACAAACATGAAAGAAGCCAAGGTAAAACTTGTGCAACTTCTATTTTCACTAAACAGACAATAATAAGTTGTCTATGCATGAGACACAGATAATTTAAAAACTCAGTTATGCCATAATGTTATGACTGTATCAGCATGAGGGATAGTTTCTGCAAAATCCACAAACCCTAATTTTATATCTCAAGAGGGCATTCGGTGTGCAGTAGCAACATACATGAAACGATATGAAAAATCTGACTAAGGCTGCAGTTCTATAAATCCTTCCTAGGACTAGGTCTCACTGAACCTCAGGGCCCTTACTTTCTTGTAGTCATTACAGCATTGCACTATAAGCATATTTAAGAAAGCAAGAAAGCAGGGCATGGTGTGCCTTCTACCAGCTTTGGTTGGTGGCCCAGTTGCTCCCATATCTGGACAGGGATAACATGGCTCCTCTGCCCTGGTAACCTCCGAGTTAGATTATTACAATGCAGCCTCAGCAGACTGTTCAGAAACTGCAGCCTGTGCTAAGTGTGCTGGCCAGATTGATAGAAAGGACTTGCAGGTCAATCACGTAATGTCCATTCTGGACTGATTTTGCTGGCTTTAACTGTTTTAAGTGTTTTTCAAGTTTTCATGTTAAAGTATTTATATAATGTTTTGGTTTTCCAATTTTTGTGACGTGCCTAGATAACTTTGACTATTGGCAGTGTAGTAATGATATAAATAAGTGGAACAGGTCACGCACCATTGCTGCAAACCCTGGCTGAGAACATGCCTGTATGATAAGTGGGATTGAGAAAAGCAGATGTAGAAATGCATCCTATCACTTGTAACAGAAATTATTGCAAGAGAGCTCTAATCAATCTGTGCCATGTTGCAATATGGGATGCACTGACAGCTGATGTACATGTACAAAATAGCACACTGTCCCCTGTGCATTGGTCCACTAGTGAGAACAGTGTGTTTTGGTGAAGACATCCACCAGGCAATTGCAATGTCCATCCTAAGAAAATGCTACTAGGACAATATTCTGTTTGTTTACATGGTAGATCAGAGCCATGTTCTCCCGGACTAGCTGTGAAGAAAGCGATGAACTGCGATGAACCTTTTTATTGCTGCACTTGAGAACATTGGGCTACAATCCAACACACACTTTCCTGAAAGCAAGTGTCATTAAATTCAATGGGACATTTCTGGAGACTGTATTATTAGCAGTGATGTTACCTTTACTCCAAGTCTCAAGTCTTGATTTTCAAGTCCAGGTCAAGTCTCAAGTCATTGTAAGAGATTTTCAAGTCAAGTCTCTTCTTAAGTCTCAGGAGCTGACTTGACAAGGAAAAAGGGAGGTGGTGGTGGGGTATGTGTGGGGTGGATGGAAGAGTTCTCCCCTCCCCATGTTCCCATCTGCACTTCTCTCAGAGATGCCTTGAAGTCCTTTACTTCAATTATGGTTTATTTAAACAAATAGATAAAACCCCTATCCTGCCCCATCCTTCTCTCCCACCACCTCTGGTGTGCTTGTGCCTGCTTTCCAGGGTATCCTGCTGCAGGTAAGCCCTGGAGCGACTTGGTCATAAAAAATGAAGAAATCTTGGCTTGAGTCACTCACTCGTTGAACCCAAATCAAGTCTGAGTTGAGGTGCTGACATGACTCGAGTCAGACTTGGGAGTGAGTTGCTTGACTTGAGTCCCCAACACTGATCATTAGTACTACTATTAGTACCAGCTAGGGATCTTGAGTGTTAGCAGGGCAACCGGTAGTTATGTTCTGAAGGATCCAGTCCTTATGCCAGCTTGAGAAGGGCTCTGCTGTTCCAGGTGGACTGAGTGGGAAGGCGGTAGCCATGCCCCCTTCAGCGTGCACAGAAAGGGTGGGGGGAGGCTTCCTGACAAAGCTCTCGTTTTAGATTTGGAAGTTTCCTGAATGGAGTTCTGCTCAGGACTCCTATGCAGGCCTGAAGAGACTCAGAGAGACCACGAAGGAGACTGTTTTTAATCAGTAGCACCAAAGCAAAACACAATACAGTGGTACCTCGGCTCACGAATGCCTCAGTTCATGACCAAATCAGGTGCAAACAGAAATTTCAGAAAAAAATTGCCTCAGGTCGTGAACTCCGCATCGGGTGACAATTGTGATCATGCCTGTCTTCCCTGCACGAGCACAGCGGTGGTTGTGCCTGTCTATGGCCACAGTCATGCTGGTGCAGGGAAGATGGGTGCAATCGCGGTCATGTTGTGGAGGGGAGATGGCCCTGATTGTGCTCGGAGTGGTGGTGGCCATGATCTCTGTTGTTGTTTGTTACTTTGTTGTTCTTTGTCACTTTGTTTCAAATTTTTGTGATTAAAAAAAAAAAACAGTTACAGATTAACCTTATTTACATTGAACCTTATGGGGAAATTTGACTTGGCTCACGACCAATTTGGGTTGCGACCAGAGTCATGGAACGGAGTAAGTTCATGAGGCAAGGTACCACTGTATATGTATACGATATGCGAATATTGTTTGCATAGCAGTACCCACTTGACAGATGTTCATATCTCATAGCCAGGCATAAAGGATGCTCTTCAGTGTTCTCCTGTCAAGTCTGGGATGGTTCATTGGATCTCTGCTCTCCAAACTCCACTGCCTGCTATTCTAGAAATGAGTGTTTTATTTGTTTCAGCTTCCTGTTGCACCAGTGGTAGGTCCTCTTAGTGCGTAGGCATGTTTGGATACTGACCAAAGTATGAAACATTCATACTTTTAAAAAGTTATTT
Source organism: Varanus komodoensis (assembly GCF_004798865.1). Lineage (NCBI taxonomy): Eukaryota > Metazoa > Chordata > Lepidosauria > Squamata > Varanidae > Varanus > Varanus komodoensis. The sequence continues at coordinate 8,499,469 of NW_025336346.1, forward strand.
CAAATATTTGTTTTCTATCTTCTTGGCATAGTCTGAATTGCGAACATAATCTTGCAAACAGGAACTTCAGGAGCATTATAATGTTGGTAAAGTTTCTTTTCTTAATGTTAGAGGAATACTGGGTTGCCTTTTGAATTATTTACATGAGCCCTAATATTGGAAGGGATCACTGTAAAGAATAACTTGAAGCATGTTTGAGGTCTCTTAACTTTGGTTGAATGTCATTACACTGTTGAATATCATGTGTAACCAAATACTATCACATTTTCTTTTAAAAGAGCCTAGGCAAATTAAATAATTAATTAAAACAATTGCCTCCAAATCTGGCACTCTCTTAGCTCATACCTTTATGCAACAGATAGTTCAACAACACTAACAAAGTTGTCACTAAAGAAAAACAAGAAGTGTTTTAGAACTGATCAGCTTTTCAGGAATTAAATCCATTTTCTTTTTGCTTCAAATAAGAATCTGTGGTATGAGAGTTTAATTACTACTTTCTCCAAGCCCATACAAATGAAATTCCAGTCTGCTCCCTTTTCTTTTTAAGTGAAAAGTTTCATCTGGTAATTTGGTATCACAGATACTTCACTCTAGGTTGATTTATGGAGAGGGACATAGCAAAACCATTAAACAATGCTTTCTCTGTCAGCCCTTGTGATAATGATCACACAGAGATATGACAGCCTTATTAAGTAACGCTGGGAGCACTGCTAAAATTAATTCGCACAGAGAAGGTAGATACCTGACAGAAATGAAAAGATTTTTACTTAAGGTGGGAATACTATTCTGGTTGTACACACAAGTAACCTTACTTTGCTTTATGAATTCTTCAGCCAAGAGTAAGGCTCCACAGAGGAACCTTTTGAACATGAATGGCAAATTCCATGAGAGCAGTGTCTTATGCATCATATCCGTGTAACAACTTCTAGGGTTCTGTCCCTGCTAGGCATGTAGAGCTCCAAGCTGGGACTGGACAGAATTTTGGGCTGAGACAATCAAGGGATTATGCTGGATGGCTGGAACCCATTTGGTATTTCAAGTACAGGTATTGTGAAGAAAGAAAGCATGCAAGCAAGCATAAGTGAGCCGCCCTGAGGCTTTGTTGCGATGGGGGTGGTATAGAAATGTTTTAAATAAATAAAGTGCATATAGAGGGATTTCCATCCGCCACTGTATTCGTCTTTTATTTTTAAGGATAACTTCCCATTTTCAAAATCCTGTGGTGAGTTGTTAATTTGCTCTTGCTGTGGTCTGCTCTGTTCAGCTAGGGACAACTGTGCCGTGCCAGAAGAAATCACCACATGCAGCTGAAAGCAGATGTTAGTGACAGAGGGTACTATCTAGCAAAGGGCTCCATATGTTCAAAGATAGGCTAGACATGCACATGGTGGGCATGTTGTGAGCGGAGACGGCTGGAGCTGGGGGTCAGACTAGATGGCCTGGGAAACCCCTTCTTACTCGCTCTGTTTCTATGTTTCTATATTCTAATACCCCTTATTGACTAGGAGTGGATTATGCCAAAAATATGAACACATCTGTGACTGGTATAATGCCACCTTGCACATATGCAAGCAGGATTTTACAGAATAAAGTGCAGGTTAATAATCTTATTCATTTTCCTGTTTACCACATTTTAAAATTATGTGGTACTGTATTTGGTAAAATTAAAAGCAAAAATGCCAAAACTGAAGCTGCCATATTTTGGGCACATCATTAAAAGTCAAGACTCACTGGAGAAGATAATAATTTGAGGGGAAATTGAGGGCAGAAGATGAAGAATACCAAATATGAGATGGCTTGACTCCATAAAGGAAGTCACAACCTTAAACTGAGAAGAAGTGAGCAGGGCTGGGAAGGACAGGACATTTTGGAGGGTACTCACTCATAGGGTCAGCATAAGTTGATGGGATATAACAACAACACAACATTTTCTAACTAACACATTCTAGAATTCTAAGGAATTTAAAACACTAAATTGCAAATAGAATATTTTTAGGATTCAGAAACACACAGCTGAGTGAAGGTTAACAATTTTACTAAGCAGGAACAAACTAATAGAAGAAGAAAGCAAAACACTGCAGAATAATAACTGAAGCAAGAAACTACCGAGGAAGATGATAATGCTTATACCACTACAGTCACTGGGAACCTGCTTAGAATCAATGACAAATGACCTCTGATAATGGCCTGGTATACAGTTTCTCCCACTGTACTGAAGTTCTGAATTGACAGGGGATACATATATTTACTGTGCTCACCACCTATAGTCTGACCATACTCCACTAACCTAGCAAATGGCAAGCAGCTAATACAGCTGAGACTATTCCAGACTATCCTGCATATATGAGGAGGCAGTCTTTGAGATCTCGCCAAGGCTTATCTAAAGTAAATAATAGCCCTTAGGTGAGTCATATCATCTCAAAAGGATAGCTTATTTGAGAACTTAAGAAAAAGAACCATTGCTCGGCTACTGAAGGCAAACAAAACAAACCAGAAATCTAAGCACAGAAAGAGCAATTTGTGTTCACCACCAAATCCTCAAAATAACAATTGTCTTCCACATTTCCACTAAATTTAGGACTAGATCAGACTCATCTTACCAGATTGTTTAATGTTAATAATATTGTTTTGCAAAGAGGTAATTTAAAGCCAGGCTATAAGTCAGAGAACCCAAAACCACACAGGCCTATTTATACAATGGAGTTGTTTGCATGGCACAACAGTTCACAGTGGGTTGTTAACCCATGGTGAGACTGTGGTGTGTATGGAGTCACTCTTAATTATTCAATCCCTCTGGTGGGGGGGAGTGTGGCTTATGTGAGGGTTAAAAAGCCTCCTGTACCCCATGGTTTGTTTAGGGTTATGGGAAGCTTCTTCAAGAAAGCAGCAGATCCCTCTACTCAGTCCGAAGTTACTACAGTAGACTCTCAGTTAACTGGCATCCATGAGGAGTGGTAGATACCAGGTAAATGTAGTTTCTGGTTGCTTGAGAGTTACTATTAAATATAGACCTCACTACAGTAATACTATACCCTATACTACATCATACCATTGTTGACTTGATATTATTATAGTAATTACTTGATATGAAATACAGTAATTAAAAGCAAATTAAGACAAATAAAGACAAACTTCTATCTTTTGGGACTGAGGCTCAATGTCATAGATTGTTGACAAACCAACATTAAATTCCCCTATGAGCACTGTATGATTTTCTCAGGCCTCTTGTATCTTTCTATCTTCTGCTTGAGGGTAAGCACTAGGCGTTTACACTTACTTGGGACTTGTTTTGACATACAGTGGTACCTCGGCTCATGAACGCTTCAGTTCATGACCAAATTAGGTCGCAAATAAAAATTTTGACTTAGGTTGTGAACTCTGCATTGGGTGGTGGCCACAATCGCGGCCATCTCCCCCCCCCCCATGGGGAAATGGCCGAGATTGTGCTGGGGGGTGGGGGGGATGGTCACGATCTTTGTTGTTCTTTGTCACTTTGCTTCACATTTTTCTGATTTAAAAAATAGTTACAGAACGGATTAACCTTATTTACATTGAACCTTGAGATCTATCTCTTGCCCATCCTGCTTTTCAAATGAATAAACAACATAAAGCGTTGTGCAGGGTTAGCTCATAGACTTATTTAATTATATTTTAGCATTACAGGAAAACCAAATACCAGAATAATGTCTTAAGTCACAATAACAACAGTTGCACCAGTGTCATGGGGGATTATAGGATGGAGACTGCAACATTAAACTTCCACATACCATTTTACAGTATTTCAGTAGTTTATTTTTTCACCTACAGATTTTTCTAGAGTTCAAATGATTCCTATCCTACCAGTGCTGTGGGTGTATTCAGTCTGACCTTTAAAAACAGGGGAGAAAGAGGACAGAGAAAAGCCTGATAAATGAATCTAAGCAATGCAGGGCTTCCAGTTCTCTGGAGCAGTGTCTCTACCATTTGTAAAAGACTTCTCCTTCATTCCCTTTTCTTATTTATCCCCCGTTAAAAAGGCAAATTTTAATTTTTAAATGTTTCTAAAAATACTTGGCATAAAATCTTTAAATATGGGAGGAAAGCCTACATTTCAAACACTTTATTATGAAAAAAGCTTAAAAATAAAAACTAAATACTGGACAGATTAGGTTTTTTGAACACACTTGTTGCAATAAGTATGCAATATTGCTATGCAGAAAAATGAGAAAGACAGAAATGATTAGCCTTTTTGGCAAGAGAAAGCTGTTACAATTCTGTGTCTCTTCTGAGTCTGATTTGGTCTGTGACTTTGTTTACATGGCGCTGAAGGCTCAGAAGCTTGCCAGAGCCGCACTGCCTTGGTAACTAGGAAGTGCGGATAAAGATCTGCACTGCAAAGGATGACCTGGTGTTTGGGAGTCTAAGGCAAGAAAAGAAGGGTAGAGCTCACAACAAAGAAGAGCATGTGGGCTGCTTCACTGACTGGCGGCATCAAGGCAATTGCCCTGAGAAGCGCAAGTCTCCCACTCTCTCCCCTGCTCTCCCTGCCTATCTTCTCCCTGGCACTTCTGAGAGCTGTAAGCAAGCCGCACTGTCCCCATGCCCCCTCCACAGCTGTGGGACAAATATGTTCCTTGTGGTCAGTGGGAAAACTTTCTCAGACAGACGCCCACATGGGCATCCTCAAGGAAGCACAGCCTGCCCAGGCAGGTGCCCTCTGTGTGCCGGGAGAGGCAGCCCTGGCAGTGTGTGCAGCTCCTGCACAGGGGGGAAGGTGGACACATGTGCAGCAAGGAAGGGGCAGAGGTGGAGGTGTGGGTGGCTGTGCTTGCATGCTGGCGCAGCACAGGGCAGCAGCAGCAGTAGCGAGTGTTCCTGTAGTGCTCCTCTCGCGCAACAGTGCTACTCTAGTGAGTAGAGAGTTGCTTTGCTTATCAGTGGGAAAGGCAAGGCAAGGCAAGGCAAGGCAGGCGGTTGATTGAGGTCATGCCTATGCAGGTGTGTGAAGGAGAGACAGGCAAGCCCAGGAACGGTGCACCCTGCAATTGTGTTTCCACCACAGGGACTGATGGGGTATGTGCTGCCATTTGGAGGGAAGATGGAGGAGCACGGAAACCATGCATGCATAAGAAACCATGCGGATGTATGAAGCCAGGGCACAAGATGAGACACCTTAGCATTATGTGTGAGTTCAGCCAGAGTGTCAGGCAATCCTGCTGAATGAGATTAACTGGGGCATGGGACTGAGAGAGACCTTACACAGGTGAAGCCCTTCCTTTTATGGAATTCAAATCTGGGTTCCAAACCATAGGCTGCAGTGGCAGTCTTGGACCTAATTTAATTGAAATAATGTTAAAATAGCGAATGTATCTACCCCAGAAATTTTGCAAAGGGCAAAGACTTCTAGGACTTCCCTCATCCTTTATGTTAGTTTCATAGCCACCCCATTCTGAGCTGCAGTTAATGGACTTTCTGGTACCTTTGCTAAAATAAATCTCAGTTTTCAAATAAGCAAAATACTTCTTTCAAATAGTGTTGTTGGTAGAAGCGTTAATTTTGACTTTTTTCAGGGCAGCACAACATGGCCTACAGGATGCAGAGAGTGCAAGGTAATCCAAAGAGATAAGTTCATTTTGAAAGCATCTATGAATGAATCAAGTCTTCCTTGATGCCAGGTATTTTTCTCTTGATGTTTTTGTATTTCCTCAGAAAATCAAGCCATCTGAATTTAGACAGAAATAAGAATGATTCATTTTTTTCTTTAGCAGTACTCCAATCCAGCTGCTTTCAGTTTATTTCACTTGAGCCAAGAAAGACTGTGCAAACTTAAAACTAGTGTCTGTAAAATTACCACTCCACTTTCCTTTCCTAAATCAGTAGGAATTAGAGAACATGTTGATCTTTGATGAAATACAACCAAGAAATGATTCATAACTAGCTGAAATATAGATCACTCTCTCCGGCATAAACAGATGCCTTACTGCTTCAGAAACCATACTGACTTTGAAACAAAATAAATACTATTTTCATAACTTGGTCTAAACAGTATGTCTACAGTAAGGCAGCAAAATTCTTGATGCTCCAATTGCACAGCATAATGTACCTTAGGGAGGCATTTTCTTCCTATATAGCGTCCTCAAATACTAACCACAGGGATATAAGTATAGGATACTTTAGTTATCATTTCAAATCCAAAGAAACAGAAGAAAATGGAACCTGAAAATGTCAACATACCGTGAAGACACAATGAAAGGCTGTACATTAAGAACTGTGCTGAGTTTGTCTTCTGTTTTATGGAGAACTATGAAGAAGTGAAACATGACGAAACCCCAATTCTGTGCATTAGTGCCAGCAACCTACGGGCCACTTCCATGAACTACTGTGCTACATCAGCCTGAAGGGTCCTGCACATGTTTATAGCTCAAACACACGGTTGTCCTTATTTCTTGTCAAAATCTCCATTCCAGACCAGTGATGAACACTGCCAAAATGGAAGTAATAATAAAGATACTAACTGTTATAATGTAAAGGATGCCTTTCTTTAACCACCAGACAGGCTCACAGAGAGCTTTGGCTATGGGGTGATACAGAAATGAAATTATTATTACTATTATTAATGTCATAGCAAACCATGCCTGGAACAAGCCATCGTGGGTTGTTCAGTGAACAACCAGAGATAATCAGACATTTGGCGGGGGGCAGTTTTCCCCCTCAGCACTTCCACCTGCTTCCAGTCCATGTGCCTGCTGCCCTCGTGGCACAACTGCCCCCTCAGAGCCTTGCATTCCTCACAGCTGAGACCTCCTCCTCCAGTCACTATACCAGTTCCAAAACGCAACATCTTGAAGCCTCATATTCCCTATGGAGAGAAACTTCATCCCTGCTTTGATTGACACCCCTTTTTGAGCCTGTTGTAATGCTGACAACATTATTCCTTTCCTTCAGACTTACAAATATGGGATCATTCATACTTTCTCCTTCAAATTTGCACAAATGGGTTCTATATTTTTAGATCAATTTTTAAAAATTTCTGCAAATACTGGTATTTTAATTTTTTTTGGTCTGTCAACTTTGTGCAAATCACACACACACACCCCTTCAGTCCTTCCCAGTACCACAGTTTTTCCAGTATGACAGTAGCTAGAATAATGCCCAACACATTGATATGCTGTATGTATGACTAGAATTGCCACCTTTCAAACCCCCCCTCTCATAACTGGTTGAAATGCCAGTTCTCAAATTCCTTCTCCATTTCAGGGCTTGACAGTGGCTGACTAAGACACCTTTTACTGAGGATGGAATTGCTGCTGCAGTGTGTGGAACTTACTGTTACATTTGCCAATGTAGCAATCAATGAAGCATGGGAATAAAATGAGAAAATATGCCTTGCTATGATTCCTACAAATGAGCTCACTTGCACTGGTCCAAAGGAAAATAGAGGGTTTTTTTCCCCAAAGGATAAACCCACGTGTGCATTCTGAAGGACTGAAAGAATGTGAAGAAACAGAGGCATTGCCAAGTGCAAATTCTATATTAGCAAAGGAGCAGCACCGGCGGCAGCAGAGCTCTTTCCAGACAGATCTTTCATTGGTTAAACAACCCACACTAAAACTACTCTGCTGGCTTCAGAAACAGGACAAGCCACCCTGAGAACAATCCATCTGAACAACCCTATTACAAGTGATGAACTCTCAGGGTGGTTGGTTTGCAAAATACAAATAAACAAACAATCCACAGTAGAAAAGTTGTATTTTATTAACTTGCAGCCAGAGTGGGTTATCAAGTTATTTATGCTATAAGCCGTCCAGAGACGCAAATAATTGGACAGCATACAAATTTAATAAATAAATAAGCAAGCAAGCAAGCAAGTTGTCCTGGGAATTCAAGGCCTGTAGCAGAGCTGGATGCTATTCCAATGCAGCCTGCCACCACCCACAACTGTGAAGGGCATGCTAGGTCACTGAGTAACCACCACTTATCCTCCAGTATTTAAGATTAGGGAATAAAATCTGAAGGAAACTGTCCCACCCTTTGAGTAGCATCTTTTTAGGCTCCTGACAAAGACAACATCTAGTGCAAACACACGTCCTAGCTAAAGATGGCAAACCAAGTCAGCACTGTCTTGCATTCCAGACACAGAAACACCCTTCCAGCAGCATAACAAGTACCTGTCATTGAGTGGTTAGGAAAAGGCATGAGGATTAACTGCAGTTGTATTCTTACATTTTTTTGGTTTACTTTATGCCCTCCCAAGCTATAGGCTACAACTGATTCACTGTTTGTAGAGCACTGTGCTACGGGTTCTCATGCTAGCACATACCAAAAGCAGTACAGAAACGGTTCTACGCTCTTCCATGCCATATCTTGACATATACTTGTCAAAGTGTTCTCCAGTTTCTAATGGCTACCAACCAATTCAGCAAAGAAATGGCACAAATAATCTGAGGACTTCAGGCAGGACAATTTAAAAAGGGCTGTTTATTCCCATTTGGCAATTTACTTCATACCTTATAGCAGAAAATTATTTTGCAAAGAGAGTAGGAGTTAGGAAGCATGGCACAGATTCTAAGATAACAAACAGTGCTATTGGCCAACTGCCTGACAGAGATAGTTGGAAGCTAAATGGTGAGAATAAAGTTTACTTTTTTAGTCAATGAGTATTCTACTTTCATACTTGGTTTTGCCAGTAAAATGTTAATTGCTACTGTGGGATCATAGGCCTGTGCAACATACATCTGAAGAATCTATCCCTTTTTCCCATCCTGTTCCCATCTCTTCATCACCATGCAACATTCATGGTCTGCATTCCCTTTTTTCTCTTTGAGAAAATATCTAAAGCCAGCCCAAGTCCATCAGAAGTGGAAGCGGGAAAGGGAAAATGCTTCATCACTCTTTCTGCATTGCTTCTTCCCTGCCAGGACTCAGAAGGCCATAGTCATGCTGGCACAAGTTTTTCCATTCTGTTGCAGCCAGCCACATTGCACGACCTAAGCCCCATTCGCTGGTGTGATTGCCAGGGGAATGCCTTGCATGCTGCTTAAGTTATACAAGAGGGAGTAGAAAGAAGGTGGGGTGGACAAAAGGAAGTAGCTGAGAAGTGAAGCTTCAGAGAAACCTGTGCGTAGTAATGTTGAAATGCAGTACAAACAGAAAAGGGGATACAGAGAGCCTTCATGGCAGGGCAAAGGACAGAGGGATAACTTTGATATATGGGGGCAGACGGAGAGCATATGCACCATGCACTGTAGGAAAAAGAGAAACATCATGTCATGCGGTGGAGATTAAAGGAGGGAGAATTGACTGGGTGGATGAGAGAGAGAGAGAGAGAGAGAGAGAGAGAGAGAGAGAGAGAGAGAGAGAGAGAGAGAACATGTTTTATTAGGTAAACAGAGAAAAGGACTGTGAGCAGTGAATGGGTTTAAAAGAAAACAGTGTTATAAATGTGAATAAAACAAAAAAGGTAACCCTCTGGATTCTGCAAAAGGTGAAAAAAGCCCCTCAACTGTGAGTCCTTGCACAAGGGAACCAGTAAGAATGTTGTTGCATATCCTTACACTGTAACAGGAATCAAGTAAATTGGCCTGCTTGAGTTCTTCACACCTTATAATAAGGTATAAGGAACTCTACTCTTCCCTTCACCAACTGACAACCGACCTTCTGTGGCTTCTGGAGGCCACTGAATAGGCTGAATCGTCCTCATTGGCTCCTCACTTTTGCAGGAGTTTTAAAATATGGTTTTTCTATAGAGCTCAGTGTTTACTTTCATCTCTCAGTGGCTTCATATTAGCGCCAGTCCTGTCAGCATCTAGCCACCTGAGGAAAGGATACCAGCTCCTAAAGCAACATATGCAGTCTTGTATGTGTCCTATCAGCATCCAGTCACCTGAGGAAATGATACGAGCTCCTAAACCAACATAGGTAGCATAACAGCCTTGGAAGACAGGGCAGCACCATGCACTTTGATTCAGGGCTGGTGTAGGTTTTGGAATGGCCCATATTTACAGCAATTGACTACCTGCTTGGCATGCAAATTCAATAGCAGGCATCTCCAGGGAGGGTTGGTAAAAGCCCTTTTCAGAACCTCTTGAGAGCTGCTGCCAATCAGGATAGACAGAGCTGAGCTAGATTATGATTGATCTAATTTGGCCAAAGGCAATTTCCCTAAAAGAATACGAAGTAAGAGTCTGAGAAATGTCTCTAACAGACAGGCTATTTTACCACAAGTCAAAGCCAGGGAAAATGAAGAATACTACAATTATGTGGCTTAGGGGAAAAGAATATGAGAAGAATAGAAATTATAAGAGAGAGAGAGAGAGACTGGACTAATTTCTTTTGTAATTAAAATGGTTCCAAGTTTCTTCAGTCCTAGCCACATTCTATGCAGAGAGGCCTCTAAGTGACTCTTTTAAAATTACAGAGAGAAATCAGTTTCAGAAACTTTAGTATATTCGTGTTCTTTCTGTGGTCTTATTCAACCACTCTTGATTTGGAGTCAATCATGCCTAGCTCCAGATAGTAAAACATTTCCTCCACCGACCTTCCAAGAGATGCTATCTAACGGTTGCCAAGACAGTGCCCACCAGCACCTCTCAATTGCATCTGCCAGACCCACACCGCCACTACTTCCTCCTAGCTCAGCGCAACAGCCCCAAGAAGGGAAGAAGCAGAAGGAGGTGAGTAAGGCCCTTGTGGGGGGAAGGAAATCACAGGTGGTGGGAAGGGGAGGAGGAAGAGATGAACATGATGGCAGCAGGGAAAGGGAAATCACAGGCAGGAATAAGAGGTGAATGGAGCATCTGGGATGATGAAAGGAATAACAGAAGAAAACAAATGGCCCATGAAAATGCCAGATGTGCCTATGGACCCCAAAAGGCTGGCAAGCCCTGGCATAACATCTGTTTTTAGGATTGCAGAAATAGGAATTCTTAAACTGTGCCACAGTTTAAGAAGACAAACAAATAAGCTACATACCAAACGGACAACTTAAGAAAGCCATAGACTACTAATTCACACCACACCTGTACTAAATAATTAAGGAACTTTCTGAAAATGCAGAAAGCATCCTGGAATTTATTGTTCTTTTTAAGGATGGAAAAAACCTGAATCTGGGACTAGTGATAAGAACAGTCACTAGATCTATGATAACTCGAAATGCAGAGCACATGATTCAAGAAAGTGACCCAACCCACATTCTCAGGTCAAGTTACACATGCACATTATATGGTCAAGGAATTAAGCAGGTAGGAAACATATAGAAACATGTTTCCTTAGGAGTTGGAAGCTATGAAAGTCAGTAGCAACTACAGGTTTGGCTCCTCTTATGTGATTCACAATCTTTTGATACTCCTGGAACTGCATGGGATGAAGTCACAAGGGAGTGACAATAATACCACTCCCATAATGTAACCATTGCTTTTCATCTTGCTTGTGCCATTCCATGACAGGAGTTAAGGGAACTGGGAAAGGTGGATTTCTGTCAAAGGGAAGATAATTTTCAAGTCCCAAGGATTTCAAAATTGAAGCTAGCATTTATTTCAAAAGCATGTAATATGTTAATGCATATGAAAAAATAAAAAAAATTGATTAAATATATTATTTGCATCCTGAAACAACTGGTATAGTTGGTATTCATGTTCTTTGCATTAGGTATTGCAATCAACCATTAATTAATCTTAGTATTAGTACTGATAGTGGTTAAGCTGAAAGAGAACTTGACAATAGTCCTTGAAGTCTTATCCATGGCTTTAATTCCCACATTCCAAGCTGGGATGAGAGAGTAGTACGCAACAACCTTGTAGTGTTGTTCAGTGTCATATGCCTTTTGCACTTCAACCACCTGTGCTGAGAGACAATGGCTTGCAATAGCCCTGAAATGTGGTCTACTATGAATAATGCAGTCCAAAGTAGGTGAGGCTGGTTTGGACTCCTGGTCAAATATTTCCCACAGCACAAATAGCAGCAAAGGTCATCCTACTTCAGCTGTCACTTCAGGCCTCATTCCAAGCCAACCCCAGCACCCAAATGCACTTGGAAAAGCCTCATCCATCAACTTGCATCTCTTCTGGTTGCACTTCTATATGCTAATTCTTTTCTGTCCAGGTCAGAGCTGGGAGTCTTTTAGCCTCCAAAGCAGGAATGCTGAACTTCTCTCAACCCAAGGTTCAAACTCCATTTTGGAGGAACTCTCTGGAGTCGTAATCTAATGGTAAATAAGGCCCACAAGTAAAGAGGAGGGACAGACTTTAAAGAGCATTTATTAGCTCAAAGCTCTTACTGCCAATAGCTAAGCCTTCAAAAAGACACGTCAATTTTTTAGTATGGGAGAAAACAGAACAAAATTTGTGAAACCACCAATCAGTGGTCAAGGAGGAGAGGAAGATTTGGCTATCTTGGGAACCCTGGAAGGCACATCTGGTCTCAGCCCCAGGGCTCTATCTCCCTCCTGCACAGAATCAGATAATACATGCATAGTAAGGACCACTTTATTATCTTTGCAAACTATATTCTCCTATGGCACTAGCAAGAAAAATATATTGTTATGCGCTAATGCTGAGTAATGCTGTTATGGACTCATGCCAATGAAAGTTAAACACACAGAGCCAAGTCTTAATTATCATCTCACAACTAAATATCATTCCAATTTTTGATTTAACAGTAAATCCCAACAAAACGCAAACAAAGGGTTCTTTTGAATGGCAACACTAATTACATTTATTAACATTTCCAATATTAGGAGTGACTGATTCTCCCATTTAGATGATCTTCATTTTTGTACTGTAAATGGATGCCTTTCCACTACCCCTCCTCTGTGTCTGTAGTATTGTGTACAAGCTGGGCAGCTTTTCTTTAATGTAACACCCAAAAAGCTGTCCAGCAATCAAAGAGATTAAAAATTATCATTATAATTCACTAAATCCCCAAAGAAGTATTTCAGTTCATGGTCAAATGCACACTGAAAAAATCAACTGAAAAAATAGCACTAAATTATTATTTGGCACTCTAAGCAGTTATGCTTTATGATCTCATATTGAAAGTATTGTTTGTTTGACTGAAGTCTTTTGGCAACTAAGTACTAGAGGGAAAATATTAAAATGATCCAAATAATGAATGGATTTATAGTGTGGTCTTTAAAGCATTTGCTTTACATAAAAACACCCTGCATCATGCATAATATTGAACTTGCATAAATAAAGAAATGTCTATGCATCTTACCAACACTCTTCATATAGTACCAGTAAACAATTAAAAAAAACCCTTCCTCTGTTTCAGAAACCATTATCTTTCTAATCCATTCTAGAAAGTGATTCCTTTCTTTGTGCATCCCAAATAGTTGCCTGCAAAATTAAACAGACAGCTCTAACAGCTATGTATTGTTTGAATAGCAATAAAGGATAATTCCAGGCAGTGTTTGACATATAATGGAAGACAATATGTAAATACCCAGAATTTCATCTTTGTTTTAATACTGCAACCGGAAACCCAGTCACTAATTTGTTATTCAGTCCAACCAAGGCATTATGCACATCCTACACAGAGCTGTGTTTCAGGCTTTTCACATTTTCCTAGCATTCCAATTGCAACATATTGTTTCTGTGGGAAAATGATTATCAACACAGCTAGAAAAAACACTGCAGTGCGGAGTGCTGTCTGAAATGTTGTTATATTAGTGCCATGGGTTCCAACTGACATCATAGAAAACCTCACCACCAGATGGGATTTGCAGCAAAGCAAAGCTGAAACAGGGTGAAGGGAAGATGGAGGCACTCCTTATAAATTGCACAGACATTCACAGCTGGATTAAGCTACTAAGAAAGAGCATGTGCCACCAGCCACTGCTGTAATGTATTAACATGTGTTTTAACTTAGTATTCGCATCATTCTACAATTTCTAGCTGAATGGCTAGATGAGGAGATAAATAGTATGCTGACATGCCATTAAAATTGAAACGAAGCATGAACATTTTACTTGTATCATCTTTTGCGCACATCAGTCTGTAAACATGTGCTACTTTGAAATTCACACAAATAAAAAAAATCAAAGAAAAGGAACTGGGCATTTTAATATACTCTGCACCTATTTTAATTTTAATAGAGCACAAGGGGAAATGTGTATTTACTGCAGTTTCCATCAGCATTTCTCTGCAGTTTGTGGTACTTATAAAACAAACAGCACAAAGCCAACAATTCCAATTGCATTCTTATTGACTGGTGTATAAGCCCAAAATAATCTCTCACTGGTGTTACAACACGGTCACAGAAATACAGCTGAGACCAGAATTGGGCCACTACAATAACATGCACAATCAACAATTTTTCAAAGTTGCTAACAACCTAAAGGAAATCAACCCTGACTGTTCTTTAGAAGGACAGATACTGAAGCTGAAGCAAAAATACTTTGGCCACCTAATGAGAAGGAAGGACTCATTCAAAAAGGCCCTGATGCTGGGAATGATTGAAGGCAAAAGGAGAACAGGGCGGCAGAGGTTGAGATGGCAGGATGGGGTCACTGGGAAGGTGCGTGTGTGGTTGGGCGGGCGCCAGGGAATGGTAGAAGATAGAAGAATATGGAGCAATGTTGTCCATGGGGTCACAAAGAGTCAGACGTGACTTTGCAACTTAACAAGTGTTACTTTATAAATTTAGAATATGCATTAAAATCTCTTTCAAATGGAAGAGAAATGGTGCTTATTGAGTTCCATTTTTCTTATACACATTTTTTGCACTGATGTAAGGAGAACCTAGTTCCCTTGCCTTGTTCAGAATTCAGCTTGTCCCACTGTATTGGCAGACTAGCAGCCATCAGAAGTGAGAGAAAGCCTTTGGGGAGACTTTCCCACGAAAGTGCAGGGGATATCGGAAGGGGATCTGCAAAGTTAGAGAAGATGTGGGGAGACTGAATCATCCCTGGCAAAAGATCTTTACTGACTCAAATTAGATTTGTGAGGATGTCTGTATGGCTGGAATTCCACCATCCCAGTATGAACTGAGAAGAAAAAATGCTCAGAGAAATCTGCTGCTTTTTTCTAATGGCAGTGTCCTGTTTTAGGAGGAGCAAGAGGTCAGAAATATCCTACCCATTTTCCAAAACCAGTGTTGGATGAATAACCCAATCCACACTATCCTGCATGCAACAAGAAGAAGCTGCAAACTGTGCGTGCTCACCTGTGAAACAAATTAGTTTAGGGCATTGAGTAGAAAAAGTCCACAAGCTCAATTTTTGAGCTAAGCACAGCATGGAAGAGTCATACAGTGAGGAATTCTGAAGGCAACTAAACTTGGCTTTACATCCTCCAATAGCATGTGCTCAACTCTAGCAGCTCTGGTGTCCATGAAAATAAACCATACTATTGTTAATGTGTAAAAATACCATGACTCTGTTCCAAGACTTCTTGAGCTCCATTTATTTATTTATTAGATTTATAGCCCAGATTTTTCTTATAACAAACTCAGAGTGTCCCATGCTTTGAGTCACTAAACCAGTGGCTCTTTCATTCAAGTTTTATTTGTACTCCTTCACTTAACCAGATTATTCACTAGAGACTTTCTCTGAGTTTCTATTGTTCCTTAGTCCAAGTTAGTAATAACAAGAAGCAAGGCTTGAAGCATCTATTCTGAGGAAATCCCTCCCTAAACTAGTTTTTTTCAGTTTTGTTTTGCTTTGTTTTCAAAGAGGGCAGTAAAGAACTTTTTATTCTACAAGATAGCTGAAGGTAGTTAAGTTGTATTACTAGATTTTATCTGATTGCTCTTATCTCTTTTTAAACTTTGTGGCTAATTTATTGTGCTTTATTGTCAACTAGTACATTCTTAGCTTTATCTAGTAGTCCCATTCCCCCCTGACTGAAAAATCACAATTTTCAAAAGGTTTCTAGAATTTTCCTTTTATCCATAAAATATTTTCATGTTTATAGTGTGACAACCAGACAAAGGTTGCCCAGAAATATTACATTACAGTTTCTTCTAAAATAGTATACTAAACTGAATTTATTATTGAATTTATTAAAATACAGAAGCAAAATCCTATCTTTTAATGTTCTGGACAAATACAGAAACACAATCTAACCATGGTAAAGCACAATTCCTTTCATGTTTGCCTGTCTCCAATGCAATCTATGTTGGATTTCAAATACCATTAATGATTTAACACTGCAAAGATCTATGAAATCTTATGACATCATGCCCATGTATTATGTTATCTAAACCACAGCAATACTTACTGGACAGCTTAAGCTACTATCTACTTTTCTTCAGAACAACATTCAGCATTCAAATTTGTAAATATTTAAGTATAAACTACTTGTGCCAGAGTCATGGGTCCTGTCCTTCTCTTGAAAATTAAAACATCTGGGGAAACCGACGGATTGTTTAAAAGCAGCAAACTGTGCCAGAGCCTCCAAAATACAGGCGGCTCCCCACTGCAGGCATTTCGCTGAATGCAACAGCAGCAGGATAAGAAAGTATGGTGTAGCTTTGGAGACACACTGCCTGCTCCCGCTTGCATCATATACAACTTCTCCATGCAAACAGGCAAATCAAATACCATGAAGCTGAAGAACAGCCACAGTGCTTGCAGAAATGTGTGAACCTGTGCCTCAAGTACATGCTGTAGTAAGCAAGCAGGGCAGTCCCCATACCTTTACTACTAAACTTACTGCTTCTGTGCAGTGGTACAGAACCTTAGGCCAGGGGACTAAATCTCTGGATTTCCCAGATGGTTACAACCCCTTCCCTTGCCTCCAGTTCCCTCAGCCACTGGCCGCTTGGTGGTTTCCTGGATTTTTGCAGGATTTTTTTATTCTAAAAAGTTGAAATGCCTCTCCTAAGTTACAGGTATTGCTTGCATTACAAGATGCATGGTTGCCACCAAAACCAACAGTCCTGTATCTTTTCCCATTCATGAATGCAGTGGCCAAAGCTGCATGATGTGATGCCAATGTGTTCTGAGCTTCCTCATTCTTGCTGCTTACAGCTAGTCTCATAGTTCAGGATGAACAAAATCTGGCAGTGATGGTAGGCAGCATGCCTTCATTGGACACTTTCAACAGTACTTTCTTCTGGCCCAGGGATAGCAGAACTGACTCATGCTGTTCTCAAAGGTTATTCATTCAACCCTTTGCCTGGTGGGGGGTGGGACCTCTGGCCTGGTTTACAGGGGATACAAAACCTGGCAAACCTGCATTTGCAAGATGCCTTTGTTAGAAAAAACACTTTAAAATGCACATTTGCACTGGAAAGATGCACATTTTCATGCTTCATAATTGGAAAAAAGTATTTATTTAGTGTGTGCTTTAAGAATGCGCACTTTTCTCATTCAAACCACAACAGCAGATGTTAACACTAGGCAGCAGGAATGAGGCAGACTCAGCTTTGAGGAGAACCTTGAGGAACTCAAACCTCACTGATTCACCCATCTCTAGCTCCTGGCCAAGACATTCTTTTAGTTCTCATAATACTTCTCTTAACTTATACTGACCAGGCTACTTCAAGGAACAAAACATCTTTTCAAAAGATTGTTACAGGCAGACTAGTATATAGAAGACACTAGAAAATAAATAAGATACTAGATAACCATGAATTGTAATTAAAGCAGTATAGGACGAACTTGCAGGATACAACAACACACCCTGTTAATAAGTTAAGCAGAGTAAGCTGTTTGTGAAGCAACCCATGCTGTACCTGCTACACAGACTTTAAGGCTCACTGTGAGTTGTCCCACCCCCTTCATTCTGCAGGTATTGCAGGAGACTCTGCAAGGACCACAAGCTCTTTTGTGCTCTGAATTGCTAACCACAAGCTCTTTTGTGCTCTGAATTGCTAACCACAAGCTCTTTTGTGCTCTGAATTGCCAACCACAAGCTCTTTTGTGCTTACTGCAACTTCCCCCCATGTTTTTTGCGATTTCTGAGTTGATAGTCACGAACAGCCCCTCCAAAGAGCTCAAGCAGCACACTTTAGGGGCAGCCACTGGTTTACTGCCTATTTATTTCATTTTTGCATCCCAAATGTGTTCAAATGTAATTAAAACAAAACCAAACTTTTACTTGAACATGAGTGAGGGTGGAGATGTACCTCTGTGATGGTCCAAAAAGGGAAACCCTGCCTGGAAATGTTCTAGGAGATGCCTGCTGTGAGAATGCAGCAGGCACTAAACATGGACATTGACCCAGGGAGTTTTCAGATAGGGTTACTTGTTACTTTGTTGTCCTCTGACAGCTGTCAAAAGCTGAGGCATCAAGAGAAAGAAAAACTGCAAGTGATCTTGGTGAAGGTGATACAGAAACAATGTTTTCAGTAAAAATCTAAGAAAATACAGTATGATTGAAAAACAATAGAACAAACTAAGTTCTACTCAGCCAAGTAACTTGTAAGCCATATTAATTTGTTTGCTTTGATTGTTTAACTTCTATACTGCCCACCAGCTGAAGTTCACTGGGCAGTTTACAACAATTTTAGTCTCACAGCAACAGATAATACATTCTACTTAAGGTATATTCCAGTGTAAACTGATGTTTCTGAATGCTATCAATGACAATATACTTTGACCTTACTATCTTTTAGATAAGAAACAGTAGCCAAAGTAATTTATCTATGATATACTGAGAAAGAACGACCACAGCCAGGAGTCAAAGCTGAGGCAAGGGATTTGTACATGTCTGGTGGAATTTTTCTCACACTGTATCTCAATTCACTTTTGTAATCCCACTTAGTTTCAAAAGTAATTTGCCATATTATGCCCTGGGGTGGGGCAGGGATGAGATTCAAGAAAAGAATGTAATTTTGGGCTCATAATACTGGTTTCACAGTTCTTTGAATATTGCCCAGTTGACCATTTTATAAACAGCAAACTAAACAGAAAGGACCAAGATATATCCTTACATTTCGAAGACCTAAGCAGCCACATATTAACATATGCTTTGAATATGTTAAAGCATATTTGCAGGGAAGACATATGTTTCCAATGTCACAAATGTATTTTATGGTGTTTTTTTTTACTCCCCCCCGCACACAATTCTTTTGCATTTTTGGTTACAAAGATATTAGACAACACTCATAAAACAGAAGACTGTAACTGCTATAGATTTCATACATGTAACTTATACTGCCAAGCCGCTTATTTGTGCATTTTGCTGACTCTTACAAAGTTAAATTGTTTTGGGTTTGTACTCCCTATAGAGAACAAAGGGAACATTTTTTTGCAACAAGAAACTTCCTTTTCTACTGTATTTAAACAATATTTACAATTTGCTATTGTCTCATTCCAACTCTTGTGGTTGAATTAGTTTCTAATGACAACCCTACCAATCTACTAGCTTATTTAGCTGTACAATGTATCACTAAAAGTTTGTTCTGTTTCTTCTTATCATCTGTGGGATAAGAAATGAAATAACAGTCCAGTAATTACTTATATTCAAACATATTATGCGAACCGGAATTGATTGCAATTGTTAGGCACAATTTCTAGCACACATATTAAACGTTTCCTTAACAGTACAATGTTCTGGCAGATATACATATGCCAAAGCACTAGGCCACTCAGGTATGACCTAAATCATATCCCTGATGAATATACAGTAGAGGTGACACACAGACAAAGTGCCTGAAGAACTATGGACGGAGGTTCACAACATTGTACAAGAGGTAGCAACTAAAACCATCCCAAAGAAAAAGAAATGCAAGTAAAGAAAATGGCTGTCTGAGGAAGCTTTACAAATAGCTGAGGAAAGAAGGGAAGTGAAAGATACACACAATTGAATGCAGAATTCCAAAGAATAGCTAGAAGAGATAAGAATGCCTTCTTAAATGAACAGTGCAAAGAAATAGAAGAAAACAATAGAATAGGGAGGAGCAGAGATCTCTTCAAGAAAATTGGAGATATGAAGGGAGCATTTCATGCAAAGATGGGCATGATAAAGGACCAAAATGGCAGGGACCTAACAGAGGCAGCAGAGATTAAGAAGAGGTGGCAAGATTACACAGGAGAACTATACAAGAAAGAGCTTAATTTCCCCAATAACCACAATGGGGTGGTCACTGACCTTGAGCCAGACATCCAGGAATGTGAAGTCAAATGGGCCTTAGGAAGTCTGAGCAACAACAAAGCCAGTGGAGGCGACAGTATTCCAGCTGAACTATTCAAAATCCTAAAAGACAATGCAGTAAAAGTGCTACACTCAATATGCCAGCAAATTTGGAAAACTCAACAGTGGCCACCAGATTGGAAAAGGTCAGTTTACGTTCCCATCCCAAAGAAGGGCAATGCCAAAGAATGTTCAGACTACCGCACCATTGCACTAATTTCACATGCTAGCAAAGTTATGCTCAAAATCCTACAAGCTAGGCTCCAGCAGTATGTGGACCGAGAACTACCAGAAGAACAGGCGGGATAACGAAGAGGGAGAGGAACTAGAGATCAAATTGCCAACATACACTGGATCATGGAGAAAGCTAGGGAGTTCCAGAAAAACATCTACTTCTGCTTCATTGACTATGCTAAAGCCTTTGATTGTGTGGATCACAACAAATTGTGGCAAGTTCTTAAAGAGACGGGAGTACCAGACCCTCTTATTTGTCTCTTGAGAAACCTATGTATATGCGGGTCAAGAAGCAACAGTGAGAACAGGACATGGAACCACTGATTGGTTCAAAATTGAGAAAGAAGTTCGGCAAGGCTGTATACTGTTGCCCTGCGTATTTAACTTATATGCAGAGCACATCATGAGAAAGGCGGGGCTGGATGAATCACCAGTTGGAATTAAGATTGCTGGGAGAAATATCAACAACCTCAGATATGCAGATGATACCACTCTCATGGCAGAAAGTGAAGAGGAACTAAAGAGCCTCTTGATGCGGGTGAAGGAGGAGAGTGCAAAAGTTGGCTTGAAACTCAACATTAAGAAAACTAAGATCATGGCATCTGGTCCTCTCACTTCCTGGCAAATAGATGGGGAAGAAATGGAGGTAGTGACAGATTTTATTTTCCTTGGCTCCAAGATCACTGCAGATGGGGACTGCAGCCAAGGAATTAAAAGACGCTTGCTCCTGGGGAGGAAAGCTATGGCAAATCTAGACAGCATACTAAAAAGCAGAGACATCACCCTGCCAACAAAAGTGTGTATAGTCAAGGCTATGGTTTTCCCAGTTCCAATGTATGGCTGTGAAAGTTGGACCTTAAGGAAGGCTGAACACCGAAGGACTGAGGCCTTTGAATTGTGGTGCTGGAAGAGACTACTGCGAGTCCCTTGGACCGCAAGGCGATCAAACCGGTCAGTCCTAGAGGAGATCAACCCTGACTGCTCTTTAGAAGGCCAGATCCTGAAGATGAAACTCAAATACTTTGGCCACCTAATGAGAAGGAAGGACTCCCTGGAGAAGAGCCTAATGCTGGGAACAATCAACGGCAAAAGAAGAAGGGGGCGGCAGAGGATGAGGTGGCTGGATGGAGTCACTGAGGCAGTTGGTGTGAGCTTAAGTGGACTCCGGGGGATGGTGAAGGACAGGAAGGCCTGGAGGAATGTTTTCCATGGGGTCGCGATGGTTCAGACACGACTTCGCGACTAACAACAACTAATACAATCTTCCAGAATCTTAGGCTCAGTTCATGCATTCACTAAGGCCAGCACTGAAATAATATGGTGAATGAATGGCAGAAGCCCTCCACCACACATATAACTTCCCCAGTTAGCTGATGCCTGCACACAAAGGGCCAATCACACAGGACCAGTTTGTATAACTTACCTGTCCAAAAAAAGAGTGTGTGGGGCGGGGTGGGATTGTCTGAGAGCCATTCACATGGATATCCCATTTATACTGGAGTTTGCATGTGGCAGAGGGGAGCACCTGGCACTCCTCCACCATGGTAATTTCGGCTGATAGTAAATCCAATCTGCTTGAGTGCCATATTTTGGTAGAAAGGTACGAATAAATAACATCACAAAGTCATGTCTGAACCATCGCGACCCCATGGAAAACATTCCTCCAGGCCTTCCTGTGCTCCACCATCCCCCAGAGTCCACTTAAGCTCACACCAACTGCTTCAGTGACTCCATCCAGCCATCTCATTCTCTGCTGCCCCTTCTTCTTTTGCCATCTATTGTTTCCAGCATTAGGCTCTTCTCCCGGGAGTCCTTCCTTCTCATTAGGTGGCCAAAGTATTTGAGTTTCATCTTTTGTCGGCAGGGTGATGTCTCTGCTTTTTAATATGTCGTCTAGATTTTCCATAGCTTGTATAGTACCTGAAATTGCATATTTGTGTATTTCGCCCTCACCAGAAATAAAAACCATTGTTTTTCAATGTAACTGGAAACTTGGCCTATTACATTTTAAACATTTTATCATTCAGCAGTTGTTCTAAAAGATGAGAAAGTAAATTTTTGCTTTGTGTATCAAATGTGAGGTAGCATAGGGATATTAAATACAAAGACCCACCAGAGTTCACTACATAGTTCAAGTTATTTCTCTTTGGCATCACCAATATCATGTTGATTTCTACATGCTACCCAACCTTGCTGTGGTCAAGCATTTACTTATTTTAGGAAAAGAGAAAAGAAAAATCAGGGTCCTTTGATCTTGTCAGGTGTTGATTTTTCCTCAGCACATGAAAACTTTATTTGCCACTTGAATGTGGGAATGAGTTCGTTAGCCAAGAATAAATGATAATACAAAACATGACCAAAAGAACCACATTAAATCTTGCACAATGTTATGGTGATATGAAGCGGGGGGGGGGGGGGGAAGAGAGATTCTAATATGTTACTGCCTTTCATCTATTATGGCAAGTTGAATGATATGGCTTCAGATAAAAGAGTATTCAAAGGCTTTGTTTTGTTAGATGTATTTATTATTTCTGAAACTTAGCAGCCCCAAGCAATGATGATACTGTGACACTCCAGGGAAAGATAAGCCAAACAAATAAAGGAGTTCACCCCTTTGGCAGAAAAATAACTCCTGGGTAATGTACATTTTCCTTTTATGGTTAAGCCACTGTAACTTCACAGGGCAATGTGAGTGTCATATTTCAGGACCTCATTTCTATTTAATGCATATAAAGCAAGGGGAAGCGCTTCATTCTTTTTGTTTTTAAAATGGCATAGATTTCTTTTAAATAAATTACTTGAAAAGACAAAGGTTGTTAAAGCCACAATAAAACCTGCAGGACAGATATTCAGGATAAATAAAGTGTTCCCAGACAAACCCAGACATTTTAAAAAAGAAAATAACTTTTGGAGGTGCTTTTTCTGAAAACCTAGCTAGGTATGTAAGCTCTAACTTACAATAAGCCTCTACTAAACCTATACTAAACATGTGGAGAATGTTTATAGTAAAATCAGGGTTAAAAAACTTGAAAACGATTTCCAAGTTTTGTAAAAATAGCCCTGTTTTTTAAACTTATGTAAGCATATTGTGTTAAGAAATCTTCCAGCTGAGCCTTGTCAGCCTAAGGACCTAAGGCATTGTACTGCTTTTCATTTTCTCTAAGGAAGTTTGTACTATTCTCAATAGCACTATTAGCAGAATCGCTGCACACAGAGCAGGACTGTGCCTGGTCCCCAGGGAAAGGAACTATTTCAGACACTAAGGAATCCTCTAATCCATTTCAACATAATTGTACTGTTGCTTTGCTTGTTTTAAGATAAGCAGCAGACATTTCTCTCTTTTGCAGCTGGAGATTAAATGACACCAAGCAGAGTCTACTGTTAGATTAGATTATCAGGTAATATATTATATTTATATCTTAAATTACTGTATAGTAAAGTATTTACTGTGCTTAACAATTGCAGTTGTGCTGGTGAGTTATAATGTATACTGGAGAATGTATGTAAAATGTATTTGCCTAAGGTATTATGTATTTTGTAATATTAACTTCAATTAGTATGAACAGCTTACACACCAGTAAAAAACTGTTAGAAAATGTTATGGGCAGAAGTAGTTACTAGTTTTTATGAAGAATATTATCAAGTTGACAAACTTTTGAAAATTGTTATGTAGTTAAATGCACAGCTGTTTGTCATAAAAAATCTACTTCTTATCCCCAAACACATTGTTGTAAAAGTCTTATTCTTTGTAGAATAATTCATTATAATATGAATAGTTTAAATTATCTGAACAACATATTAATCTAAAAACCTTTTTCATGAAGGATGATTTGAATTTATTAACCCCTTTCATTGCCTTTCTGAAACACAAAATTAGAAAAAATGGCCAGCTAACATAAAGCAGAGCTTTCTATTTGTGAAAATGATTATGATTAATTTTCGTTCTGTATTGCCCAATAGCTGAATCTCTCTGTGTGGTTTACAACGATGCATAAAATAAAATGTAAAATACAGGTAAAATATAATAACAACAATACAAAATTTAAAAGGCAAATTTAAAAAGTGACAATTACTTATACGAATTAATTAATTAGACCTGTTTAAGATTCTGACACAAGCCCCAGTATAATATTAAATAAATTAAATGCCCTGTGGTAGAAGACAGTCTTAACATAGTGCCAAAAATATAGTCGGTGCCAGGTGGGCCTCAGTGCAGTTTGTTCCATAACTGGGAGCCACCACTGAAAAAACTAGCACCTTAGATTTGGCTCAGAAACATACAGGCCACCAATGCATATGGGCCAGGACTGGTGTTATACATTTGGACCCTTTGGGCTCTTTCTTAATCTTTTTGCACAGACTGAAGCTTCTGAACATTCTTCACCCTACATAGGGTGCATTGCAGCAATCTATTTAGAGATTATCAGAGAAGATTACCAGTGTATATTATTGAAGCTGGGCTATCCCATGTTTGCCATGGAGACAATGAAATCTGGAGCTGAGACAGGGTGCTTTCAGCATGATGTTAACAACCTCCAGCAGCCTGGGAGACCTTATAATTGCTACTCTGTCAGCTCAGGTTGGGAGACTGTTGAGATGAATGGTACACACTGATGGACAGGGAACCTGGAGAGCGAGCGAGCGAGCGAGCATTCCTATAGACCGCGGCAATCTCCCTTCAGTCTTCCTTGATGCTGGATCAAGTAACCTGGTGGACAGAGCTGGGAGAAGCTAACCCACCCCCCGTTCATCCATCCAGTTCTTTGTTATATATGTCAGATCACTTGCCTCATCTAATATTAAGGTGTGGATCAAGGAGGTCTTATTGTGAACTGATCTGGCATTTAAAAGCAACATCTGGAGATCCCAGGGCAGACTGACAGGGCAGCTGCCAAACCTTGATCTCTCAGTGGCTTTTGATACCATTGACCATAGCATCATTCTGGTGTAGTTGGCTGAGTTGGGACCAGGGGTACTGCATTGCAGTGGTTCTGCTCCTACTTGGACAGCCAGCTCCAAAAAGTGGTGCTTAGAAATACTGATCAGACCTTTTGACTCTCCAATATGGGGTTCTTCAGGGGTTGGTCTTGTTCCCCATGCTATTTAATATCTACATGAAACCGCTCAGCAGGGAATCCAACGGTTTAAAGTGTGTTGATGACATACAACTCTATTTCTTCTTGTCAGCCTCATGAGATGAAGCTGTGGATGTGCTAAACCACTCCCCAGCTGTGACAATGGACTGGATGAGGGCTAACAAACTGAAGCTCAATCCAAGCATGATTATGATACTGCCAGTGGGTGGTTTTACTGACTGGATGGAATTCAACATATTCTGGGTAGGGTTGCACTGCCGTTGAAAGAGCAGACTATCCCTTCAGGATGCTGTTTGAGCCATCTTTGACTTGTGCCTTCCTCAGCTTTGGCTAGTGGCCAAGCTCCACTCCTACCTGAGCCTGATTTCAGTAATCCTCACTCTGGTAATCTGTAATATAGATTACACTATATTAATCTCTACTTTATATATTACAATGCACCCTGTGTAGGGCTATTCCTGAGGACTGTTCTGAAGCTGCAATTTGTGCAAAATGGGGCAGCCAGATTACTATCAGGGACCAGAATGTCCAAATGTATGATGCCAATTCTGACCCACTTGCGTGGACTGTCTGTAAATGTAATGAGACAAATCTACGTAAGGTGCTAGTTTTAATCTATAAAGGTCTGCACCACCTAGGACCGTATTATTTGATGGGATGCCTGCCCTAGCTGCAATGTGCCCAGACAGTGCAATCAAGACCTGGGATCCGCCTGTACCCAGTTTGGTATGTGGCAACAAGGAAAGTTTGGTATGTGGCAACAAGGAAAAGGGTCTTCTTAGTAGTGGCTCCTGGTTAGGAAACAAACTCTTCACTGAGGCCTGCCTGCCTTTGCTACCTCTGAGGTAAATTTGGATTGTGGCAACGAGAGCGTGGACCTTTCAGTAGTGGCCCTCAGTTATGAAACAAACTCTTCACGGAGGCCTGCCTGGTGACAAATCTAATACCTTTTCAGTGTTGGGTTAAGACTGTCCTCTATGATAGGGAATTCAATTAGTTTTGCATTAAATTGGGGCAGTTTGTCAACTGCTTAACCGGTCTTGTGATTTAATTTGCATAAGCTGTTGTGACTTTTTAAATTAAGTTTTTACATTTTTATTGTATTGACATTTGAAATATTGTTGTGTATTTTATATTGTATTTAATCTGTCATTGTAAACTATCCAGAGAGTGTCATCTATCTGATAGCATGGAAAAACAATTAATAACAAAAATAGCTAGTAATTTCAAAGAGATTACTGCAGTATTTGTCAGAGTGCACAGAAATTTGTTCTGCTTCGTCGCTTAGGCTGTATGTTATTCTAACTAGGCCATGTAAAGGATACCTTCTGAGTACTTTGAATGGAACAGTCTTTTTAAAATTCTTTAGAGGCTGTGAGCAGTCAGTCTGGGTTCTCATGGTGAGTGTACTTTTGTTTAAAGTTGTGAAAAGCTCTCCTTCTTGCCTGCATTCCATCGGTTTCATGTGGAAAAGAGTCAATAGTGTTGCCATTAAAATGGTATTTATGAGAGCATTACACATGATTCAAATGCTGTGCAAAAACAGTGCACAGTGGAGTAAGGTGCTAGGAATATTTCAAAAACTATACCTGATCTAAATAATATGTTTCCATAAAGTAATCTTTCAATTAAGTTTTCAAGGTGATTAACAAACTAAATTACACTTAGAATATATTAATAGTCTTACAAATAGTGTACACCATGCAACATAAAGCAAACACAGTTATTCAAAGAGCTTGGGAAAATACTTTTTCACCCATATTTCCAGGAATACCACAGGAAAGATTCTGTTCCTTGTAGATGACAACTAGATGGCCAAGAAGAATGGAACTTGCAGTGAGGATATGCTTTTTGTGAAATTCAGGCTGATGAAATATCTCAACATTTTGTATTAAACAAATCTCTTCCCATTTCGATTCAGAACATTAATTAATTAATCCACTGGAAGGAAACATCTGTTTGTCTTAAGACTTCTGCTATTGCATCTGGTTGAATGAAAAACTCACAAATTGGGTTTACACAATAGGAGAACGAATATTCAAGGTTGAGTTGAATGTTTTTGTTGAACCATTGTCTGTTGTATTGTATGAACCCACACAGAACCCTTGGTTTGTTATTGGGTTGTGAACTATGGGTAGTTAGCAAAGCTGAGTCCATACAACATAACAACCCATTGCTCAATGACAATTTACACTCAAGCTTGTACATAGGCGTTCATGTTGTGTGAATCCAGTTATAACCCAGTCTTTTTCAATTTTTTTATTGTTTCTATTTATTTTAGATATTTCTGGGCTTCTACATTATCCTATGTGCTAAAAATTTATAACTAAGCAGAATCTTTGATCATTTGGAATTCATTCCTAGAATGTGATACATCAGTTAGCTGCATCTTACAACTGGAAAACATCTGTAAGACACATGGCCCCCACTAGACAAAACAAATGCCCTTTGACAACCTTGGCAATTGCAAACATTAGTCTGATTAATGCTGCATTCCGTATCTTAAGCAATTTCAGAAGAGGTTTCAGAAATGGGAGTAAATGTTCATCCAGATGAGCAAGGAACACTGTTCAGTACTTCTGATTTCCACAGTTGAGACCTGTGGATGTATTAGCCTGTGTTTCTCCCTCACTCATCTACAAGGTTCACAGTGGGTGGCTTGAGGCTAATACAAGTTCTGCAGTGTCCCAATCTGGGTTTCTTTTCCCTGTGGTAATCCTCAGGATGTCCCAAGTTAAAAAAAAAAAAGCTTTCCTGGCATATTTCCTTGGCACTTGGCTGCATACTATCCTGTCCAGCTTGAAGCACATAAAGTTTCCATCTGAATGTGTCCTGTGTAATAGTTAAAAAGGAACAAGTACACATCACTCTTGACATAAAGTCACCACTGGTACAATCAGGAATAAAAGTCACTAATGAAGATTATGCATTTCACAGAACCCTTTTCCTCTACCCATTACCTATATTCTATATTGCTTGAGAAAGTATTAATCTTTCAAACTCCTTTTTATTTCATTTTCTACTATAGGACCCAGAATAACAAAACAAAAATGCATTTGGAAGCACTTCTCTATTATTTTCTGCTTATTTCTCTGAGTATTGCTCTTGCTGAGAATGAACACAATGGAATGCCCAGGAAAGCGAGGAGGAGGAGAATGCGCTATAGAAGATTAAGAAAGGGCTCCTTAGCAAATGGTAGATTAAACATGCAACCACAAATCACATCCCCATTGCTAACTACTTCAGTACCAAACATTCCACTTATTAATATTGATGGTGATATTACAGGAATATTTGGCTCTTTTATTGGTTTAGATGGACAAGAATCCAGCTACAATATTTTACCAGGTAAGCAGAGAAAAGTTGATTTTTACTTTCCAAGCCAAATCATCAATGTATAGCATTTTCAGGGAGTTGGAAAGGCTGCTGTGAGAAACAGCAGGAAAGGAAATCGTTTCCACTTGCCAGTTGCACACTTCTAAATCTGGATTCAACCCATGGAATGACTGTCAGGATTCTGCATACTGTGTATGTTTCTTGCATAGTACAGAAAAGAGGCCTAGTTGATCCAGCACTCTTTTGCTTCCTTATCAACACACTTTAGGACTGCAATTTGTATATTTGCTCTTCGAACATATATCAAGATGGTAGCAGTGAGAAATTATAACATACAATTACACAAATAGAAATTCTGCAAAAACACAATTAACAAAAAACAAACAAGTAGGAACATTACTTAGTAGAAATATTGGGCAGTAACCAACATTTCCCTTAATATTATAATGAACTTGTTAACAGAGGGCATGGAATTCTGTAAACCGGAGCAATACAGGTGCAATCCTATGGCCTTCCCACTTTCTATGGGGAGCCATAGGATTATTTGCAGTCCCAGCTGTGCTCCCCACTTTTGTCCCCCTCACAAGTCATTGCAGAAAGAACCACACTGCCTGCTTCTCTGAGGTTTAAAAAAGGCCTTGGAGAGGAGGAAAAGGGACATTTATTTATATTGCGATTTATATCCTGCCTTTTTCCTACAAAGGGCTCAAGGCAGCTTACACCATCTCTCCTCCTCCATCTTATCCCCACAACAACAACCCTGAGAGGTACATTGGGCTGAGAGTCTGTGACTGGCCCAATACCCAGTTGGCTCCATGGCTGAGCGGAGACTAGAACCCAGATCCTCTGAGTCCCAGTCCCATGCTCTTAACCACTACACCACACTGGCTCTCATAGGTCTGACAGTGTAGTGTCACAAATCAGATTGCATCCAGCTTGCCTAAGAACATACCAAGTGGGTCTTTCAGGGTGTTGAATTACAACTAAATCTGAAACTAGACTATCTATGTAAGCTCTGTACATAGATTCTCCAAACCAGGGGTCTCAAACTCAACTTCCCTGGGGGCCGCTGGAAGTAGAGTCTGGGTGAGGCTGGGCTGCATCAAGTATCCCACCACCGCGGTGATGGTGGGCCGCTCATCCCACGTGGCTCCCGGAGGCTGGCCCAGGCGCCGCCGGTGCTTTGAAGGCCGCAGGGCCCCTCCCCTGTGCCCCACCTGTCCCGGCAACTGGGCCACGGGCCACAAGTTTGAGACCCCTGCTCCAAACCATTTCACCCTTTCCTCCAAGATGCACTAAGGATTACGCTACATAAATACTCTCAAAGAGAAGTTTAATAGCCACAGTGTTAGTGAACAAGTGATTTATTTCTAAGTTACCAGGAAGCAATATCATGTTCTACATACACATTATCTAAAACTATTCACTTGTAAGCATATTACTATTAAAGAAAAATTCCAACACATGTTGTATGTGTTCTGTATGAGCTATTTTAAATTTCCCTTACAAAAATCATCAGCCATGTTGAAGTAATGTGTGGTTTCCTAATTTTCCCCTTGATTCTTCTCTTTTTATCTGGAATTTTATCCAAAGGTTATGCTAAAAGCACTAAACTCATTTTAGTTGGAACCCAATATTGGATCTGCACCAAATTTCCAAAGGTTAAAAGCAATGAACTATCTGCCAAGGATTTCAACCACAAGGTATTTTTCTAGTCTAGTATTTAGAATCTTTGCAAGTCAAGGTCAGATCTAGAAAGTAGCCTATTTAACAAGAGAGCTCCTTATTATTTTTACAAAGTTTTAAATATATATGAGTTAAGCAGAGTTCCCTATCATGGTTCCTTACATTTGTATTCTTTTCTTAGTATCTTCCAGTGCAATGTAGTAATATGAATACTAACACTAAAAGTAAATGTAATGTGCCGGCTACAAGTAAGCCTGTTTCCCAAAACCTTTGAGATACTTTCAGCTCCTCTTTTTTGATCCTAATCCTTCATTCAGTATTCTCTGATGGGATATAATGAGATCATCAACAAGCATCCCCCAATTTCCTACCACTGCAGTCTGAGAGTAATATATATGTTCTATAGTTAGGTTATTTATCACCTGCTTAAGGAGATCTCACTTCAGCAAGATGGTGAAAGGATTAAGAGCTGGCTTCCATAGGTGGATTCCCTCTCTCATCTTTAAGCATGATAAAGGATTTTATTTGCACTGATGTTAATCATGGCTAATGCTAACAAAGGTTCATCCCTGGGGTTTTACTACTCCAATGAGGTGCTAGCAAGTTTCAGATATAAGAGTGGGGAGCTGGCAAATGTCTGTCAATTTCTCAACAATTTATATATGAAAAGAAGTACTTTTCATACATAAAAGAAGTACTTTTCAGTTCCATGTAACTGATGCTAATTCCCATCCACAGTCTGAGAAGTATGAACTTGGTACTTCTCAGACTGTGGATGGGAATTAGCATCAGTTACATGGAATAGGCATCAAAGGCTGGTTACAAGTTGAATGCAGGCTACAATTCTCTGGCTCCTTAGGGGTAATTAATTTTTAATCTGTTTGAAGTGGAAAGAAAACTACACTTGCAAAATTGTAGCCGAGATCTACAATATTGTAGCAGGAAGGATCAGCATCAATAATACGTTTTTATTATTATATCTTGTTTTCTACAATGTATCTACAACAGCTTATGAGCAGGATAAAATGCAAAGTTTAATGAAAATAACTAAGAAAGAATCAGAATGGATAATGTCAACTACAAGTCTAAAAACTAAAAGAATCAAACGCAACATAAAACAATGTTAAGAAATGAATTCTGCAAAAGTTCACCAAAATAAACTGTTTCTAGTGCCAGCTGGCTTAGACGCCCCGCTGCTCAGAAAACCCCT
Source organism: Varanus komodoensis (assembly GCF_004798865.1). Lineage (NCBI taxonomy): Eukaryota > Metazoa > Chordata > Lepidosauria > Squamata > Varanidae > Varanus > Varanus komodoensis. Next base: position 8,531,088 of record NW_025336346.1, read on the forward strand.
AAGCCCCTGGTGTCATGTGCGGCATGGGGAGTTGGGAAGGCAGGGCATGACTGCTTGAGTGGCCGACTACATTCGAATGAACATCTAGATAGATTTAAAATTCAAGTGAGCAAAAAATGGAGGCCTCAGTAAATTTCAATCAGGTAATAATGTCTATTTCTATAAAATGTAGGGAAATAGATTGAGATAAATCACATAGCATTACTTAAAATGAAAACTTATTTTGGGAATACTGAAACCATACTGTTAAATTATACATGTTTAGTCAAATATGTGGTAACAATGGATTTGCCAACAATTTATATATAAAATTAACCCCAAAATCATAACTGCCAACATGAACCAACCCAAACACTATGACTGACTTCCCAGTTCTTTTTCTGTGTAACTTCTCCAAAGAAGGCTTGGAATATGGCAGTGAAGTAGAGGGCCTTCCCAGTGGTCTCCCCTCCCTGTTACAGGTTGCTCTACCCAATGAGATTCCATTTTACCTTTGTTTGCAAAAAGAGGAACCAGAGGCACCCCCAGGAATCCTCACTGGATGGCACTGCTTTGCTCCTCCCCTCTGCACACCCCAAGCACTGGAAAAGACGGTGCCAGTTGGAGTGGGGGATGCTGCTGAGTAAGTGCCCCAGCTCTGACTTTGGAGCGCTTTTTTGTGATCAGAGCTGGGACTTCAACTTTTCCTATGGACATCTAGACAGAGTCCAGCAGCTGTAAGATTGTGCTCTAAATATTACATATGCTTATAATCTTCTTGCATTTCATTTCCATTTATTAGGAAAGGAAGGACGCTGCTTTGTTAATGGAATGACTATGTATGACAATGCTGTGTGGTCTCCTAAAGCCTGTGTCACATGTCTTTGCTCAAAAGGAAAAGTGTTGTGTGATGAAACCTTGTGCCATCCTCTGACATGTCACAAACAAAGGATACCTGAAGGAGAGTGTTGTCCAGTGTGTACAGATCCTGGTACAGTATATTAATGGCTTACATACAATATATTAATATCTTACATACTTACAGTGGTTGGACTGGGAGAACACAAAAATCCACACTCAAGAGTTGAGCGTGGGTTCCTGCAGAGCCATGAGTTATTGCGTTGTCTGAACACAACTGGGCAAACCATGGCTTGATAACTACAAATAAACCACAGTTCACAGCCCAACAATGGGTTCTTCCCATGGGTTAGCAGAGCTGGGTTCAGAAAACATGACAATCCATGTTTTAACAACAACCCATGGTTTAATAGAAACCCACATTCAATCCATACTCAACCTTGAGTGTGGTTTATTGTGTTGTCTGATCCTGGTCACAATCTATGCAAGTTATACATTTTAGTGTAAAGTACTTCCAAAAATTCACGGACACTTTAAATTGAAGTGAAACTAGAAATTGTTCATTAACCTTTTATATTTCCATATATTTGAAAGACTACATTGAGCCACTGGCTTGTATGGGCTTGCTGCATATAAGTGCCTATTTTTGGAATAGGTATTTCTATTGAGAACAGCCTATTTGCAATATCTCTGATTGCCTTTGATGGTGGAGACATGTTTTGATCTACTATTGTCATAGGAAATAGGGCTGTCCTAGATCCTATTCACGTGGAAATGTAAGTGGTCATTAATAGCACTTCCAAACATACCTGGAGAAGCAAAGAGCTCAACGGCAGAATATATACTATATTTCTAAAGCTGATAGTGTGATTAGTAACCTCATGCATGGTACCAGCAATCAGCTGGCCAAAAAACATTGGACCAATAGTTCTCTTTACTGTGTATGTTAAATATAACATTCTGATTCCCCCCCCCCCTCAAAAAAAGCACACACAACCCTTGAATTCAGCTAATAAAAATCCTGCAAAGCTTGTACTATGACACCGGGTTACTGCTTCTTGTCTTGTAGATAGTTAAAAGTCATGCAATATTGAAAATGGCAATTTGCCTTAATAGCACTGGGATTTTGACAAGCATCAAATAAAAGGTGAAAATATTGATACACAGTTTACATTTAAAAGCATGGTTCACAACAATTTGAGGTTAATAATAGGAAAAAGTGCTATTGACACAACTGATGAATACAGCAACCAGCTGAAATATAGATGCCATCTTGTCCCAACATTTTCTGAATTACTATTTATTTATTTTATTTATTTAGGGAACTTCTATGCCACCCCACTCGCCAAAGCCTCGGGGCGGCTCACAAACAGAAATAAATAACATCCTATAAAACAATATAATTTAACAGTATAAATTAAGTCGCCCTGGCCAAAGAATAAAATAAATAAATAATATTAACAATTAAAATAACGTTTGAATAAAAAGGTCTTTGCCTGGCGTCGAAAAACAAATAACAACGGCGCCAGGTGGACCTCTCTGGGGAGCGCATTCCATAGATTGGGCGCCACCGCAGAGAAAGCCCTCCTCCGAGTACTTACCCTCCTAAATTCCTTCACAGAGGGTTCCCAGAGAAGGGCTTCTCCCGCTGATCTCCTGCTGAAAATTACTATATTTGTGGAAGTGAACACCGTATTTATTGAAATACATCGTCCACAAAAACCATGTTTGGAATGTTCAGATGGGATAGACATAGTGGAAAAATTTCCTTATTGGCAAGTGCATTAATAAAACCGTTGCAAAAATAAATTATTTTCAATAACCTTTTAACCTCAGTAATGTTATATGGAATACTGTATTTTGTTAATATACTTTAATATTCTAAAAGAATGATTATTCCTTTAAAGCAGAACTATAATGATTCTTACTAAATATTGCATTGTCATTTCTCTTTACATTGGCACCAACTTTTGTCTTCACCTTCATCACCATGGCCGCCTTACCTACAGTATTAAGTACTATTCCATTAGGTGACACAGCTGAGTTTTCTGGTGATATTCCTGAACCCAATGACCCAAGTGGTACAGTTCTGCAAGAACAACAGGCACAAGATGAAAGGAATAAAAGGGACAAAAAACTTATTGAAAAGAATGGAATTAAAATTAAAGAGAAAGGGAAAAGGAAGAGAAAGAGGACAAGAATAAAAAGCCACAAACAGAGTAGAAAACAGGAACCCATAAATAATGAAATGGAAGACAAGGAGAAAATGAGAACAGAGGAAGAAAAAAGAAGAGCATATGCAGAAGAAGAGCAAAGAATTGAAACAGAATTCAAGAGAATAGAAAAAGAAAATGAAGAGCAAGAGCATGAAAAATATGAAAGAAGTGAGGAGGAGGAAGAGGATGTGGAGCAGGAGGAAGAGGTGGAGGAAGAGTATATTTTGCGTGGTGATGTATTCAGAATGCCCCCTCGTTTCTCAGTTCCTGAGTCATCTTCTGAGATGCCTCCTTTGCCAACTGGATGCTCCCACTTAGACAACACACTCAGCTGCATTAATGCCAAACTTTCACAAATACCACCAATCATGGATGCAGAGCTTACAAGCATAGACCTGGAGGGTAAGGAAAAACACTGTTTATTTGTTTAAAGCAATACTAAACTGCCCTTCGTTAAAAAAAAATCACATACAATAATGACAATAAAATATCCATTACAATAAAACTAATGTTTACAAGAAAAGGCAGATAAAACTATAAAAACCACAGAGTAGCCAGAGGCATCACTGGCATTTAATAAACCGTGGCAAATAACAAGAACTTAACCTGGTGACAAAAAGATTGCTAGTACCAGACATAGTTCTTTTGGAATTGAATTCCAGATTTGTAGTCATCACAAAAAAGCCCCCCTTTCTCCCACAAAGAAGGCATTCAGAGAAGAATGTAAGAAGCTTATCAATTTTACCTATTTTCAAATGCTCACTGTATTTAATGTTGATCTTTCTATTTGTATTTTGCAATATTTCTACTATGAAATATGGGAGAGGGAACAATATGATGTAATCTTTGTTATTCCTTACTCTATTGTATTCCTTCCTTCCTTTCTTCAAATGTTCATTACATTTCCTTACGGCTTGAAATTTCTGCGACAGAATCACAGACAGGAAATTGTAACTCAATGAGGAAATGGTCAACAAACAGAAGTTAATTCCCATAATTCATTCATATGTGTCTTTATTCTAGGCAATTACATCACTGCCATTCCTGATGCAGCTTTCAATGGGATTCCTAATTTGGAAAGGATTGATCTTCGTAAAAATAATATCACCTCATCTGGCATAGGTCCACAGGCATTTAAAGTAAGAAAATCTAGGTTTAAACTTGCGGCATCACTGCCCTGTAGCTGCTGCAGTATTAGCTTGCAGTAGACCTTCTTGTATATACCTCGATTTAAAATTAATGTATTTTAAATTATTTCTTCTAGTTAATTCTTTCTATCCCATTACATGCACAGCAAATAGTAAGAATGATACACACACTTAACTTTCAGATAAAAGTGAAGAGTATTGGAGGGGAAAACTAGGGGCGCATAGGATATGTCAGATTTCCAGATCCCAGTTTGGAGACAGAGCTCTGTCTTTAGAGTTGGGAATCCATGCTCTGACTCCATGCCCAGCACACCCAGCGTGGAAAGAATCACATTTGCTGCCTCTCTGAGTTTGGACATTATGGGTGACATTTTGGAAGGCGGGGAGGGAAGGAGTCCCCCCCCCCCCGATAGATAGCTGAAAATGGATGTCTAATCATGTGTCGGAAGGTGGAGATCCTTCCTTACAGAACCTTCTTGAGTGAAATCAGAGAGGGAATGTGACTATTAGCTAGGATTCCATGAGACTAGAAACTTTCAGCCATATATAAATACCAATATATACCAGTGCATAAAATCCCCTTGAAACTGAAAATACAGAAGCAAAAACTGGAGATTATCGTATATGTCTAAGATATGACAAACACCAGAAAAACAGCCCAAAATATTGACCTTGTTTTATATGCTGGTATATACAGTATGTAATTTTGTAGCAGCAATTTTTAATACATTAATGTCACAACACAGTGCCTTAAATTCAGCATCTCTTGACAAAACTCCCCTTTGCTCCTCCCATCTGCAACCCCTCCTTATGTGCCTTCCCAGTTTGCTCTGTGGGAATCTCTCAATCCGTTGGGACAAATTTGCCAGGGTATGAGGGGGCTAAAGAGGGGAGGAAAACGAGCTATTCCGCTATGCAGGAGATGAAAGAATCCTACAATTCTGTTTGGAGGAAGGAAGTGGTGCAAAAAGTGGTTTCAGCAGCTGCTCCCTTCTTCTTTGTTACCTATGAACTGGGAGAGATCCAATTTTCTTGTTAAACGGAGACTAACAGATCTCCATTCTCAAGACCTTTAGAGAACAGCAAAGTGTTCATGCTCTACTGGGTCATTGGGTTTGGCAGGTTGAAATGTCAAAGATGGATGCCTTATTTAAATTGGTTATCTATCCCCAAATATGTTGTTGTTGTTAGTCGGGAAGTCGTGTCCGACCCATCACGACCCCATGAACAACATTCCTCCAGGCTTTCCTGTCCTCCACTATCCCCCGGAGTCCACTTAAGCTCACGCCAACTGCTTCAGTGACTCCATCCAACCACCGCATTCTCTGCCGTCCCCTTCTTCTTTTGTCATCATTTGTGTTCAGCATTAGGCTCTTCTCCAGGGAGACCTTCCTTCTCATTAGGTGGCCAAAGTATTTGAGTTTCATCTTCTGTATCTGGCCTTCTAAAGAGCAGTCAGGGTTGATCTCCTCTAGGACTGACTGGTTTGATCACCTTGCAGTCCAAGGAACTCGCAGGAGACTCCTCCAGCACCACAATTCAAAGGCCTCAATCCTTCGGTGTTCAGTCTTCCTTATGGTCCAGCTTTCACAGCCATACATTGCAACTGGGAAAACCATAGCCTTGACTATACACACTTTTGTTGGCAGGGTGATGTCTCTGCTTTTTAGTATGCTGTCTAGATTTGCCATAGCTTTCCACCCCAGGAGCAAGCATCTTTTAATTTCTTGGCTGCAGTCCCCATCTGTGGTGATCTTGGAGCCCAGGAAAATAAAATTTGTCACTACCTCCATTTCTTCCCCATCTATTTGCCAGGAAGTGAGAGGACCAGATGCCATGATCTTCGTTTTCTTAATGTTGAGTTTCAAGCCAACATGCGCTCTCCTCCTTCACCCGCATCAAGGGGCTCTTTAGTTCCTCTTCACTTTCTGCCATGAGAGTGGTATCATCTGCATATCTGAGGTTGTTATTTCTCCCAGCAATCTTAATTCCAGCTGGTAATTCATCTAGCCCCGCCTTTCTCATGATGTGCTCTGCACATAAGTTAAATAGGCAGGGCAACAGTATACAGCCTTGCCAAACTCCAGTTCTCACTGTTGCTTCTTGACCTGTATATATGTTTCTCAAGAGACAAATAAGATGGTCTGGTACTCCCATCTCTTTAAGAACTTGCCACAATTTGTTGTGATCCACACAATCAAAGGCTTTAGCATAGTCAATGAAGCAGAAGTAGATGTATTTCTGGATCTCCCTAGCTTTCTCCATGATCCAGCATACGTTGGCAATCTGATCTCTAGTTCCTCTCCCTCTTCGAAATCCCGCCTGTACTTCTGGTAGTTCTCGGTCCACATACTGCTGGAGCCTAGCTTGTAGGATTATCCCCAAATATAGGAGGGCTTTTTTCTGACTTGATGCAATGTGTAATCTTTTTGACAGTAAATATAATAAAGCTGCTTTTTAAAATGTAGCCTTCTGGATTAGACTTTCCAAGATTGTTTCATGATACTGTTTCAATGTTTATGCATTATATATTCTCATATCTATTTAATATTTATATATATATATTATATTTGCTGTGCATGCATTCAGTAGTCCACTGGCAGATGGTCAGATGGATACAACAGAGAAACAGCTTCATTTTATATTTTCTCACTTATCCATGTGTATCCTTTGGTTCTCTTTCCACTGACGCTATTATTCAACATGATGCTAGCATTATACACTATGTACTTTTTCCTATATCAAATGTTTAACCAATGTCAACCACACAATAATCATATAGCAGACATTAACACAAAGCAAATAGTGCTAGAATAAATATTTTAATACGTAAAGCTCTAAGCTGATGTTTTTTCATGTTTTTAAATTTGAGTATATTCCTCCAATTCAGGTGTTGAAGAATCTGCAGCGTTTATATATGGATGGAAATGCATTAATTCATATTCCCACTGGTTTGCCATATACTTTAGAAGAACTTAAAATAAATGAAAACCAGTTACATGCAATTGATGAAGATAGCTTTGAAGGTATCTTATATATATAAATGCAAATTCATGGCAAAAAAAATCAAATATGTGATGTTTGAGGGAAACTACTTTTGTATTACTTTGAAAAACATCTTTATATTTGTTTTGTTTAGATCATATGCATAACTTCTAACACTGCAGTTACATATAGATATTTTTAATATTTAGAGACACTTCAAAGTGCTCTCTGGATTGTGCTTCATGAAAACTGAGAAGCATTATTGTGTAAGCCAAGGTTGCCAGTGATACAATTGTACCAGGAATTGCTGCCAGGAAGCTCTATCTGTAACTGAAAAAATACAGTAGGAGTGGATCCTGTGAGGATCTTTTCAATCATATGAACCACACCTCTTACTTACAACACAGTGAGCAGTATCCAATGGGGTGTTACCCCGCCTTCTAATTCCGTCCCACAAACAAGACCCTCCAATGCACAATTGAGATTTAGCAATTACGTGACCAACCAGAAACAAGTGGCAATTCTTGTTTCTAAAATGGGGCAGGTCAGAAGAGCTTAGCTTGCATGATCAGTGTGATTCTACTTATATGATGATGTAGTTGGCTTGGATTTATCTTCAGCAGATGTGCTACCTGGTCTGAAAGAACCTGGACAAGGTACTTTTTGAAGGTGCCCTCCCCTGAACACTCTTTCTGCTTGATCATTGCACAGGAACAGCAATTGATGGTGGAGGCAGCATTCTTCCTTGCTTATTAAGTTTTGACTGCAGTCACAAGAAAATGCCTTGGTGACAGCTAGGTAGTGATGGCCAGTTGAATGGCATGCCACTTAAGTGAGCTTATTTCCTCAAGTCTTCTGAGTGGAAGCAAACTGAACTCATCAGACATTTTCCTCATTGGCTGTCTGCTAATTAGAAGACTTAAATTAAAATACTTTAATTTAAAATCCCATGTGGGTGTAGTTTAATTTAAAATGGCAGAGTGCTGAAACCTTAAACCCACCCTTTGGAGAATTTGCTAAGCTTTGTGTGGGTAGCAATTGGTGTCTGGGACTTAGACTAAATTTAGTGTCATGACTTATGAGTCAAAAATCAGTTTTTCCAAGAGTTGATTGAAAAGTATTTTATTTAGTGACTCATTTTAGAAGCAAACTGTGGGAAGTTCACCTATCACTAGTAATGTTCTCTGGTCTTTCATGGCTTCTTCCAAAACACAGCAGTATAGGAAGAGAATTTGGAACACACATCAAATAGTCAGAAATGTTAATATTTAAGGATTTTTTTCTGGTCTGGTACAAACTTTTAACAGAGGTTCTCCACATCTATGATTCCTGGGCTGCCTTAAAAAAGTTAGTTATTTTGGTATTATTAAATTCCTTTTGTTCCTTGGCTGCCTGGTTTATATTTATCACCAAACATGACAGGATAACGTGCTTCTTGATTATATACAGGCGATCAATGCCCCTTAAAAGCTCTTCCTTGTCCCTGAAATGTAGTGTCATTGTAGAAATCAGAAGCCTAACCTATTCACCTATGCATAGAGATTTAAAATCTTTTCAGAAGCACTGGCTCTTGTTATTTCTAGACACTTAATGCCTGGTAATGTCCTTGCTCTTGCTGCTAGTGTCTAGCCATACCCTCTTGGTTCATCCTGTTTGTGCAAAGGAAATGCATCAGAAACTAAGGGATTTGGGGAATTGTAGTTTGTGAGAGAGTCCCATATGATGCCATATTTCTTACTATCTCTACAATGACATGTACAAGCACTTTCTCACTCAGTTTTGGTTCATGAAAACAGCCCAAATGAGCAGCCCACTGTTACAAAACATTGCTTGTTCTTTTGTAATATCACTTCTGATGAGCTCCAGCAAATCTCACAAGCAGTTACAAAATCTGGACACCCTACATAGATAAACAAGGTAAAATGTTTTATGATACAAATTTAGTTTTATTTTTCCCATGGGAGGTGGGAGAAGGGACTGTCCTCATAACATGTGTTCTCTCCCAGTGCTTGTGTACTAGGTGCTATGAAGCTGCAACCTCTCTATACCTCTTTGTTATACAGCAACTTGTGTCACAGTTGGAAGTAGATAAATACCAGGATATTTGGCTTGCCTTTGCTGAATCTTATGTATAACTTCCTTTTTGGCTGCTGTGCTATACACCTATTGAAATTGTTCTATTCAGATACATGGAGCTATATTTTCCTTTCTTTTTTACATAGAGCTGGAAATGGTGACAAATGTCAGGATTGCAGGCTTGACACAAATGCTGCTATGCTGAAACCAAGGCCTAGTTCTGTCAGCTTAGCAGTTATTGTGGCTCAACATCATTACTGCATTTAAAAAATAAATAAAATCCTTGAGGTTTCCCAAGCAGGGTCCACACCTAATTAGTTTCAGTAATGCTGGAGCATCACATGCTCCCAGACTGTTTACTAGATACATGCATATTCTATTGTTGAAAACATGAGCCCAGACAGCTAGAGATAGAAATCGGGAGTGGGGGAACAAGGGGAAACACAAAACACTGAAGGGCTCTCAATGTGAAGTAAGAATTTGCTTCAGTTATTGAATCCTGTGAAGTTAAGATATGACTTTATTTCTCTGCAACCAAATTACAGTTGGATTTTAAGTAGTATGTGATTTCTGCTAGAAAATTTCTTTACCAAAGCATGCATGTACCTGTGTGTGTGGGTGTAATAACAATTTTTACAATTAAAAAGTGTAACAAATTCCAACACATAATTTATATTATTATTATACTTAACACACAGTAATGCATTCCTATATAATTCATATCATATATTCTTAATTAAAGAAATTTAATAGAATCACAACTGTATCTGATGAACCAATAATTAAATAGTATCTTGAGGACAGTTAAGTTTATTCAGGCAAACAGAAGACTTTTCTGCATTTATTAAACATTAAAATAAAAAATAACTCATATTTAAACAGTATATTTAATTATTTTGCCAGTTTAAGAATTTTTTTCTTTTCCAAAGGTTTAAAGAAGTTGGTGACACTGGAATTAGAAGGCAACCAACTTAGTGAAGCAAATGTCAGTCCTTTAGCTTTCCAGTCTTTGAAGAGCTTGTCATATTTGCGCCTTGGGCGAAATAAATTTAGGATTATTCCGCAAGGTCTTCCCCCTTCTATTGAGGTAAAGCTTTGTAAAATATCAGTTTTTTATTAGCTCCCTTTTTCCATAATCTTTAAACCTAAGCCTGCTTCGTTATGAGTGCAAAAGTAGTTAAGAAATGGTTACCTTTTATTAGGAATACCATTCATATGTTGCTTTAATCATGCAAAGAAAATAAGATCCACAGTTCAGCCACATCCAGTATTACATATGTAGTGAGAACTTGTGTTTTCCCCCCCATTTATTTGGGATCCTTGCCTCTTGCCCCTTCTGGGAAAGTCACAAGATTTTAAAGACCATTTTTCACATAACTGTTTTTTCTATGATGTGTTTGAACAGGAATTATACCTTGATAATAACCAAATTGAAGAAATTACAGATATTTGCTTTAACCGTACCACAAATATAAACACAATTGTTCTAAGACATAACAAACTGGAGGAAAGCCGAATAGCCCCACTGGCATGGATCAATCATGAGTAAGTAAAAGCTGTCAAACTGACTTATTTTCCCATCAATATCTAAACAGTTTAAGTATAAATTAAAAATGTACAATATAGAAGACACGGGTTCCATCAATTTTGCCTTGGCACAGTAACCCTCACTATCCGTCACTCTGGTCCAGCACGCAAGCAGAAAGTAATGGGGAAAGCGGGACTTTTTCACTTTGTCCTGCCATTTGGAGAACACAGAATAGCAAGACAGCAATATATGCCACTCTGACCTTCTGTGAATAGGCTGAAGGAAAGGGCAAGGGCTTTTCTGATCACTGTGAATAGGTCTTTGGAGAAGCCTAATATCATTGCAAGTCCATTTTGCTGCCTCTCCTTCCCTATCACCTGATGAGATGTGGGAAGTAAGTTATAGCGCAGAAGACATTTTTAAATCAGGAAGTGGTAGGGGGATTCCTCGTACAAAGGGGGAGAAAATACTTTCTCCCTACACATCTCATCTTCTATGCATGCCAGAAGCAATGGGGCATGAGATTTGTTTCCTTCTGCTCTGAGTTTCTGAAAAGCACAAAAGCAGAAGGAGCCTCTTTCAGTTTCTGCCTTCTGTAAAGTCCATCATAAAGTGCATGGCAGACCAATTTTCTCCCAATTGCTCTGCAGTTAGTGAACAACATAATCAAGGAGTGGTGACCAGAAAAAGATAGGCAGTCCCCATGGGAATGTTGCAAATGATTTGGTGACCCTCTGATCCAGAACAGTGTCATTTTTGATCAAAATTAAACTCTAACAAATTCTCCAAATGTGATTATTGTTGGATCCTGCCAGCTAAATTCCACAGAGAAGTCCAGTTTAATTAAAGTCATATTTTAAATATTAAAGCCATTTTTAAATATGAAGGAGGCAGCACCTTCCTCCAAAGGGCTATATATTTTGATCCCAAACATTTTATTTTTGTATGTGGAAGCTCAAGAGATAGATTACTCACTGTAAGCAGATTACATTCTGTTCTAATCTTTCTCAATAGTCAGATCTCCATGTATTGAAAAATGTCCAGTTAAGGCATAAAGCTATTAAGAAATTAACGATAGCCATCCTTTGCCTTTTAAATCAGATAGAAAACTTAAATAATTACAGGGTTGTAAATTAAGGCTGATAGATATTTTATGTAGTAGATATCCATAATCTTGCTTCCTCACATGAAGAAAAGATGTTTTAACAAATGGGATTTCTGATGAGTCCATCATCATCATCATCATCATCATCATCATCATCATCATCATCATCTGTAACTAAGAGGCAAACAAATAACTGCAGAAAAAAGAGATGACTTTAGTAGAGATTCCTTAAACTGATTGAAAAGGGGGAAAATAAGGCAATAGTTGTGCCTATGAATATTGCCATGCTTCTTAATTCTTTTCCACAGGTCTGAAGAATCTGTCAGACTCTGGATATTGGCAGTTATGTAAAAATGTTTGGGCAATAGCTATGGGAAAAGAGTAGGTGGTATGGGAAAAAAGTTTTCTTTAATGTGAACTCATCTGTGAAAAGCTGAGATTTTCATTAAAAATAGCCCACTGACAGTTATCTTTCTCAAACCCTGTCTTTATAGGAAAAATCATGCAGCTATTTTTTTCATGCAGCTCTTCTGCAAACACCAGAAGTTCAGAGATCACTGTGCCCTGCAGCATCAAAACCTGGATGCCTATAGCTTCCTGATAGCTCCCATATTTTCTCCATAATTTCACAGATAAGACAAATGGCTCTTGCATGCCCAGTGGGGTGCTTAGGCAACTGGTAGCCACTCCACAACAACTTTGCCCTTTGGCATTAGGAGGCATTAAGATAACAAAGAAGTGGCAACCAGCACTTCTTGGCTACCTTGATGCTGCTATGTTAATGCTAGTAGGCCTTGAGAAATCCTGATAGGGCTGCTGTCTGGCTCAGCTTTTTCCTCAAGATGATGGGGTAGCCCATTTTACCCATACCTGTGAAATATGCACTAGTAGGAGAAAAGGTGGGGCAGAAACTGAGTGGACATGCAGATGAGCAACCATAGCCTTCATTCATTTGCAATGCTTGTCAACAGCAATAACAACCTTTTCTGTCTATCAAGAAATAAAAAAAATGTTTCCCAGTTTTTAAAAAAATTGACATGCACTGTTTTGGTAGAGAACAATCTTCTCACAAACTTCTCAGTCTCTTGCTTTATTTTGTAAAGTCAAAATCAATTAGCTTATAGTCTTACTTTTGTGTGTCTTTTTCTTTTATTTTAGGAACTTGGAATCTATTGACCTGTCTTACAATAAATTATATCATGTTCCTTCCTATCTACCCAAGTCGTTAGTGCATCTTGTACTTATAGGGAACCAAATTGACAGAATTCCAGGATTTGTATTTGGACACATGAGGCCAGGGCTACAATATTTATACCTTTCGTTTAACAAACTTGATGATGATGGAATTGACCCTGTGTCATTCTATGGGGCATATCACTCTCTGAAAGAAATGTACTTAGATCACAACCAGCTGAAGTCTGTGCCACTTGGAATAGCAGAAATGAGGTCATTAACTTTTCTAAGGCTTAACAACAACAAAATAAGGTAAATAAAAAACTTTAAAATAAAATAAGTAAAGTACAATAGTGAATGTATTAATAGATTTCTATTATAAATTTTCAAAGAAGTGTTTGTAAGCTTATAGAAGTCTGATTCCGTTCTTTATATTTCAACCTAATGGCACATAGCTTCTGTAAGTCATTTAATTCAGTGAGGATCATATAGGTCTAAATGAAAACTAATTTCAAGTTATATATTTAATTGTTGCTTAAATTATAGCCAGCAAATGGTAATCTGTGGGATGAAGCTAGCACCCTGAGGAGTGCAGCAATCAAGCTAGAACTGATTGGGATAATGCAGCAGCAGCTGTGGAATGCAACTCTGGAAGTTCACATGGTCTGTTGAGTAGGGCAGAAAATAATAGTAAATTAGAAAATTTGTTACTAGAAAAACATTCCAGAAAAGAGAATCATAGTTGATTAAGGGTTTCTGATGGCACTTCTTCTGAGAAACAATCCATTTTGGTTGCTAGCAGAGACAGCACATCTATCCATTTTTTGGTGGAAAATTAAATTGCTACTTTGACCACCAGGAAAATTCCTATATCCATGTACTTGGAAAATGCTCCAAGCACACATGAAAAATGCAAAGTTAACAGGCTATACTGCAAGTCAAATTGGAATAAACAATACCTTGGAATTTTCATCAACAGCCTGGTATCTCATATGTATTTTATTTGTATTTTATTTTGTGTTGTGAGCCGCCCCGAGGCTTCGGCAAGGGGCGGCATAGAAATGTTTTAATAAATAAATAAATATATAAAAATGTAAAAGCAGTATTACAAAGAGGATGCCAAGTACTAGAGTTTCCCATTTGACCCTAACCATTCATTCAGATCCATGTCAGCCAGGGGTGGTACACAAACGGACATGAGGAATATGTCCTCAGAACACTGCCAAACCCTCTTGTCTATAACCCCCACTGTTACCTCTGCTCTGAGATCAGAAGGAAATAGCAGGGATTCCCCTGCACATTGTTGCTTCTACAGTCCCCGGGAAATCAACAATTAAGTACTACCCTCATCATGCAGATGGGAAAGCTCACCACTTTCTGTGAGGCCATTTCACACTTTAAAAAAATGCATGTCTAAAGAATTCCCTAAGTATGCAAAGGCCACTGTCTGCTATGGGCCCTCTTTCACCTTCTTATTTTATTAGTCAGGATGAGAAAACTGAGCCTCCCCATTCTAGCTGCTGGGGACAAGCCACAGGCAGGGCCATCATCTTTCCCCCTTTTTTAATTTCTAGATGCATTTGGCTGCATACAGCTACAGAGCACTAAACTAGATTTAATCCAGCAAGGATTTTCTTTCCTAACTAGCTGTTGACCAGAAGAAAAAAATCTTAACATTCCATTCCACTGTGACGGATATATAAATATTCCAGATTCTTCAGTCCAAGTGGACTGTATTTAAGGCTTTAGCAGTACCATGAACAACAGCAGAAAGGAAAGGAAGGGAAAGGCAGAAGAAAAACATGCTCCCTTTCTGTGATTTTTCTCTCTTCCTGTGTGAGATTGGACAACAGCAACAGGAAATGCTCAGCTATGAACTTTACAAACCTAAAATCATGGAAAACATGGAAAAACATATTAAGTTTTTTTCATCTTAGAGGTTTTCCATGGCCTAACTAATACAAAATTTCTGTAGACCAGTCCTAAGATTCTAGCCATGACCAGCTTCCAATTTATTCATAAACTAATGACAGCTTTTTAAAAGTGTGACAGTTATACAAATGTATTTCAGGACACTTAATGAGCTACACTCAGCAAAAAAGAAAGGATTTAAAAGGCAAAATGCTCATTGTAGACAGAGGCATAATGACAGTTCCTGGTGTGACTTATACTCCCTAGGGAAAACAAGGTCTCCTCCACTAATTTTAGTCTCATTTTAGTTTAGTCTCAATAGGTGAAAGCCTGAACACATGCACATTTTGGTGCACAGAAAATTTTAAATGGGAACTGAAGAGGGAGCAGGATGGATGGCTTTCTACATAAGCAATGGCTATAGCAAGGAGAAAGACAAGCAGCATTTTGGAACGTTGGATTTTGTTACAGCTGTTGGTAGTATGTAGGGATTGGATCTGCCGCTCTCAAAATATAATATTCCAAGCTAGAAAGCTCAGACTTGGAAGGTGAACTAGGTAAAGAAGAGGGGATAGAATGTAACACTTAAATATCAAGGTTAATGATTGAAATTAGCCAAGTAACTAGTACACACTGGATTTACTCTAGTTTGTGGGAAACAATGTGGAACATTGAGAGCCAGTGTGTGTGTGAGTTTATCCACACAGTGAACAGGCCAAATAATTAATGTCAAGTATTCCTGCTGTTTGGTCTGCAAGAAGCAAACCTTCCTGAGGTTGGAGCTAGCCCTTTTTGAAGGAAAGGGAAGGGTTGGAATTCCGAGTGGAATCAACTTCCGACATCGGTATTACTCCCTCTCTGCAAAGGCAGCCTATGTTATTTTAGAAACCTGTCACACTGAGCTGCATGAAAGGGAAAAGGGAAGGGACACACTGATGGCATAGATGCAGATGCAACAGCAACATTGGCTTGATTCTCATCCTGTAATCAGAATGATGACATGGGCAAAATGCTTGTCTTGGCCAGGATTAAGTAATGTGAAATAGGATAAGCACTCCTCCTTGCCACGGTGGCAACATGCTCATTTAAGTGCCTGGTTTGTCTGTGAGTGTCTTCTGCCTTTTCTGCTCTGTGCCCTCTTATTATATTGCAACAAAAGTAGTCTTTAAGAGTATGTCTCCTCACAGTACCTGTGCAATTTTTTTTTGTTCAAAACTGGTGATGCTCTGCAGAATCAGCACGCCTTAGCATAAACATACATAGAATTGGGTTGTAAATTTAGTACTCCAAGAATGTCTCATGAAATCTACTGCTAAAATCAGTGGAGCTTACTTATTTCTAAGCTGCCATTTTATGATGGGCTCCAGCCAGAGAAGCCTGGCCTCCTCCTTTAAAAAGTTGTTCCACCTTTCAGCTTTAAAGTGCATGTGCTGTTTGATTACAGTTTTTCTGCACTTTCTATAAAATACATAGAAAATAAATGCCATCTTGAAAACAAGAGGAAAATTGCTAGAAAAATATTTATTTTTATATTCTCTTTTCTTATTTCCTGCGTGGCTTTATAGAACAGTTCCTCTGGAGCGAATCTGTAGAATTGGATTGGATAAAGAGGAGGAAGGTGATAATACCAGTGAAGAGGAATATGATGAAGATTCACCATTAGAACACCTTCATCTTGAATACAATTATATCAATACACGGGAGCTTTCACCATACGCTTTTTCATGCGTCAGATCTTATTCTAGTGTGGTTCTGAAACCCCAAAAGATCAAATAAAAACTGTTTTCTATCATAAAGCTATTTTTTATATGTAAATAATAAATTCAGAATATTTCTTCACCAGCAAATAAAAGCAGATCACATACTATGAAAGATGGCTTAGCACCCTTATTGCTCAATGAAGGGCTTCATTATTGTTAATGAAGGGCAAGATGTAACTATAGGAATGTCTCCATGAAAACAGGCAGTTTACATCACTAGACATATTAGACTTGCAGAATATTTTATACTCTAATTAACAAAAATGTCATATGCTAATATTCTTTCAAATGTCAATGTTATATGGTAGCACAATAAATTGAAGTTTACTGAACTTCCGATTAATTTCAAAGAGCATTCTTGATCAAATAATCATTATGCAATGAATTATAATACCATACATACTTTGAGAAGGTTGCTCAATGGAAAGATGCAGTTAAAAAATTCTCCTGAAAATTTATATAGTCACCAAAGTATTTAGGAGTAAAATTGTTCACTGTGTTTGGGGAATCTATCAGGCATCTGAAGCTTAAAACCATGCAGTATAGTGGTTAAGAGTGGGACTCAGGAGATCTAGATTCTAGTCCCCATTCAAGTCATGACTGCATGACTATCTGCCAGTCACAGACTCTCAGTCCAACCTACCTCACAGGATTGTTGTGAGGATAAGACTAAGAGAAGGAGAATCATGTGAGCCACCCTGAATTCCTTGAAAGGAAAAAAACGGCAGACATAAATATAAGCATAAAATTTATGTTTTCTTACTACTATACTGTTTTACAGCATGTCATTTGGATATAGTCAGAATTTGTACTAAAATGTTGCCAGAACTATAACGAATGCATTACAGTGATCAAAAAGCCATTTAACATTGCATAAATCTATTGAGAGAGAGCCACAGCTAAGGAAATAACAATCATTCTAAGATAAAATGTGGTATGTTTATTTGAGGAATTATCAGTTTGAAGACAGGTGCTGGTCTAAAGCAGGAGGTAAACAATTACCCCAAAAGCAAGGGAGGCAATCAACTGATCACAGAAGAGTAAGTCCATTTTGAAGAATCAGCAGCAAAGCCTAAACTAGTTTCTTCTGAAGCCAGTTCACCTGAGGACAGAAGTCAGATAATGGTCATATGTAGAGCTGCCATTACCACAGTTCTTTCCCAGACCACTCTTGTATTGTGGGCAGTTGTTAGGCAATTTTATCAAGCAGGTCAGAACAATGGCATTCAAATCAAAGAGAGATTTAGGGTATAATTCTATGCATGTTTACACAGCAAAATCCTAAAATTCCCAATATTTTGCTGTCAGCATGGCCAGGGAATGCTGAAAGTTGTGGGGCTTTTTTCTGTCAAAATATGCATAGGCTTGCACTCTTAGAGTCCATACAGCTATCAAAGTTATGTAACTATGTGTGAATTCAAAATGGATAAAACTGTCTTGAAGAAATCCTGTTAAACCACTCCCTAATAGAGTCTTTAAAAGAATACAATTGGCAGAAAACTCTACTTTGTGAGCTTATGTAGCTGACTTATGACATAACTGAGATTGTCATACTTTGGGCACATTGTAAGAAAGCAAAACTCCCTGGAAAAGACAATAATGCTAGGAAGAGCTGAAGGTAGAAGAAAAAGAAGACCAAACACAAAGTGGATTGACTACATAAAGGAAACCACATCCTTGAATTTAGAAGAGCTAAGCAGGACTATCACATTTGGAGGGCTTTCATTCACAGGGTCACCATAAGTCATAGATGACTTGACGGCAAATAAGAACAAGAAATGCAGCTGACCCTGATCCAGTCAGTCCATTGGTCCATGTAGTTCAGTAGTTCTGTTCTGACTGGCAATGGTTTAGTGGGGTCTCTGAAAGAGATCCCAGCCCTCCCGACTTTTAGCCCTAAGCCCTTCGGCATGCTAAACATATTATCTACCCCTAACTTATAGACCCTATCCATTGTGTTATGCTTCTTGATGATTATGTGTTGCAACAGAGAAAGAGTAGTGAATAAAGAAGAATGTGTCAGTGAATTTAATTAATTCATACTGTCCAATTCTGTGCAATTTGAATTTATCACAGGATAATGGAAATCAAAGTTTCTGTTCTGTATTAAAACTCATTAACAATTTTCATTTTATTTATTATATTTCTATACTTCCCAATTTCTAAACCTCTTTAGTTTACAAAGTCTGAAAACCTTAAAGCACAATATTCTGCAAAATGTAAAAACCATTTACATACAGATGTGGACAGACAACAAAATTTGAACAATCACTAATAAGAAATCTCATGACATAATTAAAAACCTCATCATATACATCAAATATGTCTACAAGTAAAAGTTCTTCTTATGATACTGGTAATAATGTTAGTGCCAGATAAGTCTCTCTAGAGAGACTCTTTCATAATCAGGGAGCCAGCACTAAGAAGGCACTCTCCATTATTGCCACCTTCAAAGCATCCCTTGCAGAAGGCACCTGGGGGAAGGTGCTAGTTGAGTCTTGTATATGGGGAGGCTTATGCCAGGGAAGCTGTTCCATCAGATACTTCAGTCTCAATCTACATAAAGCTTTATAGGATAAAAGCAGCACCCTGAGTTGGACTTAAAATAGTACAGGAAGCCAATGAAAGCAAGCCAGAATCAGTGTTATACATTTGATACTTCTTGTTTCTCCCAACAATATAGCTGCCATAGTCTGCACAAGTTTCAAAGGCCAGATAGATTGCACTGTAGTAATTTAACTTGGGGGTTTCTATAGAATAGATTACTAAAGACAAGTGAGGGAGGTTCCTAACCCACCAGCCAAAGCTGCTGGAGGGCACTGCATGGCTCTGAGGTCACCTGAGCGTCAAGTGACAAAAATGGCTCCCGGAGAACCCTAACTGCCTCACAGACAAGGCAGAAAGAGGAATGTTTTGTTTTTTGGATGCCATATGCTTACCAAATTTGTAGACAGGAGTCCTCCCATCTCACCCTAGACTACATTGTGGTGTTAAAACTTTCAGAAAACACACGTACATGTTTCACAGAGATAGAACGAGCACAACAGTTTATTTATGACTACATTCAGGTTTCTCTGAGGCAATTTAAAGCATGCTCACTGAAAAGCTGAATCAAAACCAATCTGTATTCACTGAGAAGATGAGAAAAATGCATTACATTACTTTGATGAAGCAACCGGATGAATTGTCCGTTAATTCCCATTCCAGATTTTTGAGACCATGGAAAGCTACCACAGAATGATAGTCATTCCAATATAAACAGCTGCAGAAACGATTGTTGAACTTATCATATATGCAGACTCTAAAAGGTTTGTGAGAGATATCAGTTTCACCTAGATGTGTATTCACGGGGTCTATTGTGGATGTTAATTCTTAAGAGGAAGTATAGATGGGTCTGCAGTCCTGTGAATTGGAATATATCATGCCACTAGCTCTTTTTCTAATAATGTGGCTTCAATATTCAAAGAATGAGCAGTGGTTGAAAGAAATTAAACTATCATCTGACATTTTACTTTGTCCATTTCTTCCACTGTGCAGCCAACACACTGCCAGCTAGGGTACCTGGCCCTTTGCTGCAAAGCAAGTATCAAGCCAAGACCATTATATACAAGAAGTTGCTCACTTTCATACTAGTTCAAGATACAATAAAATTTGTATTTCCTTCTCCTTATGCATTATGCTTAAATGAGGTACTTGATTTATAAGAACCAGGGCTTTTAAGAAAATATAGCCTTTCTTCTGCACCATTTGCCCAACCTAATGAGGACATTAATAGTTCCAATTAAATAGTTTAACTTGTGACACTACTAATCAAACATGT
Source organism: Varanus komodoensis (assembly GCF_004798865.1). Classification (NCBI taxonomy): domain Eukaryota; kingdom Metazoa; phylum Chordata; class Lepidosauria; order Squamata; family Varanidae; genus Varanus; species Varanus komodoensis. The sequence continues at coordinate 8,551,647 of NW_025336346.1, forward strand.
GAATAATCAAGCATTTTCCAAGTGTACTGTTGAAATGGTGGTATCCATCTTGCTTCTCCCAGTGAGAAAATTTAAAAAAACATGGTATTATAGATTGGAAAAAAAATATTTAGCCCTGAAATACTAATACTCATGGGCTCTCTCAATTCTTCCTCTACTGTTGTCAGTATTAGGTAGTAAGAATTCTGAGCACAGGATACTGTTCTTTAAAAGAAATCAGATAGCAATGCAGTGTGATCAGGGGAGAATTCAGCTGAGCAGGGAAAGAAATTAAACACACACAAGGATACACATGCACAGAGAGAGAGAGAGAGAGAGAGAGAGAGAGAGAGAGAGAGAGAGAGAGCGCGAGAGCGAGCGCGCGCGCGCGAGGGAAAGACAATGAAATATATTACAGGAAACATCATCAGGCTGTGAAAATAAAACACAAGCTTTTGGACTTGTCATAAAGGAAAGCATGATGATGGCAGCTTGCTTTGGTGGGCACAGAATAACTACTCAGGATTAAAACAATACTGGTGTGCTGGAGCATGCTGCATGATTGCTCCACTGCAAGTAGGCACAGTTAAGCACTGAGGGGCGCTCTATCTCTAGACTGTTTAATGTGTCACATCAATCAGGAATTCTGTCTGTTAGGACAGAATTGGAGCCCAGGTTTTCTCAATGGCTATTAATTATGAAGGCAGCATGTTACCTTTACTACCAGAGGCAACATGCATCTGTAAGTCAGTTGCCAAGGGTTCTACTGAGCTCCTACCACACTGGCATTTGGCTAAAGTCCCACATCTCAGCAGGAGCCATTGATGAGAGCTCAGCGGACTCATTCCTCTTCTTCACCATTGCATCCTGCTTGTTCATCTGCCTTTCATTCTAGTGATGCTAAGAAGGAGCTTTCTTGCCTGCTTTTCTCTGCAGGTGGCAGCAATGATATGGAAGAGGAGGAGCAATGGGAGCGGGTGACAATGGCCATGAGGATTTGACTCTCCCATTGCTTAAGAAACATTCAAATACATGGAGCTATTGGTGCTATTGCCCTCATGTCCTGCTTGTAGACTTTTTGTGGGCATATGGCTGGCCACTGCACAAACAGGATGATGGTCTTTGGTTGGTTTTTCCTATGCCCATGACATGTAGTATTGCTATTTGCTATAATATAGTACTGCATGTATTTGCTATTGTGTGTGTATGCCTACATGCATCATGACTTGGGTCTAGATAAGTGCTTGCAGGAATGATGGGCAGAGGGTGGCTTTCTCATCCCTTCTGTCTGAAAACTTCCCAGAAATGAGTGGGTTGAATGTGCAAACGAGGGACTGCTGAAAAGGAAGCAGACTAATTGGGACTTACATGGAACAAATTACTAGAGTCTAGAGGAAACATTCCATAGGATCTTTGTATTTTCGTCATAACTTATATTACTCAAGCCATTAGCCAGTCATTTCTCTACTACCATTTGGTAGAAAACATCGGTATAACGTAGATTGACTGCTATGGGCCTGTTCACTTATCACAATAAGCCATTCTGGGTTGATCAACTGATCATTAAGCTACAGTGCCAGTATCAGATAATCAGGTGTTCCTTGGCTTGTCATGTTTGCTACCTCCCCAACAGAATTATTTTCATCCTCTTACCTAAACATGGAGGGGAGTCTTTTACACAGGGGGCTAAGAGGAGAACCGCGGGCGCGCTCGGGGGGAGAGACTGGCATGATTGTGGGTGAGCTTGGAGGAGGGGGCGTGGGGTGCTTGGGGAGGGCGGTGGGCATGATCAGAGGGTGGCCGCAAGCGCGATTGGGGGCAGGCGCGATCAGGGGGAGGTGGGCACAAGCGGGATGGGGAGGAGAGTGATGTGGGTGCATACGTGTGGGGAGGTGGTGGGCACACATGCTCAGCAGCAGTTTGCTTGCTCAGAGATCGGTTAAAGTGGGGGGCGTCCTATACATGGGGGCATCTTATAGTAAAAAAATATGGTAGTTAGAAGGGGGATGCATCAATGGAGAAGACTTCAGCAAATGAAATCACAAGGGAAAGCTGGGGGTTGTTCACTGCTTTTACCAGTCAGGATTGTAGCCATTTTGAAGGAGCCATGAGCAACCCATGGTGCTGGAGCCATGTGCCACCACAAGCTACTTTGAAAACAATCCTCTGTGAACAACCCAGGAACACACCGTGGCTCTCAGTGTGCTTTGTCCATAGTTAACAATCTAACATGCCAAGTTCAGACAATATGGCAACCTATGATAAAACTGCCTTGGTTGACAACCTGGTGTGTATCTTGTGAAATTATGTAAATATTATTGCACAAAACTCTGGTGTGGAGAAAACTTTGTGCATGGAAAACAAAGTCTATTATTTCCAGAAAGACTGAGGTTCTTAAAAAAACAACTTAAGGAAGTGTGATCTAAGCTTTTGCTCCTTTAAATCCCACATGAAATTCCCTAAGGCAGTTGGATGGATTCTGAGTAATACAGCAGTCATCTTTCAGCTTTTTATTTAATATTCTTTAGAAAAAACTTTTTTTAAATAAATACAGTCATTTCTGTCCGGTAAAAGCAGTAAGTACTTACTAGATACTTGCAGACCAATGAATCTTTGGGGGTTGGTGTTTATTCAATATCTTTGAATATATTATGTAATCAGAGTTTAAATTCTTGTTGAATATATTTGGAAATATGCATAAACTCTCATCTCTCTTTATTTGGGTTATGAATCTTAATTTTATATGGAAAATGGTTGAAAGATTTAGAATTACTACAAAATCTTAAGAATAAAAGATTTTGTAATAAAAAGATAATATATTTAGGGTGCAATCCTATGGCTCCCCACATCATCTGTGAAGTCCCAGTAGAAATAATTCTTACAACTGAGGGCTATAAAGACTAAGGATATTCCAAGAATTAATAATGGGACTGGAACTTTGTAACTCTTTCATAAAAGATCTGGAGTTATGGAGAAGCAGTGAAGTGGCAAGCTTGCAGAGACCATTCAGGTGGTTCAGGATAATTACAATAAAAGTGCACTGTGAAATGTTTCAAAAGGATTTCTCTAAAATGTGTAAATGGGAAACAAAAATTGAAAATGATTCAACGTGAGTATTAAAGTGATCAATACTATGGCAAAAAAGACTTACCCTTCATGAGTATTCAAACAAGTCTCCGAAAGGGTGAAAACAATTACCCACCATATTCAATGCTGGTAAAAATCTGGAAATTTTTGTATGTTTGATACTGTATTGTATTGAACGTTTGGTATCTTATTGTGTTGGAGAAGGTATAGAAAAGGGCAACCAAAACTATCAGGTGGCTGAACAGTTCCTCTAAGAGGAAATATTAAAATGTAAAGCTGTTTTTAGGTTAGAAAGAAAATGAATAAGAAATGATAGAGGTTTATACAGTTATGTATGGTTTGAAGAAAGTATACCCAGGTTTTTCAAAATCTTTATATTAATTTATATTAAATTATATATATTGGTATGCAATCCACAACTATGCTTTCTTGAATTTTTGATATTTTTTTTTTTTTGCTGTAACACAATTAGGCGGCATACAAATGTTTTAAATAAATAAATAATCTACTTTTCAGTGGCATTTTTATTGCTAAAATTGACTTGGTAACAATCATAATTCACAAGTGATGATCTAGCTTCTAAATCTTAAACAGCAAAAGAAATGTTGTTTTCTATATAAGTGGTTTCATTCAACTGATACAGGAGACTTATACATTAGAAACAATAATGCCATCTAACTATGCAGAAGAGGGTTTTTTAAAGCAATTTTTTTAAAAAAAAGTTTTTAAAGTTGCTGCATTTTTAGACACCTATGAACCACAATGTATTAACAGGTCTGGTAATTCGGTAAGAACCATCCGCCAGTTTGGATGTAATAGACCCATTTTTCAGCTTGAAAAAGTTTGAATACCTACTGGTAATAAAACACTGATTATTATTTATGTTTTGAAGAAAATAACAAGAACTTTATTTTGTATTTAAGATGCTCCAATGTCATTTAAATGAAACATCAGCTACCAATTCTGAAATAAATACGTCATGGATACAAGCATTCTGAACAGATTTAAACAGCAGTGAGAATACAATAATCCCTTTAGAGTTATGTGATAAATGTACCTGTCTCAAAAACTAGCATACAGCAATTCATAATGCAGTACAAGTTATTATGAAATGATACAGAATACATTGGCCTTTACAACTGAGTCTTGGAATTGTAGAGAACCATTCTTTGAAGTCTGTGGTAGGCGAAACGTGGCAATCAGACTGTCAAGACAGATGGGCTCTTAATTAATGTGCTCTTATCAACCCAATGATTGAGTGTTACTTGGTTATTGATATGGTTGCACACCCCTTCAAAGTTTGTTTGTTTGTTTGTTTAAAACATTTCTATGCTTCCCCCATCGCAACAAAGCCTCGGGGAGGCTCACAGCATAATTAAAACATATAAATAACATATTAATACAATTTGAGATTAAAAAGCCCGGTTGCATCTCAGCTTAAAAATTTAAAATCCTACAAATACCATAATAAGTTAACAATTAAAATAAGTTTTAAATAAAAAGGTCTTGGCCTGGTGCCGAAGAACAAATAGCGACGGCGCCAGGCGGACCTCTCTGTAAGTTTCTGCTTACACTTGGGGGAATTGCTGCATCTAGTTTTGCTCCTGGATGCTCAGGTGTCAGCTAGGTCCAGGACTGCTTTTGTTCTTCTCAAGCAGTCAGAGTTGGCTAAAATTATATTTGCAATACTATAATTTTAGGATGTTATTCTTTTGCTATACAGGCTGCACTGGTTGCCCACATATCTCTGGGCATTGTTCAAAATACTGCGCTTCTTTTAATCCCTTAAACATCCTGGGACAAAGTTAGCTAAACAACTGCCTCCTTCCATATGGGTATGGCTGCTTTCTATGATCACTTGGCAAAGTCTTTTTGTGTTTTCTGAATTATAATTGGTGTTGATGCAGAAGAGGGACATATTTTCTGTAATGGAACTCAGGATCTAGAATTCACAGCACTGAGAGGTGAAGGTATCACCTTAATGGTGTTCTGGTGACATATGAAAATTATTTTCCAGTCATATTTTAATCATTTTGTTGTTTAATAATTTTAAGGTTTGGCTTCTGAGTTATTTATCAGAAATCTATCACTGCTTTTTCATCAGTATTGCTATTGTTATTGCTTTTAAATTGTTTTTATATTTTGTTAGTTGCTTTGGCATCTCCATTTTGGAGGTGAAAAGTGGAATACAAGTTCACAAAAAATCCTAATATATAAACTGAGAATGAGGAAGACTTGAGGTCACTCATGGGACTGTATGTTTCTGCTGCTGCTAAAGTCAGATCTTACCAGCTTTGGGTTACTGAGCTCAAGGCTCCCTGTGGAGAAGAGACAACATTCAAGTGTACTGTTTTAGTTTGATCTAAAACATGAGGAAAGTAAATGAAAAGTTAAGAGGATAAAAATAAAGTACAGAAACTGCAGCCAATGTTTCTGCCTACTTCCATTTTGCATATTACATTATACATGTGATTGATAACATTTACAATTATGTTGGCTAATTTTCCCACAAAAGTATAAATATTTGTAGGCCTGATTTAAAAAGTAATGCAGAACACTGTATTTTCAGTAAATTACAACTTGTGGATTACAGATTTCCTAACCAAATGATATTTTAGACTTTCATTTCCTAAGAGGTGATTAGATGGTTTATAACTTAACCATTATTATGTGACAACATAAATAAAAGTCAGTTACAAGCTAATACATGGTTTCAATAAGAAAATAAAGTCTCAAAATAGTACTATTTACTTAGTTCATATATGCATTATGTATGTTTAGCTTTTATGCTGGCTAGCAGAGAGGAAAGTGTAAGAGACTAAGATAACCTTTGTTCTTTCAAGAATCACATAACTGTTAGGCTTTGATTTTTAGATAGCTTTTGTAAAACAACAGGGGATTTTTCCAGGCTATGCAAGCATAAAAAAGAATTGACCATTGTCTTTTAAATTACAGCTCAACCACAAGAGAAAAGCAGGTCTAATGTTTTGGGAAGCCCACCATTTTAATTCTTCCACACTTTCTCGAATTGAAAGAATAATGCTCCAGAATGATGGGCTGCTGGATCCCCAGAAATAATGTGGGGAATCAGGATGGTGGATGAGAATTCTAGACGATTTTGGAGGACTCCATTTACTGCCTATTTGCCACTGGGCCAGATTACAAAGTTGGTACTAGTATTCAAAGAGCTATACATTTTGAGAAACCTGAGACATCATCTCCTTTGTCAAGCTGCCTGCACACCAAGGTCATTAGATGGCATACTCCAGGTGGCCCAATTGGAGTCAACCTGGAAAAAAAGCCTTCAGTGTGGTTTCTGTGGACCTTCCTGCCTCTGGAGGTCAGGTCAGCACCAACGTTGTATTTTTTCCAGTGCTTCCTAAAATGACCTTCATTTCAAGAAGACTTCTTTGGCTGAACAGCTACTGTTTATTTTTTATATTCTATTCTTAATTTTGTATATTTTTATCCTTTTTGTTCATCATTCCAGAATGTGCCTAGATGAGTAGTATATCAGTATTATAATCAAATAAATCAAATTATAAATATTTTTCCATTTGAAGCTGACAGTAGGCAGCGGGGGAATGAGTGGTTGGTTCCACCAAGTTTGGAGTTGAGCTGCCACCACATGGGCAGCAGCCTGTGCAGAACCCTCTTCTGCTGCTAAAAGGCCCATCTGAGGAGGTGTCCATAGTTCTATTTCATTAACACCAGGCTGGTATGCCTTCTTATACCTTTGGATATGTGGTTTATTTCTCAGGTAGTCCAACTTATTCTTGTATTTACTATTTGAATGAAGAGAGTGCTTTCTAATATCTTGTTGATCCATGAAAAGCTCCTGCCAAGCACAACCATTTGATAGTTGATTTTTTAAAAAAATAATTTCCATTAGCTCAGTAAATATGCTTTAAGAAGATACAGTATGAAACCTGTGCAAAAACATACAAAGGCTTAGAGCAAAAGGTAGTCTTCCATTATGCTTCCGCAGAACCTAAAGTGACTGATCCTGCATAATCTTGGGACCTAACAATCTGTGCAACTTGAGTCCTGCATTGAGCAAGTGGTTGGACCCGCTGGCCTGCTGGGCACCTTCCAACTGTATGATTCTATGATTCATTAGTGGAAAGCCTCTTCCATACAGAGGAGGGATTTTTTAAACTTAGCAGAAGAACACTGTGAGGAAAAAGGTGACTCAAATATCAAGAAACAATTCTACTTTCAGAATAATGCATGTTCCACAAGCTCTCTCTCAAGATCTTTTCATACCCTATTAAAGCATAAGTTTTATAGGCTACTACATTTCTGTTTTCCCTTCCCCCCACTTTTTTTCTCATACCATAATTCAACTGCAAGTACACTGAAGCACTGCACTGCAAGTATTTACACAAGTGTTTCAGAACAGGACTAATATATTTTCTCCTTCTGCTTCTTTATAAATCTCAGAAAGCATGACTGGCCTTTTTGATGGAACTTTATCTTCTTGTCATCTACCATACTATTTATAGTTAGCTTTTATATCCAATGTTTAAAAATCAACAGAACAGCCATCTGAACAGTGTACTAAGGGAAAGGATAGTTTGGTGAAACAACTGGATAAAGCACTAAAAGGCCTAATTTAAGCATAATTCTAAGCAATGAAACCGCATCTCAAAAGAGCCACATAAATTCTCGTTCACCCTTGGACAAACTTTTGCAGGAACACTAGATCAGTGGAATTAGTAGAACATATGGTTTCATATTAAGAAGCCACTGGAACATGGTTACATATGAGGACTAGACAGACACTTTAACAAGTAATGAGATTTACCTTTAGCCAGACATTTTAAAACAGCTTTTACCATGCTAATGTCACTCCAGAGGAAGTTTTCAAATTTTCCACAAAGATGCTAAAAAGAATTACATATTTGAATCTGGGTGCCAACGTAAGATCAGTAACTGATATTTTAAGTGTGAGAGCATTCCTTTCTGAAATTAGATTATTTTCTCCTGTGTATTTGAATAATATTTGAAATTATATCATATTTTCCCTATTAAACACATGTTTCTTACAAAACTAAGCAATTATAGCTTTGAAGCAAGAAACTATAAAGTCAAGAGGATTATGCTCAAAGACATAACTGCCAGAAAAATATTGTCAGGAGGAGTTGTTACATCTCTGCAGACAGTGTGGGCTATTCAACTTTTATTACAAAACTCAGTGGTGGCTATTGGTTTACATGGCTTTTTTAGCCATGAACTAGCCATTCTGGGCTTCATAGAGGCATCTCATTGGCTACCGGCAGCTGATGTATACCAGAACTTTGGTCTGGTCCAGAAGGGTTCTTCTTACATTCTGAATTCATGGAAAATCACATGATAAATCCATTAACCACAGTAGCTTTCTAGAACTACAGTATTCAAAGGCAGTACACATTTTATGCAGGGGATAATGCTAGAGTGTGTAGTTATATCACTGTGAGTATCTAGATGGCCACTGACAGGGAGGGAACAATGGACGAAATGGATCCTCGGTTTCATCAAAGAAGGCTATTGATTACATATGTATTACTGGCACTCTAGAAACAGCAAATAATCTTGTGGAACTTTAAAAACCTACCATGTTTATTCTGGCATTTCTTTCACTTCATCAGCTGCATGGTGTATTTTGGGGAGCTACAGGTTTTTAATGTGGTAAATATGGGGTTGAGTTATGAACAGTAAAGCCAAAATAACATGCAATGCAGAAACTACTGGTGCTGAAAAGTGTATCACTAACTGCCATCATTTATAATACAGCTGTTGCTAATAACAAACATCCTGGCACTAGATAATGAACATATAGAGCCTGTTTGCACTTTGTAACAGCCCAACACAGTTCAAATTTATCCCCAGAGCCTGTCATCTAGTGCAGGCACTCCTCAGCACCATTTCTGCGTGGCACCCAGCTTGTTGTGTCATGGAAACCCAGGCAACAAGGTTTGCCTGTGAGTAAGACAAATAACCTTAAAACAAGCCATTGTCTTTATGTGATAAAAATCCATTTCAGTTCAATCCTCTGGAAATAAAATTAAACCTGAGATAAATTTGTACTTGGCAGTTTCTCATTCTAATCTAATTCTGTGAAGTTCCCTTTGTCCACAGTGGCAACTTTAAGATCTGTGATAGAATGCTCTGGACAGCTGAAGAGCTCTCCTGCTGAACATTGACAGTTCTGATATTCTTTTTCACATTCTTTTCCAAAGAGATTGCGGTATTTGCCTTACATAGAATGTATAAGGGTAATTCCACATTCTGGTAACTTCCCAGTTGGATTATTGCAATGCGCCCTACATGGGGCTGCCCTTGAAAACAGTCTGGATACTTCAATTGGTACAAAACAGAGCTGCCAAGACTCCTAAGGGGGTGGGGGTGGTCATTATTCTTATATAATGCCGGTCCTCTACCAGCTATACTGGCTTCTGATTGAAGTCCAGGCCCAATTTAGGGTACTGTGCTATCCTATAAAGCCCTAAACAGCTTGGGACCAGGATACCTGAAGTAATGTCTTCTTTATATGCCCTCACGCTCCTTAAAATTGGCAGGAGAGGCCCTGCTCCAGGAACCCTCCCCAAAGGAGGTAAAGAGGATGTCTACCCAGAGGAGGGCCTTCTCTGTGGTGGCACCCAGACTGTGGAGAGGTTTGGAGCCAGGTAAAAACCTTTTTATTCACCCATCTTTTTCAACATTAAGGGATTTTAAATGGTTTTAACAGTCGCATTTTGTTTTTGTTTTGGTGGGTTTATGAATGCTATTGTTTTGTTATTTATTGTCTTAATCATTGTAATTATTATTGTTTTATTGAAATTATTATTATTGTAATTATGACTGTTTTTAATTATTGTAAGCTATCCTGAGACATTTTCCACATTGGATGGGGTAAAAATGTTTCAAATAAATAAATAAAGCTGACTGTAGATAGAATATAGCACATTGAAAGATGAAAAAGTGAATAAGCTGCTAATGCTATAAGTAACATTATTAGCTTGTAAGAAAGTGTTTTTAGGGTAGATATAAGGGAAAAAGTTTCTCTTTGAATTTGTTCTAGGGGCCGATCCCTGTATTCGTTTCCTTGTTATGGATCTTGTATGACAAGAATTGGAGAGTGGGGCTGTCTGTACCATTTAAGGCCAGTGAGAGGCAAATATGACATATGGAGAAGAGTCAGGTGCCTCAGGACAGGAAGCATTTGCTTTATAATGGTGAAATATTATTCTTCTTCAAAGCAACAGTGTTAACCAAAACATAGTACTGAAAATAACGGTTCGACAGGCTTGTGAGTAGGATCCTACCTAGACCAGCAGTTAGTCATAGCATCAAATACAACCATGAAGAAGCATGAGAACACACCTTGTATCCAGAAATCTCATAAGTACGTATACACCAAGCAATCCACAACAGCAAGCCTTGCTTTCAGAAACAGTTTAAAATTCTAAATACGTATATTTCTCATCTGAATGCAAGAATCTTGGGAGGTGAGGTATGGAATCATATGGCTGGCCTTCCATACTTTCTGGTCATCTAACACAGTATGCTAAAATATCTCAATATAAATACTTCATTCTTTCAATATTTTTTAAAAGCACTGAAACACTGATGAAAAAGTTATAGTATGTAAGCCAAATCTTCTGAAACAAGTTTAAGTATATCTGAATACATTTATGAATAAAGAGATATTAAAGCTTCTGTGCCCCATGTGTGGCTATGTAAATATTTATATAAATAAAATGTGCTTGTGCTAGTCTACAAATGGTGAAAGATCAAACATAACCACAGAACTGGAATAATGAATTTTCCATAACGAAGAAGCACAATGTGCTCCTGTTTTAAAGAAGCCAGACTATACTAAAGCCAAAATATATAACTTGAAGACTATGTCATATATGAAAACATCTTGGCCTAGCTCCAGAAACAGAGAATTTGTACTTTCAAGTTGTACTACATTCACAAAACATTGGAAAAATAGCAGGGAAAAATGCTTCATAAGGTGTTCATACAAAAGTATCCTTTTAAAAATGGAATCCAAATGTTACCTGAGTGTTTAAAGAAAAGGGACAAAAATATACTTAAATATTTTAGAGGTGTTTAACAGGGCTAATTATATTGTAATTTTGACAGGCATCCTAAATATCTATTGCTATCTATTGACAATTTATTATTGCATAATCCAGTGGTATTTCCATTAAAGGCCTGATTAGACAATAAACGTTACAGGCTGCATAGAGCATGATTTATAAAGCCAGGAATGAGCATTAGGTTTGAGTTATGCTCCCTTACCCCTCCCTTCATTAATCAAATTGGCACAGAGATTCTGACCTGTTTTAAATGAGAGTAGCCTATTACATTCAAAAGGGGGTGCTCTGGTTTAATGGCTTATCTAACCAGGATATTAAGCAAGGATATGAGTCCTATTTGTTCCCAGGTTAATAAACTAGATCAAATATTTTAAATCAGTGCTAATGTTCTGAATTAATTAACTAAATTGATTAGTTTAGCTTAAATATTATATTTATTCAGCTAGAATCAGCATGTAGTAACAGGTGTTATAGCCTGAGCATACCCAAGGAGACATACCCACAGTTCTTAGAGAAGTGACTGCTTTACAAAAGGATTGAGTTTTCCCTTTCTGCTTTTTACATGAAAATAACCCTTCAATACTATTCAAGTTATGAAAAGACCATTGTGACCTCTGATAATATGCTAATTTTAAAACATGACTGTACTGTATAGTTATTGGATCAAAGTAACAGATTTTTTTAATGTTACATGATTAATATATGGTAGCTTTAAATTTAAAAAAAATCAAGGATACTCCTTATTGAAAGTCTATTACCAAAGCCAAGTAAAAATACTGTGTGATAGTTTATTCTTTTGCTGAAATGACATATAAAAGTTTATTATGTACAGTTACTAATTTTACAAAGCATAGTTCAAAACTAAACCCTATGTTGTCAGTCTCTTCCATTAGAAGGATTTATTGCATAGGTTGTTCATGTCTCTATTTTAAAGCAAGTTTTGAAATGCAGTGCTCATTAAACAGATAAACAGCTGTGCCATGAAACCTGATGCTGAATATTTGCACTGTTATATATATAATAGGGATAAGTATAATAGGATAATGATTCAGTTAAAGATCTGCAATCTTGAATTTAAGACATGGAACTTCCATTCCAGATGAACAGATTGGGCTACTTGTTCTGGTCTACATAAGTTCATTTAACATTTTATCTCAATGTTCAAATTTAACCATGACAAGATACACATTTTGGTTCTTGATTTAGCAGAGAACCACACTGCAGAATTTGGATAAGTGCAAAATCCAAAGGCTACGTGCATTCTAAACTCCATATCAATTAGTCTGAAAGGTGCAGAACAATCCTCCCTGAAACAAAATGTTCCACAGTGAATCTGCAAGACCCTTTCCTTTGTTTCCCCTCTGCCCATGTATGACCATGTCTGCCCATGTCCCTCTGTTCTCTGTTTCTTGGAGACTTGGACTAGTCCCATTAAAAAGCATGCCCACATCCTTGGGCAAACTGAGTGCGATGCTTGAGCGCTCCCTTTTGAATACAAGACCTCCTACCCTTATGATATCACAATCTGCTTTAGAGTATTCAAGTTTAAAAGGGTTTTCTATGGGCATGACAGTGAGTGCTGTTCTAGAAACACATGTTCCAACCCTCCTTTTGAGTATACAGATTTAGTTGACCAGTTCTTATGATCTTGGACAGTAAGCTTTAAAAAAACTGATGGAGATCATGTCATGGTGGCCTCAACAATCTAATTCAGTCTTATGTTCCGACTTCTTTCTAATTGTCTTGTGGTGGTCTTTTAGTATCAGTGCCTAACAGTGGTGTTGTTTTTCCAGACACTGGAAATTGCATTAGCTTATGCAAATTATGCAAATTGACCTAGGGTACTTGCACTGAAAAAGTTTCAGTAGGCACTGCCACTAGAAAGTGACTTCTCATATTTTCTGAATATAAATAAACAACAGAACTTTTAAAAAGTATCCATTATTGTCTTTATCCCTCCTCATTCGCATGATTATTTGACCTGAAGTATTGGAAAGGAAAAATTAAATCCCATTCAGTGTGATTTAAATGTTATATTGTGTAGCCCTTTTTATTGGAATCCTTGTAAAAAATATCATGTACTTCCTCCTCATACATTAATTAAAAGAAAGAAGTCAAGATACTGAAACCTTAATAGACTAATACAGTCTTCAACAACCTGCTACCCTCCAGATATGTTGGGCTATGACACTGAGCAACGTTCAGCCAGCATGGCTGGTTGGCAGCTGACAATTCTTGCCCAACAGATCTGGAGGGGGATGCTGCAAGTAGCAGACAAATACATCTGGGGGACACCAGTTGTGGAAGACCACACTAATTAATTAAAGAAACCCAAAGAACTGTACATGATATGCTAACAACTAGTCACTCATGTCAGTATTCCACTCTCTTCCATGATGATTGCTGAGGCATCTTCAGTTTTACTATATCTACTCATTAGTTACCTTGAGCCATATTTCAATGACATGTATGTATTCCCTCACACATGTAATATCAATTACAACTTCAAACCTGCAAAGCTTGCCTAATGACTTATTTGCAGTTGGCATATAGTCATTGCTAATAATGAAGTTGTTGTTGTTGTTGTTGTTGTTGTTGTTGTTATTATTATTATTATTATAGCATTTCTATGCTGCCCCTTGCCGAAACCTCGGGGCGGCTTACAACATGATAAAATACATTGAAATACAATAGTACATAATAAATTACCATTAAATATAAAAATACAAAGAGATTGTGTGTGTGTGTAAAAATAAAGCACTGGAAATTCTTCTGTTTTGTAAAATGTTTTGCTACAATTCATTGTGTCCTGCTTCATTTAGTTGAATAAAGAACTATATTTAGTACATAACTTTTAATTAGGCACATTTTACAGGGAAGGCATGTCTGACAACTCAATATGCTTCCCAGTAGGCATTCACTGTTTGCTTGAGAGGCACAGCAGTAGTTTTTAAAATAAATATAAGATTATATTGAGACACAGTACATCATTTGCTTATTTACATATCCTTTCCCTTGGCACTATTGCTACTCCCCTAAACAGGATCTGTATTTCAAAGAAGTTGCCAGTTTTTGATTATTTTTTGCATATAGATGTATGTAAGAAATGATTTGTTGCAGTGTTTTTATGAGGTGTGTATTTGTATATCAGAAATGGACTTGAATGAACCATATGGGGCTTGCATTGGCTTTATGCCATCCATTATTAAAGCTTCAAATTTAACCACAACTTTTGCTTAGGCGTCTGGAGTTAAGCTAGAAGTTTTGGCCAAGATACAGGCAGTGATGAAAAACACATGAGTAGTAACAAGTTTTTTTTGACATCATTCTTCAGTACTCAAGATAGACTAATCCACAGAAGCAGTTTATTCAAGTATCACTCAGAGTGCCAGGGGGAGCAGGAACTTTAAAGTGATTTCTACCTTGTTCTTATTTACTGTTAATTTTACAGGCTTAAATCTGAGTTCTGTATAGTAAGGAACTGGAAATAAATTTCTCAGGTGGAATACTGTATTTAGGAGCACTTTACAAACTTGCAAGGTATGTTTTTTTAAACTTTTCATCAACATATCATTGTTGTAATTTAGAACATGCTTTTATCAGTAATAACCTAACTAGCTAATGTTCAGTGTTTTAAATTAAATATTAGACGACTATGCATTGTAGTTAAAATGTTTTTAGAGTGTGAACAAGAAAGAAAAAACAAACTGTACCCTCTGAACTGGTATGTCCTAGAATATTTATACTTTAGTATGAAAGAAAAGGAATGATCCAATAGTACAATTCTATGCATGTCTATTCAGAGATATCCTATTAAATTCAATGTTTTTCCTTCAGGTAAGTGCATACAGAATTGCAGACTTACTGATATTTTTAAATTGCCAAGTTTCCAGGAATTCACAACTCAAACAAATTTGAATCCTACCACAAAGCAAAACAATATTTGAAAACAGAAAACAAAACAAAACAATTTACTGCCTGACAAAATGTCATGGAAGCAGTACAGAGTGTATCATCTTTGATGTTTTGAACAGATGAAGTTAATTAATTCCTTCAAAGGGGAAAAAAGTCTCTGCATTTAAACCAATGTTTGAACTTGTAGTGCTATGCAATTAGCATTTTTAGAGTTCTATTCACCTTTGTGCCTTGGAAGCTAATGATTTTATCTGTTATTCTGTATGATTTTTAAAAATACAACACTGTAGAAGTTTTTAAGGGATACAGTATTAATGCTCAGTAGATGCTGAACTACTTACAAATTCACTGGTTGGGGTTCCTATTTCCTTCTATAGAGTCAGTTTTTGTGCAGGGCAATGATTTGAGGTTACTAGCAAACACAAGGTTTCCCCATGCCTCTCCACAAGGAAGCCAGCATTTCCTTGTTGGCAGAGTGCTTTGGTGACCACATTGTGTGCACCCAGCTTCAGACTGGTGGTAAACTTGCCTCTTTACCTTTTAAATCCCCTGTGTGAAAATCCTTTATTCTCTATTATTAAAATAGATACTATGTATGGCCAAATTCTGGTTCTGTCCAATGGTTCTCCAACAGGAACAGAATAAAACTTCTGTTTATTGATGGGCTTTTCATCTAATGAAGGGCTCTACTAGGGGAACAGAGGATCATTTTTGCTCACTTTTCCTTCACTCAGCAGCTCTTGTGCCATCTTTCCCATTGTTCTAGAAGATTGCCCCAACCTTCTGGAATAGGTTGCTGATGGGGATGGGGGGGGAGGCAGAAGGGGAATCAGTGAAAGTTGCCCCCTCCTCTGTAGAGCAGCTGGATTAAACCCTCTGTAATTAGCATTTTGTCAGTAGGCAAGTATGGTGATATTACATATAATCCTAATGACTGGTAATCAGTTATGTTAATTTAGGTGAAATACTTCATACTGCTTTTTAAAATTTTCACCTGAAATAGTGCAGCATAGCACATGGTTTGTTTATAAGTTAATTATAAGTTCTGCAGCTCATTAAATACATGTTTTCTGACATGCAACTTTAAAATATAACTTATAATGAATTGTGTTGCCTTTTGTACTAAATATTAATATGGAGAAATTGCCTGTGCTGTGACCCTGTTGGAACTTGGTAGAATACCTTGCAATATCTCAGTTTTAAAAAAATCTAGTTTACAGGATGATAAACTTGGCACGACTTGACATAACCCCAGCTAAACAATAAGACTACTGGGTGGAATGCAATGTTACATGAGTGGACTCATGCAATACAGTAATGTAGAGTAATGCATGTTGAGATCAAAAAATTCCAACTTCAAATATACAGCACAGGGATCTAAGCCAGCAGTGACTGAGCAAGAAAGGGATCTTGGGGTAGTGGTGACAGCTTGATAAAAATGTTAGCCCACTGCTCAGCTGAAGAAGGCAAACTCCATACTAGGCACAATTAGGCACAGAATGTGAAACAGAACTGACAAAATCTTACTTCCCTTATACAAATATTTGGTGCAACTCCACGTGGAATACTGTGACCAGTATTCTGATCACCTTACCTGAAAAAGGACATTACTGAGTTGGAAAAAGTAGAGAAGGGCAACACAAGCACTCAGGGGGCTGGAGCAGCTCCCCTATGAAGAGCATCTACAACAGCTGGGACAGCTTAGAAAAATGGTAAGGGGAGACATGAGAGACTTGTTTAAAAGTTTGTGTGGTGTGGAGAAAGTGGAGAGGGAAACTATTTTTTTTCCTCTCTCCCATAACACTTGAACCCAGGGTCATCCCATGAAGCTCACCAGTGAGAAGTTTAGGACAGTTACAAGGTAATACTTCTTCACATAGCATTTTGTTAAACTATGGAATTTGCTGCCATGGGAAGTGGTGATGGCTGCCAGTCTTGATGGCTTTAAAAGGGGATTGGGCAGATTTATGAAAGAGGAGTCTATCGGTGGCTACTAGCCTTGCTGGTTATGTGCCAACTCCACTATTAGAGCTGGTGTGTCTCTATACACCAGTTGCTGAGGAGATTCAGCTGGAGGAGGTCTTGCACTCATCTGAGTTGAGGGATCCTGTGGATTTGCCATGATGTGTATAGAGTGCAGGACTAGATGGACTTTGGGTCTGATCCAGCATAGCTTTTCTTATGTTCTTAGGAGCTCCTTTTCCACTTCTTCCTCTGTAGTCCCTGTATATGCCCCAGCCACTCTCCAATGGGTCTCCCTGTCCTCTGGACCAGATACAGGAGGTACATGCAAGGAAGAAGAGGGGAATATGAAGGGTACCATTGGATACTGCTAGATGTCTTGTAAAAATTACTCATGTATGTTTAAAGAGAAAAAGTATGCTTAAAAGACCTTCTCCTGAACTCAGTGGGACATTCTTTTAAGCAGACATGCATAGGGTTTTACTGTCAGACAACATCTCACATTTTCCATGCATTCCATTTGATTTGCCTTTCTAAATGCTCTATTGTGGGGTTTTTTTTGGTTTGCACATGTAAAACTGTTGCTTGACAGTGGTTTCTGAGATACTATAAATATACACCTGAAAATATATGTGACTGCAACAAGTAAACACTTTCCACTGATTCACACATCATGCTCATCAAGCAGTATATTTTAAATGTCCTTGTGAAGTGTACACACAGTGGCAAATTTGGGTTTGCATTACGAAATTGCTCTAAGGCAAATGGAACGATATAATTGCTTAAGGAGAAAACCAGGCAATAACAACGGTGGCCAGAGGCATTTTCCAGCAAGGAAAAACGAACACCATCTCTTTCGGATACAGATAAAAGCCCCCTATTCATGTTCCAAATGTGAAGGAGGAGCCATGTAATAGAAGGAAAATGTTATTGACGTGACCCAGTGGATGGCATAGAGGGAAATCTGCACGTGTAGGCTTTCCCCTTGCAGATGCCTATGTGGAGCTCAGGCTGGACAAAGCACTGCGACCTTGTTGCTCCTTTAGTGTGTGCCCCCCCCCCCCTTCAAGCACACCATGTATGTGTGGGAATATCTATCTTGCATATCTACTGTGTCTTTGTATACTGTACTCTATAAACCCACTGAAATTAATGCTGGCCAGCCTTAACCAATATAGTGCCTTTTGGATGATTCCTATCATTCCTGAATATGGCTATGTTGGCTGGTGCTGACAGGAGTTGGAGTCCAAAGCATACAGTATTAGGCAAGACTGCTGTAGGCTAGAGGTTAAATATTCTGTAGCCTCAAGTCAAAACATAAGTCTAAGAACATTTTCAAAGGAGGTCACTAATACTGACAGCAGAAGCTGTTCATTCAGCTGTTTGCCCTTCTTACCTGTTCAACTGTAAAAGAGACAGTAAAGAGGAAATGCTCCAGGCCAAAATGTTTGTTTTATATATTCTCACATTTGTCCTATTCTGCCAAATATATATAATTCCACAGAAATAAATAACAGTTCCTTCACGGTAAGAAGTGAAATGATGGATTAAAAAAAGTGTTGAGCTTACTTAACATAGTTGTATCTAAGCAACTGAACTATGGTCCTGAAAACTTAGTAACACATGCGTCAGTCCTAAAAGTGACTCAGTATTCTTTGTTGTGTTGCCTAACTATGGACATGAATCAACAGGATACACATTTCCATGAATGAGTTAATTCTAAACACAACCAAATGCAGTAATGCGGGAGAGTGGTGTACACTCTTGCCAGAGGGGCAAGCCTGATGCAGTGCAGGAGGCCTGAATCGCCCTTTCAGTTTTTACTGAACTGGTTTAGCAGACGCTTTGCACACCTTCAGTGCTATACTCCATCTCAAGCAACAACGTACTCCGGCTGCTGTCTGGTTAACAGTTACAGGGTGCTGCTGAGGTGCTGAACAACTATCTGGATCCAGCAGCAGAGCTCTGTTTCCAATATTACTTTTAAAGTGCATGTACATGCTTTAAGATATGTACATATAGAATACATGAAAGATATCTATAGTGTATCAAGGAATGTGGTCTTGAGTTTTGCCAATTGCAGCTCATCCCATATCTGAAACAGCTATGTTTGCCTCTCTAAAACACAGGTGTATACTCATGAACTTCCAAAGATTCAGAGACCAATTTAATTTTCCTGACTTTTAAGCTAATCTTATTTGAAATTTTAAATAATTCTGTATTAGAACTACACTAGCTATCAAGAGGTATAGAATTCAAGATACAATCTCTGCCACCTTGAAATGTCACACCTACTATCTTATTTCTCACTGTGTTCCTCCAAATCCCAATATCTTAACCATGGCTCACTTTAGATTTATGCATTATATATTATATTTTATCATGTTGTAAGCCGCCCCGAGGTTTCGGCAAGGGGCGGCATAGAAATGTTATTATAATAATAATAATAATAATAATAATAATAATAATAATAATAATAATAATTCTCTTTATGGGCTGGAAAACCCTATTTCATAACTTATCTTTACAGTTCTGTATTGAGCATCCAATTCCCGGTACAGTACAGCCAGTTAAGAAAAATGTTAAGAACTTCTTACGCAAAGAATGATTGATTTAACATAAGAAGACAGCACAGAAATAAAAAATGGTTGAATGTTTGGTAAAGTAGTACTGCTTTTCACTTAGAGCTCTGTCTATTCTTTACTAGCACTACACAAAAAGAGGAGGAGCAGAAAACCCACAAGCACTTCCTTTAGCTTTGGCTACTTCTGGTTTCACCTTGAAACAGTGCTACTATATCCTCCTTCTGACACCCTGTGGACTAAACTGCATAGTTTGATAGGGTAGAGGGAATGCTGGAAGGATGACCATGCTTTAAGCAGGGACTGGTGTAAATTACCTTTCAAACAGTATGCTGCAGTTTGAAAGATAATTCGGCTACTGTGGCCCTGACAGGTAGAGAAAAGCAACTATAAGCCTCCCTAACCCACCCCAGCCCAGTTCACTGAGCCCAAGTTCCTCTCCCTGCTTTCACAACTTCAGCTTTCCAAGCCCAAGATCTTATTTATGGTATAGACATGCTGCATTGTAACGGTCACACTCTCCATAGCAATAAAGTGTCTAGAAAGAAAATATACAAGTAAACAAATAGTAATCATCCAAAGAAAGCAGATTTCCATAAATGAGCAAATACTGGTGTGTGTGGCATTTATATGTAGCAGCTTCCCTAATTTTAACTAGCATGGTAAAATAAAGTTGGTGAATGTATTTTTCATTCTGCATTCACTGTTGTATTTTGCTCTAGGAGTGTGCACTCTGAAGACATGAGAAAATACATGCTGCTGCTTCTCTTTGGTTTGTGCTCTGCCAAGCCTTTCATAAGCCCTTCATACTTCAAGTTCAAGAACATAATGCTGATGGATATGGAAGACCTGGATAACGAAGATGATGATGACAAGGATGACGATGATGACAGGGATGATGACAATTCACTTTTTCCAAATGGGAAACCCTTAATTCCCTTTGACTTATTTCCAGTATGTCCCTTTGGATGTCAGTGCTACTCAAGGGTTGTGCACTGTTCTGATTTGGGTAAGGTTAAGAATCTGTATGTTGTTTTCAACTGAACTATGCTTGTTTGAATACACATACCCCCCTCACACTCACATAGTTCTATACATATGCAACAGACTTTTGTGCAATAGCACTATTTTGAGACAGCTCTTTTTTACTGATTGCCTTTAAAGTTTAGAGATGAATTTGCACAAGAACAGAAGCTTGAAGGGACTATTCCATCAGCTGCCAGCACCAAGGTATTAAGGTTCTTTGGACACCACAAAAATAAATACAAGTCATGGGAAATAACTGCTTTACTATCTTTTATGTCTGCCTCTGTTCCAGCCAACACTGTCAACCCTGCCAATCTAGCATCAAGCCATTTCTCAAAAAGAGTGTAATCAAACAATGCTAAGCAGTCTTTCTAACATACTTTAGGTTTACCAGGTATTGACTTATGATGCTGAAAACCCTGCTGAACACCTTAATAAATTGTAAACTGATTCCAGTTCTCCAACTTCTGTGACCAATCCCCATCCTACCACTAATATCACTAGAAAACAAGTCAGGATCATTGGTAGCCTGCAGGGCTCGCACATGATTTTATTGATAGTTGCAATTCACCAAGCTCATAGGAATAGCTGTGACTAGTCATCCAGAACTCAAGCAAACAAAAGTGGCATCCCCACTCTAGAATGTCCTGAGTTCTCCATCTCCTTCCATTTACAAAACCTTCCCAAGCACCAAGATGATGCAACAACAGGTGAATCCTAAGCTCCTTCACAGGTGGCCATGAAAGGCAATTATTCTCCTGGGACAGGAAAGGACCCTTATCAGAATGACACTTTTTCTACATGAACTAAAATATTTAGTTTGAGGTGGGGGGGAATTCTTGATGTATCTTACAGATGAACACAGGGCTGAGGCATGCAAGCACTTAGGGATGTTTTTCTGTACCTCTATAGAAACTGCACATTTATTGTGCAGTTTACATTCACATGCTACAGTCCATTTTATCCATTTTGCCCCCCCCCCCGCAAAAAAAACCAACCAGTCAACCAGGTGGTTAGTTTTATCCTAAACAGAGAGAAACCACTTTTGAACTGAGGTTAAGTACTACAAAAGATAGCTATGGACACGTCACATCACATCACTATTCAGAGGAAAAATGAAGGCAGTCATCTTTTTATATTGCTTTTGACTTCAACTCATATACATATGCATACATGTTTAGAACATTCTTGAGGTTTATTGTTGTATGAAGCAGTTATATAAAACTGTCCTCATATATTTTGCATAGAATTAATTCTGTTTTAGTAGGAACCCTGGATGGTATTTTACGTGTTCAAAACAATTCACAAATCTTCCTGTGTTCCTCAAAAAGCCATGCTGGATATTGGAAAATTCTCTAGAGCAACATGAGTTGCCAGTGAAGGAAGAAGTGATTATGGAACCCTGGTGTACATCTGGAAGTACTTGGGGTTGCAGAAAAAGTTTTCCTCCCCGCACACAGGCTGCATGAAGTCTTAGACACACATACACTTACTGTATAATTAGTCTAATTTGATGCACTCTATAAAAATCTGATATATATAGGAAACCAACCTATATAATTCATCTGGTGAGGCAACATTTATATTTATTGACTACTTGGAGGTTTTAGTGCCCTTCCATTTGTAGATGTATATTTAAGTTTCTTTTTTATTCCTAATATATAGGTTTGACCTCAATACCAAAGAATATTCCATTTGATACACGTATGATAGATCTTCAAAACAATAAAATAAAAGAGGTCAAGGAAAATGATCTCAGAGGACTCACATCACTGTATGTAAGTTTACTTTCTAAGGTTCTAATATTCCTCTCAATCATAGACCATGGCAACCTATCATATTTCAGGTCAATGTATTTGTAATAACATAAAAGACATGCAAAGAAAGTCACAAAGAGAAGTAAAAGTGATGTTAAAATCCATTATTATTTGATCTGAAACACAAATAACATTTTTCTATATACAGTGCTGCTCAATATATTTTAATTATTTCATCAATCTATAAAAAGAACAGATTTCTTTACACCACCACCTAAATATCTTATTTGTGTATAATATGTTTTCAAGAAGTATTTTGCAATCTAATTATGTTAACTAAATTTACTCAGGATAAACAGGAGAGCCAGTGCGGTTGGGTGGTTAACTTGTTGGACTGGGGAGATCCAGATTCTAGTCCCCACTCAGCCATGAAGCTCATTGGGTTCTCATTGGGAAGCTCACTGGGCCAGTCACTCACACTTAGCTATCACACAGGGTTGTTGCTGTGAAAGTAAAATGGAGTTATGTAAGCTACTTGGGTTCCTCACAAGAGGAAGGAAGACAGGATATACATGTGGTGGTGGTGGTGAACAAATTAATTCCATCTCTTGGAAGACTCCACAAAATACATTTGTCAAAGTACAGCTAACTAAAAAATAGTGCATGTATGTTTTCATATAAGGTTTCTAGTGGCTTGGATGCCAGACGAATGGGTAGTCAGTAGAATCCTGAACCAAAACTAGGGTATTGGCCTCATTAAAAAAGCATTTTCTTTATGCTACTATTTAAATTAGAAATCAAATGATTACAAATTTCAAGGACCAACAAACATTTGGCATTATTATTTAAAAATCTGTTTGCTGAGCAAGTATTTATGAGATAATAGAGAAACGTTATGCATATCTTGAGTTAGTCAGGGAAAAAATGGTCAGCTTGGCTATCTTGAAAGATAAGGGCATAAATCCTATGAACGTTTTGACAGAAAAAGTCCCACAACTCTCAGAATTCCCCTGCCATGCTAGTCAGAGAATGCTAGGAACTGTAAGATTGCTGTTCTGTCTAAACTTGCATCACATTGTGCCCTAAGGATCTACATGTCCTCACATATGATTATTAGAAAATTCCTATTCCTTGTCTTTGTGGGAGAATAGTTTAAATGTCTTGCAATGCATACGGGTTGCATTGTATGAAATGAAATGTAGCCACGCAATTTAAAAAATATATATACTAGTTGCACCCTAAGTGGAAGGCTTAAAAGTAATTCACATTTTCTAACTTCATCTTTTCATATTTCGTCTAGGCACTTGCTTTGAACAACAACAGAATAACCAAGATCCACCCCAAAGCTTTTCGATCAACAAACAAGTTGCGGCGCCTCTACTTGTCACATAACCATTTAACACAAATCCCAGAAAATCTGCCAAAAAGTTTAGCTGAACTAAGAATTCATGATAATAAGGTTAAAAAGATACACAAAGAAGCATTTAAAGGAATGAAAGCTTTACATGTTTTAGGTAAGTGTGCTGTTCACATTAGGCTGCTGTATAAAAATCAGGGGGAAAGTACACCTGATAATTATTCCAGCTATTAGCAGTATGATGGAAATGGGAAAGTAAATAAATCCTAGATGAAAGCAGGGGTCAAAACAGTTATGCTTGGAAGGCAGCAGGCAGAACCTCCTAAATAAGGAGCTGTCTGCATACTTGGCCAAATGGAGCTAATGACACGATAATAGGTATGTGATTAAGGATGCTGGAATAGATTATTAGTACTAGACCATGAGCAACAGTTATACTCTCGTTGTTCAAAACAATTGTTTCAGGATCAATATATTGAAACAGAAATATATAGCAATGGTGAATACCAGTTACTTATTACTCTGTATTAGGCTGAATGCTGAATTTGGAAGACCATAGAAAATATGCTTACAGATAACAAGTCAATATATAAATATAGTGAGCTTTAAAAATAGATTTTTTACAGTATTTATCTGTGTAAATTTTGTTGAAGCATTCCCGGGTTAGAATTCAACTGCAGATTTTGGTATGCATCCTTCATAACAATGTCTGCTGGAAGCTACAAAACTGTTGCTGCTCTGGTAGGCAAGTAACTGTAGTTCTGACAGAATGCATAGTTTGAATTTAAGTGGTCTATAAATCAGTACATTGGTTACTCGCCACATACATTTTCTAAATGGTAAGGAAGCCTATCATCCAGCACAAAAGTAGACAAGCGAACAATCCTATAACTTCGTAGGAACCACTCTGTCCAGTTAATATTTCTAAGAAGCATTCCAAAATCTTTGTACAGTTCACCATTATTATTTAAAAAAAATAAAATAAAGTTGTGCCATTATAATTATGGTTTACCCTTCTAAAAGGGGTTGAAATTTTTACCAGCAGGTAAGGAGCTGATAGACTGATCATTACCAAAAGAGTGTGTTGGATTGCTCCAGGCTAGGAACTGACACACAAATACATTCTAGACTGAAGCCTCAGCATTTTGTAGAAACGAAATACTACAGTTTGTACTGCTGAAACCAAACACTACAGTAGTTAAGCAATCTTTCTCAAGCAAATAAGAAGGTTGTGTTTTACAATAAATTGTTCTGCAAATGTCTAGTTGACAGTACCATCTACTACTGCAATATAGTTTTGAGACCTGCTTTCTACACATGGCTGAAAAATATAATCTTTATGATGTTAGCCCCCAGGTATTTTTTAAAAAATAAAATCTATAACAAGCCCAGAATTACTGTGGTTTGTTATAAACCATGGGGTTTTATGCAACAATGTCAATGTAAATTCATCAGCACTACTGGACGAATCTTTCAGATTGTCTTTCAGTTTGCTTTCACAACCAGTTGCACAAACCCACAATGGGTACAATGGGTTTTCATTAATTCAAAGAATAGTAGGGTTGGAAGGCAAAGGCCAAGAAAGTGATTGGGTCCAACCCCCTGCTGGTGCAGGATGCCAAGTCACACCATCCCACTCAGACTGCCTGCCCAGTTTCGCCTTGAATTTCTCTAGTGTGGGACAGTTCATGCCCTCTCTAGGCAACTGGTTCCACTGTCATATTGCCAGTGTCATATTAGACACTGTGTAATGTGCAGCTAGTTGCACAAGAGGTCACAAGTGTGATGCAAGCCAACTGAATATGTTTGCACAAACATAACTTCAGTTGGATTTGCCCTTGAGCAGCCATCTTCTCCCTTTAGGAGGAAATATTAATAACAGTAATACTATTAGTACATTAGGTAAGCACTCCTATTATTCAGTTCCTTAGCTTTTGTTATTTAAAATAGTGTCTTATGTAGGAGGAAATACAAGTAGAATATAACAGAAGATTCTATATGACAAAGGGGATGGTACTAATCCAACCCACTGCATGGCCTGGCTTCCTTACGAATCAATTTGAGGGATAGTTGAAATGCAGTTCTGTAAAAAAAAAAAAAGCACACTATACCTGATCTGAAGGACCATATTTTTAGAACTGAACTATGGCTTTGAAAACAGGTTGTGCTTTTGAGGTCCTGGCTTAAATTTAATATGGATGAAGTAATTCAAAATATAGGAAGAGCTCTGCTAAGTAAAACACAAAGGCCTATCTAGTCATGCATCCTGTGATCCATAGTGTCTAACTACAGGCAGTCCCTGGCTTACAAATGAGTTCAATTCCTGAGAAAATGGAAATTTGTCAAAGTCGGATCATGTGTAGTAGGCCCACTACATATGCAGGGGTGGCACACAGCACCTCCATGAAAATGTTAAAACTGCAAATAACTCTAGGCCCCCACCTCCTCCTGAACTCACCAGGGCCTACTCTCTGAAACAAGGAAATACCTGAGAGATTTCCCTCTATGGATGGGTGAAGCAGGAAGGAATACTTTGGATGCGTCCCTCTCTCCCCTTTTGCTTTCCCTCTCTCTATGATGATGCTTTGGAGGCCCTCTCTCTCCCCTTTTGCTTCCTCTCTCTCTATGGTGATGACAATTCTCTGCAGTACTTTTTTAAAAAATTAATAGGCCTTGTGGCAATTCATTCATAAGTATGAATGTGGCAATTCATTCATAAGTATGGGTTATTCTTAACTTGGACGTTCGTAACTTGGGAATTCCCTGCAGTTGACTATGGGAAGCTCAAAGCAGTACTAGAGGGTAACAGCTGTCTCCCACTGTTATTCCCAGTATTATTTAAAGTCTTGCTGCCTACAAGCTTTACAACCTAAAGGCCACAATGTTATAAATAAATAACATATCATATTGAGAAGAAAACTCAATTGAATGTGGTAGGATATAGCAATCATGACTAGTAGCCATAGATAGCATTATTGTCCATGAGTTTATCTAATCTCTAATATCTAAGGTTGGTGGCCATAATCACATGTTGCAGAAATATATTATTTAAATTTTAGTAAATTCATTGTTTTTTGTAAAATTGAAGTTTTTTGAAAGAATTGCATGCAACTAGGAGTGGCATTCTCTGACAGAAGCTTTGTTATATTTCATCATTTTACTTTTCCTTGAAAAATGCATGAATCCAAGAACTTTTGCCACATGGCACATATTAACCTCAAATCTAGTAATGTTGGGGGCCAACTTTATCTGCAGATCATACAGAAGCTATTTTCCCCTATCTACTGATATGTAGACCAAAGTTGATAA
This sequence comes from Varanus komodoensis, assembly GCF_004798865.1. NCBI lineage: Eukaryota > Metazoa > Chordata > Lepidosauria > Squamata > Varanidae > Varanus > Varanus komodoensis. The sequence continues at coordinate 8,578,711 of NW_025336346.1, forward strand.
TTCTGAAAACTGCACATATTTAACCTCTTTCCTTTATTAATCCTGCACAACTTTAAGCATGGGGAAAAATGCAATCCTAGCAGCCACAACTGTTATAAAGTGTTTTCTTTTGGCAGAGATGAGTGCAAATCCCCTTGATAATGAAGGGATAGAACCTGGAGCTTTTGAAGGCGTGACAGTCTATCATATCAGAATTGCAGAAGCTAAATTAACCTCTATTCCTAAAGGTATGTTGCCTTTTTAAATAAAGTACATTTAATATTTTCCTATGTAATTTGCTTTTCAGCTTTGAGACTGACATTAACCTGATTAAATCAAAAATAATTTGTATGCATTTACTTAACACATCAAAGACACCTCTTTTTCTGCAACATTAACACATTGTTATCAAGACTCGCAAAACTGTTAGCACATCAATATTCACCCATGGAAGGACAAAGATACATGTACGACTGGGAAAACAGTATGAGAAAGAAAACTGTTGTAAAATGATGGAACCTCTGCTCATAGGTGGGTTGTTTGACAGATGACAGAGACAAACATTTGGTGTTAGAATCCAAACCTGTGGATACTGCATTATGAGAGTTGGAGACAAGAATAATGTCAGAGAATAAGCAGTTGGAACTGTTGGCTCCTGTGTTTATCTAAAACTGTTGAACACTGACATGCTCCTATAGGTAGGTCCATATTTTAGACCCTTCTTTCTTGTAGAACAGCCATATTAAAGGGGCAGCCCAGTCTACTTTTGAGATGTGTACTCCAAAAAACACCCAATAAACCTATTGTGCCTATTATGCTAGTAGAGGTATAACAAGGGAAGTAGATGGCACAGTGGTATAAGCCACTGGGCTTGTTGACTGAAAGGTCAGCAGTTCGAATCCACGTGAGCAGTTCAAATTCACGTGAGCACCTGTTGCTTTGTCCCAGCTCCTGCCAACTAGCCGTTCAAAAGCATGCAAATACAAGTAGATAAATAGGTACCGCTTCAGTGGGAAGGCAACAGCATTTGGTGTGCTTTGGCATTTAGTCATAAGGCCACATGACCACAGAAACTGTCTGTGGACAAATGCTGGCTCCCTCGGCTAAAAAACAGAGATGAGCCCTGCCCCCTAGAGTCAGATATGACTGGATGTAATGTCATGGGGAAAGCTTTACCTTTACCTTTACAGGTATAACACCCAGTGCTATTTTCTAGGAAGGTGTCATCAATAATCTAAGGTCATTGGCAAAAGAATCTTTCCAAGATCAGGAAAGAGAGGAAGTATCAAAGCTTCTGGTTACTCTTGTTCTCTGGGCACGGAAAAAACCTCAATTCCTGCTTTCTGAGAAGTATGCTATATTAGACTGAAAAGTATAATTTGTTCAGACTATAATTATACCTTTATTTAATTTTTAAGTTTTTAATTTTACGGATGATTTTGTGAACAAACCAAGTTATTCATATTCACTTTTATGCTCCTAAAATAGCCTTCTTCAACCATATGCCCTCTAGATATTTGGGAGTACAACACCCTGTATTCCTGACAATTGGGTGTGGTTTTGGGGACTGATGGGAGCTGAAATCCAAAATATGAAAAACTGTGAAGTATCATGTTCAAGGTGTTGGTGATGACCTATAAAGCCCTAAACGGCTTGGGTCCTGGTTACCTGAAGGAGAGCTTACATCCATATATGCCTGGCCGCCCCCTGAGATCAGCGGGAGAGGCCCTTCTCCGGGAACCCTCCGTGAAAGAAATTAGGAGGGTGGGTACTCGGAGGAGGGCTTTCTCTGCAGTGGCGCCTAAGTTATGGAATGCACTCCCCAGAGAGGTCCGTCTGGCGCCGTTGTTATTTGTTTTTCGACGCCAGGCGAAGACCTTTTTATTTAAGCGGCATTTTAACTGTTTGATCTTATTTGGCCAGGGCGGCTTATTTTATATTGTATTTTTGGATTTTTAATGTTTATATTTATTGTAATTTATATTATAATTACTTTTATTTATTGTTGTAAGCCGCCCCGAGGCTTCGGCGAATGGGGCAGCATAAAAATGTTTTAATAAATAAATAAATAAATAATGTTGGGGAAGCCTGTCCTAAAGTAATAAAGCAACCTTAGAGCTGTAATGTATTGCTTATTTGTCCCCAAATGCCCATTTTCTCTCAGAACAACCCCATTTTTTCCTGGTTTCAAAGTTTCCAGATTTTTTTGATCACTACCTACACTAGGAAAAAAAGGCAGCAGAACTGTAGTGTTAAGGAGAAAATATTGCTCTTTTGATATTTTCATACTAGCATTGCCAGAACTAATAGCACTGGATATTTAATATTTTCCTAAGCCACAGTGAAACCAGAAGCATGCTTGAGGTTACGGTACAGCACAGAAAACAGATACATGCATTTCATAAACAGCAAGCTTTCAAAACACAGAAGTGCTCATTGACCTACATCTCTTTAATTTCAAAGTAAACCAGAAAAACAACCATTTTTGGATATTCACAAAGCCTAGGAACCAACAGTTCTGAAGTACTGGTGATTCTATAAATTTAACTTGGAAAGTTATTCAGCAGATCAGCATGAAAAGAGCACAACAAGATACTGTTATGCTTATAATTTTCCATAGGCTATGCTTTCATAACATTCTTAACAATCACAAAATTGTAACTGCTACATCCTCCGGAAAAATCTCACATGTGGTAATGATTAGCACATTTTTAGTAGAGAAAAAATGAACTTGCCTACCAGCTGCTAAGAAAGTACACACAACATTTTGCAGGTTTCAGGAAGTACCCACCATAACCTGAAAACCTGACTATAGAAAATGAAGGTATAGAACTATGGTATGGCTTGGTACAAGGAGCTTCCTACTTTCCTACAGAACATCACAGATGTAGTCAAGCCTATCTACTGACATTGGATGTTTTGACTGAAGTGGATTCTGAGGATGTGGCGTTGCCATGGTGCAACATACCATCTGCATAACAGCCCTATAATTTAGTACATTCCTGGGGAGACTGGGCATCTCCATCATAACTATGACTGCCTTGGCTGGCAGCACAGTTAGAGCTGCGTATGTACCATTACCTCATCTTATCCCAACACACCTAATAATATCTTAGCTCTTGAAAATATTTGAGTCTAACTTAATCACTTTCATCTTTCTGTTCTTAATAGGGCTGCCCTCCAGCCTACTGGAGCTTCACCTAGATGACAACAAAATTTCCTCAGTAGAGCTTGAAGACTTTATTCGATATAAAAATCTTCAAAGGTGAATCATAAATATGGGAAATTCCACAGATGTGATGATAACAGACACAGATTAGGATTTTCTCCATATTATAAAATAACAGATGCAATTCAGTGAAGATGTCTGTAAGTCCCCAACCTCAAAGGACTATGGGAGACCTATGCAGAGTGGAAGAAGCAGTGGAGATTATCTCTGCCTTCCTGTCTCCTCCCATTCTGCATTTTTGCTGGATGCTCTTTTTGGCCATCTAACTGGGATGGTTTGGAGCAGAAGAGAAGGATGCAGCAGCAGCTGCAGGTTACTTTGTATCATGGCCACTCCAGTATCCTCCCCTCCCTGCCTCCAAACTAGCCCCTTTAATGCCTCCAAAGAGCAGCCAATACGGTTATTTCCACGTTAGCTGTGAGGGACACGGATGGGGATCAGTGCTCCAATTCCCAGCTCTAGAGCTATCTCCAACCTTGGAGCTTTCAATCTGAAACAACCTACAAAAGGGAGTCAAAAGAATAAATATATAGAGGAAGTGGTAGTGTGCAATTTAAACATTTTTGTTTGAAAAAATCCTAGTCCATGTATCAATAAATTGTGCAATGAAACTGAATGGCAAGATACCTAAGCAGATAAAATGCAATGCGCCTGCACACAAAACATAGTTATAACTGTGGAATTCACTACCACAAGATGTAGTGATGGCCACCAACTGGAACAGCTGTAAAAAGGTTTTCAACAAATTTATGGAGGAGAAAGAGATCAGCAACTATTAGTCATGATGGACGGATGTCATGAAGCAGAAACGGCCTGGTGAGTTCCCACCATCTAGCTCCTTTCCTCCCAAGAACTGTCCCCAGAAGGGCTTCTGAGGAGCATCTTGCCCAGAGGGGATAGAGAGCCATCAAGTAGGTCTGAATACAAAAGAAACAAAACAAGAGAAGACAGAAAAGAGAAACAGGCAAACCCAGAAAGACAATGGATGCAGTGCATACATAAGTTCATTTGATGTATTCCCATCCATTTAGGTAACTAAAGCATCACCATCAAGTTTTGCAACCCTCCTCCTCACTCTCAATGCATTTTCCCTGTGTTTCCTGTCTTTTTAGATTATGAACCTGAGGGCAGGGCCTCTCTGATTGCTGATACTTGTAAGGGACTCTGGGAATCTTTTGACTGAAGAGCAGGATAAAAATGCTTTGAATAAACATATTACCTCCGGTAACAGAGGCGTATACCTCTGGATGCCAATTGCTGGGTAATAATGACAAGAGAGTACTGTTACCCTCACATCCTGCTTATGGGCTTACCATGAGCATCTGTATGAGCAGAATGATGAACTAGGTAGGCCTTGGGTCTGATCCAGCATGTCTCTTCCTAGGGTCTTAATATAAAAACTCAGCAATGTGCTCAGTTTTACTTCTGGATTATCCCTAGAGCTATTATTACTTTTATTTGTTAGACCAATGTGAGAAGAGAATTAGTGTACATCCTGAGCAGATGATGTGGGTTCACTAGTCATCTGTAAAATGTTTTTTTTTTTTTTTTTGCGACCGTATTAGATGGAGAATCATTGCCTTGAAAAAAAACTGATGATCTTCTTGACCATGACACAAGAGATGTCACTGAAAAGCTGCTGTGGTTCAGAAGACTGAAAACTTGGGTTAGATTGAGGAGGGGGAAATATAGTCTATTTTTCATAAGAAAAAGACTTAACAATCCCATTAAAAGAAGTAATTTTCATCATTTAACAGACCTCCCATTTATGAGCTTTGGATAGCTGTGGGGGTGTGCATTAACTTATGATGTAGAATACCTCATGAGATTGTCAACACTCTTGCTTGCTCTACCTAAAAAGTTTAACCTGTATTCCATACTTTCACTGCATCCAATTCTGATGGAAGAGATGAAAAGCCACCTTATAGAAACTGGAATACATTTCTAATGTCACTTCTATAATTACATTTATGGCAGATGCACCAATTACAATCCTAGCAAGACAACACTGCCGAATGAGAGCAAACACTAAACTGACAGAGCCACAATATGAGAACGGGCATTAATGATTTACCATCCCCTCAAGCAACAGTCCTGCAGCATATCTGAGTGATATAATACAGACAGTGACAGCAGGCAACCTTTATGGACGGGGATCCCAGAGGCAATGTGCTTCTGTGATGAGCTCCAATGTTGTGATGGAAAGGTCTTTTCAATGTAACCAGGAGGAGGAAGATAGGTCAATGAAATGCAAGTACATTTCATTGTACTGGGTTGCATGAAAGTAGCAGTTAATGTAATAATTTCTGTTAATACTACTAATCTTGGAAGGCTTGTAGTACAGTGTATGAGAGTAGCTAAATTTACTTGTTGCTGATACTGTGGAGGCAGTAGATACCATAAAGTAATTGTTTGCCTAGCAGAAGTTTTCTTTTCCATGTTGTAAGCATTTTATAATCAATGAGCCATTCTGATACATAACATACTGTTATGAATGTATTTATGTGATACTCAGCAATTTTGGTGCACAAAGTTTCAGGAAAATTACTCTGTTTTGTTTCTTGCATAGGAGAAAATATAATTTAAATCTTCTGATAGCCATACTGAAAAATAACCATCCTATACAAATGTGTTATTCACTTCAGCTCTTAGAATGTTTGTAATGGAACCTTATTTCCACTAAATTTCATGCTTATATTACCAAAGCGTAATGCTACTGGCACAAATCACCCCCTATAGCTATCACAGGAAAAAAGATAAATGGCATTAAAGGAGTGCCTCTACTAGAAAGGTCCATGTGGTAGATAGTGGGGTGCGGAAAAAGTAATGCAATGGATAAATATTTTATAGGCTCTTCAATAGTTTTTTGACGGTCTGGAAGATTTAGAAAGGGAAATGCTGCAAATTTCCTAGTCCAACAATGTTGACAAGGGCCATTTTACAACAATGTGGTGCTAAGGGCTTTATTGTTTCCAGGTGATACCATAAACATTGCCACACCTATTTATGTTTCTTAACTTATCTCTAGGTTGGGGCTGGGAAACAACAGAATCAAAGATATAGAAAATGGAACCTTTGCTAATATACCAAATATGCGAGAAATACATCTAGAAAAGAACAAACTGAAAAAAGTGCCTTCTGGTCTTCCAGATCTAAAGTATCTGCAGGTAATCGAATTTAGCAGACTTTTAAACCTTGCCTTCTCTTGTGCTGCTTATGCAAAACATTGCTATTGCATATACAATACACTTATTCTTATAACATACATCTAACATTTTACAGTACACAGACAATACATTCTAAAGCCAAAGACATAGATACGCACAAAGTGGATAAACTGCAAGTGTACAGGGATGACCAGAACAATGAAACAGATTAAGAGCAGAATCCTATCCATGTTTAGACAGTTAAAAAGTCTAGAATTCCCAGAATATTCCAGCGAGCCATTCTGTGACATGCTGGGAGTTATAGGCTCTTTTTCTGTTCAAACATGCACAGGATTACACCTTAAGGTTACTTTCAGGTATAATGAAGTCTGACTGCCTATGTATGAAACAGTTGAAGAATATGATGAATATTTACATACCCCTTTACCCTTCCCTAAGTCACACAGGGATTTCTGTCCACCCCTCCTCTATTTCAGAACTAATGATGATCAGTTATATGCCTGTGCTGATGTACTTTTTACTATTGCATATCTTTACTCTGGACTGCAACTCAACTACATTCCACTGATGTTTCAGAATGTTCCTAGGTTTAATTCTAAATCAAATGTTCAGTGAACACTTTCTGTAGCATTTTCAAGGGATGGGCAAGTCCACAGCTTAAATCTGGATCCAGCCCTTTAGATTTTTTAAATCCTTTTGTTGTACCCTCAGAAAAATAGCTAAGAAATGAAAAAAGAAACAAACGAAAATGAAACTATTTTTCTGTGCATCTATGAATATGCTTATTCTTCAGTTCTAGATGCAATGACTGGTTTTGAACAATTGGGGAAGAAAAATAAGCCACTATGATTTATTTTCGTGTCCATACATGCCAGCTATGCACTGCCTACCTTCACCAGGTATAGCTTGTTCTGTTGCCAAAACCAAGCAAGGGTGGGGTGTGAGTTTAAAACCACCCTGGGTCAATGGATCGCAGGATGCGTTATATTCTGCTCTTGCCACCTACCTGTCTTAAGTGTGGACAACAAGCTGTGCCCAGAGAGGGTATTTATGATAATTAGACATTATGTCTTGATGTGTGATCCTGCCCAATATCTAAGATCTCAGTCTGTGCTCATTTACCTGGGAGTAAACATTAACAAACATACTAGGTCTTCCTTTGCAAGACTACACTCCCCATCTATCTAATTTCAATAGCTGCGTTATTCTTTAAATGTTGTGTATATGGATTCTTCAAAGGTTTTTTTTCCTTTTTCCCTTTACAGGTTGTTTTCCTTCATTCTAATAGTATTTCAAAAGTGGGAGTAAATGACTTTTGTCCAGCAGGAGGAAAGCTGAAAAAGACATTATACAGTGGAATTAGCTTATTCAATAATCCTGTGAAATACTGGGATATCCAACCAGGAACATTTCGCTGTATATTAAATAGAAACAGTGTGCAAATTGCAAATTATGGAAAATAAGATTGCACACCTAAAATGTTACAACCAGATTTATAGTACTTGAAATCTGTTGAAAATGTACAGATTATACAGTCCAATTGCTTTACAAATACCTACAATACAATAATTTCAGTTTGTAAATTAGTAACATAACAAACCACAAAATTCCTTTGATATGTTCTTTTAAATGTACAACTCATATATATTAATCAAACATTTGAATAAAAGGCTTCCTGAAAACTTAACTGGAAACTATCATTTCCAAGCTACGTATGTTAACTTTGCATTTCTTTCTTACCAGAAAATAATGCAAAGATTTAAAAGATTTTTTCTGTTGAAACTAATTATTTGTGTATTGTATAAGTACAAATACTATATAAGTATTTATCAGATGTTAAGTGGAAGTTTATGAACTTTTAAGTTAACAAAAGTAAATTAAACTGGCTAAGAAGAAACTTTTAAAAGTACTGTAATATTAATCTGAAGGTCTAATATGTCAATACAGACTAGTTAATATTTAAATAATTGTAGTTACCTGAAAGCCAGGATTAAGCCATACACTTAATAGCCTCAAAATTTTTAGTATTTATTCATGTAGTTTCCCCTTAAAATTATACACTCCTTTGGAAAAAGAAGTATATGTACACCAAATATTAACCACATATAATTCCAATAGGGTTTTTTGCAAGGGGGGGGTTCTCTGCAGAGCCAGTACAAATATACCATATACTGTAAAATAATTGTTACTCCAACTGACAGGTTGGGACACAATGCAAGACCTTCCATCACAGGGACCTCACATTCTATTTCAAGGGGGAATATTCTACACATCTACAGGGATTCTTAATGTGTGCTACTTTCCCCTGCTCACAGAGGAAAAAGAAGAAGCCCCTGTATGAACCAAGCAGTGTGTGTGTCTTGAAGCCACTGGATTGTGGCCATTGCATGCTGAACTTGTATATGTATTTTATATTACTGCCTGAGGACTGTAACCTGCATATAGTACAAATTGTATTTCATCATGGTTGAATACCTATAACAGTACTGTATAAAAGTGGCTACCTTAATTACCTATTTAGTGTATGTGTTATTCATGTTATTCATGTTAACAATAACTTCACCTTTATCATTACATCAAGTTCTGCATGAAACCAATTTTAATTTTGTGGCTGCAGGAACTGCCAAAACTATGCAAAAAATCATTTTCTCTTTCAAATGGTTACAGCCCGTAATGGAGCTGCATATTTTTGCAAAATCCTAGTCGAATACAATTCAAGGGTGAGCTGCACTAATTTCCACTTTTTGTATGATAAAACCATAATTATCTATTTAATGTCCTACCAGCTGAAAAGGTGCTTGTCTGTACTTGTAAAGACCATGCACCCATCCACTGAAAGACCACACCAAGGTACTTAAAGGAGGAACTTGCACCAGTTTATGCCCATCAAGTGACCAATTAAGAGTCTTCTTAGATTTACCAAATACAATTATTTTTGTTTTTTGATAACTAATAAAAGAAGCTCATTCCTAAAATATATTCAGAAGACCAACTGGGTGTAAGACATTAGGATTATGTCATCCGCATGTAGGATGACACTTTCAACCACCCATCACCTCTCAAGAACTTTACTACACCATTTTAAAAACTGAAGAGAAGTGGGATAAGTAAGCACCCTTGCCTGTTCCTTTTGTAACTGGTATGGAGTTAGATAAGTATTGTCCATCTTATTTGCATGGATGTTGAAGAATATGGATGCTGTACATTTTAGGAGCTGTAGGTCAATGCCCATAGATTGTAAACTGCTCTATAAATGTTTGTGAGGAATAGAATCGAAAAGTAGCTTTCAGATCAATAAAACCTGCATTGTTGTTGTTGTTAGTCGTGAAGTCATGTCCAACCCATCGCGACCCCATGGACAACATTCCTCCAGGCCTTCCTGTCCTCCACAATCCCCCCGAGTCCACTTAAGCTCACACCAACTGCTTCAGTGACTCCATCTAGCCACCTCATCCTCTGCCATACCCTTCTTCTTTTGCCATCTATTGTTCCCAGCATTAGGCTCTTCTCCAGGGAGCCCTTCCTTCTCATTAGGTGGCCAAAGTATTTGAGTTTCATCTTCAGTATCTGGCCTTCTAAAGAGCAGTCAGGGTTGATCTCTTCTAGGTTTGATCACCTTGCACTCCAAGGGACTCGCAGGAGCCTCCTCCAGCACCACAATTCAAAGGCCTCAGTTCTTTTGCGCTCAGCCTTCTTAAACATGCTTAACAATTCCAGCCAGATATCTATCAATATTAAACAATAATCTAGAGTGTCTAGAGTTGAACGACCTGGACAAAAGCAGCCTATTCTGGGGCAAGCAATGCATAATTCTCCACCCAGTCTTCCAATTTTTTTCTGAAGGAAATCTTTCCTAGAACATCTAATAGATTAATTGGCCAATATTGTATGCTATTACCTGCCAACAGTATCCATCTACTACATAGTAGAGGCAGTGTCTGCAGAAAACAATTAACACAAATTTGATATTAGAAAGAACAACTTCCAGAAGTCAGTGAATTCTTTACAGCTGATGTGAAATATTACTTGTTCCACAAAGAAAATTTCAAAGTATGTTTGATTTGATTCATTTGGAATTGAACAGGGATGATAGGGTTTTGCCCTACTATATCAATCAGCTCACAACATTAAGAGTACTATCACTGTTATTTTGCACAAATTTAGATGCAACTGAATTGTCAGAGGTCGTAATTTTAGCATTTCATGAAACTTGACCCCAATATTTACTTCTTTTACTAAGTCTATGATATCTTATTCCACAATAGATTTGTTGGACTTCAAGGTGCTACAGATGTCTACTGTTCTGTTACAGGGCACATTTTAGCCAATATTTACAGCTTACAGTAGAAGGTCCCATACTGCCAAAACGTAACCTGGATAAATCAGCTCTGTTAGAGTCAAGAATGGAAAACTTTTAAAAATACAAACTGGCATAAGTGGTGAATTCCTATGATTATTTTCACACATTTTACAGTTAGCTTAACTCCTTTATGTACAACATTCCTACAGAACTTTATTTCTGGGGTAAGTCAAGGATGTTTTAAGAATGTAATTAAATATTTATGGTGTGAAATATATTTGCTCTTATTCCATGTTCTTAGTATATCATGGCAAAAGGCATTTAACTAATCTTACAGCAAACCCTTCCATTCTTTGGCTATGTACTCATGCACTTTGATGGCATTTCATGAACTGAACTAATGACCTTACCATGGGTTAGGGTGATTCAAGCATGCTAGCATATTTTGCACAGCAGATTACAACAAATAATACATCTAGTTTTTCTGTATTCCATCTGCCCCGCTTTAATGCTAATTGTTTATTGCTCCACTTTCTGGGAATTTTTCTGCCTCTAACTTACTTTTTTGTTTTTAGATATTTTTAGACATCTGGGAGGCCATAGGATTTTTCAGAGTCCCAGTTCTGAAGTCCTGGAAACCCAGAGTTAGAAGTCCAAAGGCTAAGCCCCTACCTTGTCCCTACCTCACCCCCACCCACAATTTCTCTGTAAATAAAACAAATAGAGCTGTTATTCTTTATGGGCAAAATAATTCCATGTCAACACAGACAGTACAAATAGAAGTGCATATCTTCATACACAAATATATATCCACAAAAAATCTTCTTACTTCCTGTGGCCTATCAGCAAAGAAGGGGGACAAGGCTAAAGAAGTCATCCAACACACATTCTGCCTTTTCTCCTTGTCTCCATTTATATTTACTCTTTGGATCCAAGTAAAGAGATCTAATAATGGAAACAATCTTCTGCATGTGTCATCACTTTCAAGTTCAAGAACTGTGAGCCTAAACTGGATGCATGTTACACTGAACACACATTATATGGATAAAGTACAGTACAGAAAGACTTTGGGCGGTTGATAACCATTTATATAATTAACTAAAATGCAAAAATACAATACAATAAGTGTAGCATTTCAATGTTTGAACCAGAGTTGCAAGGCAAGTTGCCATCTAGTGCTGCTGTTGCCATTGCTGCCTTGCCGAGGCTGAAACTTCCTGTGGGACTTCTGACTGGCTTCCTTGCAGACTCAGGTCCAGCACAGGCCCACCCCACTCCCACATGCAACTACTCTGGGAGCATAAAAGCCAGGTCTCAGTGGGGGTACCACTGAAAGGATCATGAATCGGTAATGGCAGCCAATGACACTGAAAAAGTCTCTTGGGAGAAGAGAAACTGTTCCTGATGAATGTCAGATCAATGAGCAATAAAATAACTGCTATGCAGGGTTTGATCCTGAATGATTGTGCTGACCGGGTCTGTATCACAGAGACCTGGTTGGATGCAGCTGTGGAAGGGAGGGGGGGTAGCCTCACCCAGCTCTGCCCGTCAGAGTTCTCTATCTAGCAGCAGACAAGACCTGGGGACGGAGGCGGAGTAGCAGCTGTCTATTGGAATTCTATCCTGCTATTGAGGTACTTGTTCCACAGACTGCTGGATTTGAGTGTGCTTATTTGAAGGTGGATGTCAAGTCAAAGTAGAGATTCTGTTGGTGTACTGACCACTCCTCTGTTCAATACTGCCCCTTCCTGTGCTAACCAGGGTTGGTGTCGGGAACCTGTCAGCTTGTAGTGCAGAGGAACTTCATCATCCATGCTGAAACTATCCTGTCAGGAGCAGTTCAGACCTTCATACCAGCTGTGATAACCATGGCTTGGTCCCATATAGTATTTGACCCCACCTATACTGCCAGCCACAAGTTTGATCATGTTTTCTGTGCTGAACAAGATGATAGTGATCTGAGTGTGGAGGAGCTGTCTGTAGTTCTGTTGCCATGAACAGATCACTACCGGCTGGGATTTAGACTTGCTGGCACTCAGAACCCCTGCAGGGGTGGAAGACCAGTTGAGACAGATTATGCCAGGAAACCAGTGGATTCAGATGGCTTCCTGATAGCTCTTGGGGATTTTCTTGTTGCCTCAACAAAGCCCTAGCCAATCCCTGCAATGCAGAAATGATCAGAGCTGTGCATGAGTGCCCTTCCTCATGGAGTAGAGCCACCCCAGCATCCTGGTTTTCTGGGGAGCTGGAGGTAATGAAACAGGTGACACAATGGCTAGAGTGATGGTGGAAAATTTGGAATGAATCTAACTGCACAGGCTAGAGCCTTTTTTGAAGGCATACGCTGTGGTGATACAAGCAGCAATAAGCACAGGAAATATAGGCCTTTCCATTGCCACTTAGAAGAAGCAGAGATGTACAGCTGCTGGGTAGGAGTGGGGTTGGGGGCACGGTTTCATTTATTTAAAGCAGGATTTTTCTGCATCCTGGCCATAGTATCTATAGAATGCCCCCCCCCCACCTGCTCCATACCCCTTTTCTTGTTTTGGTACCCAGTCTGTTATAAGCATGATAAGCAACATGTATAATACATGTATTTTGATTTTAACACTATCTAGTAATGTAGTCCAGAATATGACTTTCCTGTTCTTGTTCTATTTCTTTCTTTCCTTCTCTCTTGCATAAAATACAGTGTCTCCTGCATATTCAGCACTTTGATCCACAGATGTTAGGAATACTGAACACTAAATAAAATACTACCCTTTTCTAGAACTAGGTCTTTAGTGTAATAGCACCACCTAACTGTAGAAAAACTCAAGGCACATTCCTTGCACTTCTAAACATAAATTCTGATTTATTTTGATATTCAGCTGCTAAATAAAATAAGTTTTTATTTTGCTTTGTTTGTTCTTAAATTATAGACATCATGGCTCCAGGATTGACTCACACTAAATAAAACCAGAAATAAGCCTAGCATCCACACATAAATGGATATTAAGAGGAAGTAACTTTTTAACTTACTGCTTTTGGCTTTTGACTTTTGGCCCAGTCAAATCTGAAACACTTCAGGGGAATGAACATAAAATGGCTCTTATGCTTAGAAAAAGCATCTGAAACTATGAGAAAAATAATATAAGAAAGGCATAACAAAGCAACCTAATCTATCAACAGCATCTATGCAGTAAAAAGCAACTACAAAAATACTTTCTTCAAAAAAGCATGCTAGATCCAGTGCTTTTTTTTTGGTCATAGAACGCACCAGAACAGAGTTCCGGCACCTTTTTTTTTGACAGATTTTCCAAGTTTTAAAAGTAACTTTTGAAAATTTGATGTTTGGTCCACGTGGATTTGAATAGCCCTGTCGAGCGTAGCAGGTCGTTGGCAAAATAATTAAAACGGTGCATGCAGGCTCTTGTGCATTGAATCTGATGCGTACGTACTTTGTCCTTTGTCCGCACTGGTTGTGATGGCGCTGCTCAGCTTGTGGTGCTGCTCGGCTTGTGATTGGTCATGTGGTAGCACGCTGAGCTTACTGCGGGTGGCAACCGTTATATTTTGTTACACAACTGACATGTGTGGGTATGTGTACAGTGATTGACTACGTATGAAAGGTAAATAATTTCATCAGTTCAGGCACCTTTTTTCTTACAAAAAAAGCACTGGCTAGATCTATTATGATATTAGGCAGAAATTGCTGCTCTTATAACAAGCAATATACATAATACTTTACAGGACAGCTAATTGAACCCAGAAATGGTCACAGTTAAGTTACAACAGTAAAACCTGTGTACCAGTTAATCATTCAGTAACAAAGCTATGGCCAGGTACAAATGATAATAAATTTTGGTTTCATTTTTGGAATTCCATTCTTTTGCTTTAATTTTTTTCTGAACACCAAGAATATAGTATTATATCATATATGAAACACAAAATATTTTATATTGCCATAGAAATTAAGAATTGCATAAGCTGAAAATTGATTTCCTTATGCTTGTAAGATTCCATCAGTGGTGTCTGTCCACTAGCATGAACAGATAACACTGTTGGAATAAATTCCCTTTTCCTCATGCACCCCTTTGGAACCCAGGTTAGGGGCATAGTTACAGAGGGGAGAAGGGAAAAGAAAGGGAAAATCTCATACAGGTGGAAGTCCACCTCCCTAACGTTGGATGTAGCCCATAAGCTGCTGATAAATACATTCATTTATTCTAGAGGCATATGGAATAAATATGCAAGTGACCTCATGAATAAACTGCAGATTAATGTTTGCTTTCAGGTGTGTTATCTTCCTTTTTCTACTTATTTGAAAATGGTTATTCAGTCACGCCAACGGATGGCAGTATAATCCCAGCACATCAAGAACAGAATGCAGAATATCAAATTTATGTAAACTGAAATTTCTTAAGTGCAAATATAAGTTCTTTTATAAAGCTGTAACAAATTAGAATATACAGGAACATCCAGGAGGATCGTGGCCAACATGTAGCTCCTTTTCCTGATGTTTTGAGCATCCTAGAAATTCCTGTTTGAATTATATTATTATGGTGTTACAGAACATCCTCTTTAAGATTGGTGGCTAAGTTAAGAATAACTTGTTTAGAAAATTGCTTTACTAAAGACATCTAATACCTGAGGCTACAATTTTAAACATATTTACTAGAGAGTAAGATCAACTGGCTACAAGTAGGACTTGCGATTGTGTTGTCATCTGCACAGAATGTATGTTTTTATAACCTCACCTCTAATAACCTGGCTGAAGTATCACCACAACCATGACCTTGCCTAAGCTAAAACATAATTTTAATACTAGAAATCTTCTAAGTCTACTGGGGGTGGTGCTTGTAGCTTGTAACCCTTTTTGTTTTTGTGAGTAGTACCAGTGAGCACAATTTTGGGGATAGTACAAGTGCCTATGCAGGTAGGCACCCAAGGCTGCCAAAATTTTGGAGTCTTGCCAGGCCAATGGCCTGATAATCTGCTGCCAAAATGCAGCAGGCAACATACAGGCAAACTGACCAAATGAGGCTGCTTAAAAGATGTGTTGTGCAAACTTGACAGCTGTCAATGAAAGCAAAGCAATAAAGGGATTTTTGCCATGAAATGGGCTGGTGACTATATATTCTCCTTTCCAGTGTGAACCTCTAGTTTCTTAGAATTGCATGACCTTTCATTTTAGTCCAGGTGAGGCAGTGACTGTTCTAAACCAGTGACTGAGCTCAGTAATGGACCGGATGTGGGCCAACAAGCGTGAAGCTCAGTCCAGATGAGACAGGGATACTGTGGGTAAGGAGTCTGTCGGTCCAAGTGGGGAATTTTCAAGCTGTTCTGGATAAGATTGCATTCCCTCTAAAGGACAAGGTTTGCAGCCTTGAGGAACTCCTGTCACTGGTGGACTTGGTAGCCAGCAGCACTTTCTACTAGCTTGAGCAGGTTTCTCAGCTGTGTCCCTACATGGATGATCAGAACCGTGCTACTGTTATCTATGCACTGGTAACCTCATGCCTTAATTACTGCGATCTGCTCTACTTAGTACTGTCCCTGAAAATGATCCAGACACTGGAACATCTTCAAACCTGGGCAGCATGCCTGCCGTCAAGGACTGGTGCTTGTGAACACATTGTGCCAGTCCTGCACAGGCTACACTGGCTGCTGGTTGCCATCTGGGCCAAATGCAAGGAGCTTAAAATAATATATAAAGCCCTAAGTTGCTTGGGGCCAGGTTATCTGAACGAACACCTGTCTCATATATACCAACACAATCACTTAGGTCATCATCTGAGGCCCTTTTCTGCATTCCTCGCACTAATGAAATAAAGGGTGAGTTGGCAACGAGAAGGGCTTTTTCCACAGAAGTGTCCCAGTTAGATGCCAATTAAAAACTTTTTTTTGTCATTATTTTGGTGGGTGAGCCCATGTGCTATGGTTTTAATAGTTTTATGCTGCTAATTGCTGCTGCCTGCACCAGGTTTTACCTTTCATATTGTATTTAATTTTGGTTAAATTTATTTTTATTAAGATTATCTTAAATAGTTTAACTTATTATTTAATTTTATGTCTATTTTATTATTTGTTTTATTTTTACTTTGCTTTTACATTATATACTGTACATATATGAATATTATGTATTATGCACTGTTTCAATTGTTGCTGAAGGAAGTGCGAGCTGCCCAGAGAATCTTATGGCTAATGGGGTGGCATGCGAACACCTAAGTACCTGAAAGACTGTCACAAAGAGGAAGGACAAGATCTCTTCTTGTTCATTCCAGAGTGCAGGACATGGAATAATGGTTTTACGTTAAAAGAAACCAGATTTAGACTAGACACCAGGAAGAATTTCTTCACTGGCAGAGAAAACAACAATGCACTCTATGTAGGGCTGCCTTCAAAGATTGTCCTCAGACTTAAATTGATCCAAAATGGTCCTGAGCATTTCGTGTTGGGTGTCAGTTCGTGTACCCACATAACACCTACTCTGAACAAATTACATTGGTTGTCAGTTGAAGCCCATGGCCAACTTAAAGTGATTATTTTAACATAAAAGTCCTAAACAGTTTAGGAACTTGGTTACTTGAAGGACCACTTTTTCCAATATACTTCTACCTGCCCTTTGAGATCTGAGAATAAGGTTCTTCTCAGAGAGCCATCCCTAAAAGAAGCAAAGGAGTCGGCATTGAAAAGAAGGGCCTTCCTGGTAGCTACTCCCAACCTTTGGAATGGGCTTCTCAAAGAGGTCTGCCTGGTGCCATCTCTACTTTCATTTCAGTGCCAGGAAAAAACCATCCTCTTTCACAGATTTTACAAAACCTGAATTTAAAATGTGAATATAAGCATTCACTCCGCTCCAACAGATTACCTTCCCTCTTCCCTCTGTACTGTTTGTTGTATATTGTTAGCCACTTAGAGAGTCCTGTTGGGCTATTGAGTGGCATATTCATTTGAAAATAAAATAAAAATTTCTATGATTCTGTGACAGCTGTCAGAAGATAAAGTTTCAATCCACCCATTTAGTATGTTTTGCCTGGGGGGCAGAGAAATGTATGCATATTAGAGTTTTGTTGAGTTTCTGGTTCTCATAATAACTAGTGTTCATCCCCCCATCACCAAATTTCCATTTTCTGCTCTGACCTTTCAATCCTCCTTGTAAGAAAAGCCTCAAACAAAAAGCAATCATTATACAAGCAAGATCAAGACTAAACTGCTTGATTCTTTCACATGTCCTGTGGCCATCTACTACACATTTCTGTTGTACATGTCTACTGTAGCTGCAGCACCTATCATATAATGGACAATATTCCAGGCCAAGTAAGGAAAAGCTTTCTTTCACAATTCATATATTTCTATTCCTTATCTTGCCTATCCATACACTTGGTTATATTTTAATTTCCTGCAGGCTTTGATGAAATTATATAAAGTGCAAGGCTTCATTGTATATTGTTCCACTTTGGTAAATGATCAACCTAAGTGTTGGGATCTTCATATTAGCAGCTTCCTTATGCCCCATACAGTTACTGTTCCAGAGGGATGGACTGTAGGGTTGCTGACAACAGGAGGAACCTAAAATCCTCAGTGCACATTGCTTATGTTTTATGTGACATTTTGCTCTATGCTGATTGTAAAATGTTTTCTGAAATGAAAAGAAAATTGAATGCACAGGTGAAAAACAATGCACTGTTGACCTGTGTTATGAGATTTTGCAAAGTATGCTCTCAGTGACCAAAAAAAGAGATCTGTCTCAGAACTGAGTGGGAGTTTTGGAATTTTCCTGCCTGGTGTCTTCTTGACTGACTGATAAGGGCTTGTTTGGATGACAAAGTGGGAAGGAGCAGTTTTAGAAGGCTGTCTGGATAGAAGAAAAAGCGGTTCATTGACGGCCCCCAGGTGGCCTTAGTTGCGGTGCTTTAAGCCAAAATGAAAAATAGTGAAGATCAAAGCAAAGAGAGCCAGTGTGGTGTAGTGGTTAAGAGCATGGGACTGGGACTCAGGCGATCTGGGTTCGAGTCCCCACTCGGCCATGGAGCCAACTGGGTGACTTTGGGCCAGTCACAGACTCTCAGCCCAACCTACCTCACAGGGTTGTTGTTGTGGGAATAAGATGGAGGAGGAGAATGATGTAAGCTGCCTTGAGCCCTTTGTAGGAAAAGGCAGGATAGACATTGAAAAAAGAATAGCATCTCCTCATGAAGGAGTTGGGCAGTTATTTTCAGCAGCATCAAGGACTTCTTAAGCTATTCATCTTTTGGCAACCTTCTCTTGCTCAAGTTATAGATACAATTTCTGAAAAGATATCCATGAATAATATAGAAATATTATCATTTATCCAAAGCAATAAATAGGGCAAACTGTTTGTATGGCTGGCTACAGAAACGTGGTATACAAAAAAAAAAAAAAAAAAAAAAAAAACAATTTGGATCTCAGATTTTTTTTTTCTTTTGCTTCTTGGAATCAAAACATACATCATCTTTCCAGATGAATACACTTATAGAAAGAGAACACATTGTACTAGAAGAAATTTGGAAAGAAATTTTTGCTCCAAAAAATAATAATCCATTAAAACCTGAATGCAAAATCAGACATTGCTAGATCTAAGGCTATCCCTCCTTCTAATACCAGAGGGAACCAGGATCCAGTTGAGGTTCCTCCAACCAAAAAGAAGGGGGGGGGGAGTGGTGATTGTCACCTATTTGGCCTTCCCCCTGCATCATCCAGCATCACTTCTCATACTGTTTTGGAAGGTCTTCTAACTCACCTTAGCAGATTTTTTGTTGGCATATGAGGATAAAAAAGGGACAGGGAATCAGTGAAAATCACCTCTCTACTCCTACCCACAGGTTCATCCAGTTCACAAAATTCTGCTCAAAGAAACTGCAGTTCCAACCAATTGCTTTATCTCCCACAGGAAGAAAGGAGAAAAGAAGTCAAAAGACTCAAAGTCAAAAGAAGTCAAAGTAAAACACCACTATATCTGAAACCAGAGCCAGTCAATCTGAGGTTTTAAAATTATGGGTAGAGATGGAGAAAAGAGATTTAGTTCTTAGAATATGCATTCAACCACATGAAAACAACACACATCTAATACTTCTACCATAGTAAACCAGTAATCAGATGTCAGTATATGAAGAATATTGCTACATTCCACCGAAGGATACTGCTAAAATTTATCTGGAATACAAACCTAATTTAATAAATAGCATTGGTTTA
The DNA here is from genome assembly GCF_004798865.1 of Varanus komodoensis. Lineage (NCBI taxonomy): Eukaryota > Metazoa > Chordata > Lepidosauria > Squamata > Varanidae > Varanus > Varanus komodoensis. The sequence continues at coordinate 8,598,584 of NW_025336346.1, forward strand.
TATCTTAAATCACTGAAATAATTTTCTAACCTTGCTGTCTTATAAATTATTTTTACAGATTAATGGATTTTAATTTTGCACAAGTAAATTAACTCTAGCAATTTATTGTACTAGTTTAGCGAGAGCAACACACCACAGCTTGCTGGAATGCTAACAACAGTATAATGTGACTACAAGAAAATATGCAACCAGAAATATTTGTTGCCATGCTAAAATCGATGCCTATACTATTACATTATGACACAAAGTAATGTATTGATTTTAAACTATAGATGACAAAGCAATGTACATGAGCAATGTACTGGTACTGATATCTGATCTAACTGAACAGTGACCCATTTCAAAATTACTAAAGAGGTGAGGTTAAAATAGTTGCCATGAACCATGTAACAGTAGGTACAGGATTGCATCCTAGAAATGCAAGCTACTTAAAGTCTGTATCTCACCGGGCAGTAAGTCACATTGAACCCAAAGGGTTTTGCTTCTGAGTAGACAAATATAATACTGCACTCTAAATCCAAATTTAGGTATAATAAAATGTTTCTTGCTTTTTCTGCTATTTCTTCTAATTATGCAAAGATCAATAGTAGTCATTCAATTTTAAAATAAAAGTGTGAATAAGAAATAAAATGAAAGGAGAATCAACACCACTGTCCAACAAATGAATAAGCTGACAATTCAAGAAGAATTTCTATACTTTTCTCTTTTTAAACTATTATTGTAGGCACTGTAAGAAACATAGTTACTCAACAGAAAGAGGATAAAAACACTTTTTACATTCATTTGTCAGAAAAGTTTATGAATCTGGTTTCTATTTGTGTCTGGGAAGACTCGGACTGAGAACAAAGCTGCTAACAGGAAACATATGGAAAAGTTCTACAGTAAGTGAACAACTGACTTCAACTCCAAATGCCACGTATCACATTCCAGTGTCTCAAACTATCTGGGAATAAGCTTGTAACATGTACCTTACAACTTCAGCCATCTAAGAGTGTGTGTGTCATGTGAATTTTACAAGGTTAATAACTAGAAACCCTGAAAAAATTAACAGACTTCTAAACTGAGAAAGTTGGAAAAGTTATTAAGTTTCATGCAACTAGCTGACCAGCATAAAATTTGAAAAATATCCCACAAAAATCAGCTCAACAACCAATGCTGCCAGGAATTAAATGTGCTGCATTTTCCTTACGAAATGTGACTATATCAGGACAAATATAATGTAAAAGTTATTAACTATAGTGTTGCTGGGGCAGAAGTCTTCGGAGGTACTAATAATGAAGCCTCTGTGCTGATGAGGGAGACACATACCCTCCTGATATACCCTGTATATCTTTGAAATATACAGTAAGATTTACCATTTCCTCCAGGATTCCATGAGGGCATACAATTTTGATTATCCTTAAGGATGTAATCAAATCCAGGTGAGAGTTCAGAGAACAACAACTCAGAATGGCAGCACCTTCTGTAGCATTCTTCTTCAGAATCCACATCACTGGAGGAGCAACTACACATTTCTTCAAGAGGGCATCTATTCCTTGTAATACCAATGGGGCCACATCCATGACTAAGTGAGCCATAAGTACTTGTGGGTTCTGTCTCCCCAAGTTGACTTATGGACTACCATGGATGACCATGCTGGTGCCACTGTAATTACTTCCACCTGTAGATCCCTGATCCTTGTAGGAAGATAGATTGGCAGCAGACATATAGCAAGTTCTGAGGCCATGGGTCTTTCAGAGCATTGTGTCACATGGCTTCTTGACACAGATCCTTTGCATTCTGAGGAGCCACAACCAGATCTACTCTGTAAAGCATGAACTATAACATGAAAACTTAGGAAGTATGCATTCTCTTTCCTAGCCTGATGTTGGACTGAGGCATCAACTACCTGATTTCCATGCAGGACATGGAATAATCAACTCAAGTGGAGACAACCCAGATTCAGGCTAGATATCAGGAAAAGATTTCTCACTGTCACAGCAATATGACAGTGGAACCAATTGCCTAGAGAGGTCATGGGCTCTCCCACACCAGCAACATTCAGAAAGAAACTGGACTATATTCGCTGTAATGACCTGTGATTGTGCCTGAACTTCATCCATGAACAAATCAATGAAAAATGCTAAAGAGTGTGTGATTTTCTTCAGTCCATCTTTCAGACACTTTCATATTGATATCATCGATTCCAGGTAGGGATGCTAACTCACCGTGATGTACTTATAATTCTAGGACACCATTTGTGTCTGTCTGGCTGATAATGAAATTTTTGCAAATGAGCATCTGAAAACCATGTGGCCCCAGTGTAATCTGTGCAGAATCAAGCAATGTATGCAAATTTTTTTTGTTCTTGTTGACTACTAGTACTACTTGCCCAATCAAGGCTAGTTCCAGGCTAATTCACATGCCCATGGGCCCAGGTTTTCCTAACACCAACTCTAACACCTAGATACAGTCTCTATATATTCAGACATAATGTATAAAGACAGCATCTCAGAGTGTTCTTGTTCACTGCTCAGTTTGCTTGCCCAGCCTAGGTTACTTTCAGGCCCTTGGACATGCACAGGAACCAGGTTATCATAACCTAAATCTGAAGATTAACCCCAACCTGAATGGTCAGAAATAATTCCTAGATATTCAGACAACATGCAGAATGCAGCACAAGTGTTCCTGTCGACTGTTCACTTTATTTGCTCAAGTGAGGATAGTCCCTGATTTCCAGTCATGCATATGTGCACAGCTTTCCTAACCTGAACCCAAATGTGCATTGGGCTTGAACTTCTGGTTATGGTTGGAAAACATGCATCCCTGTGTATGTGCAAGGCCTAGAACTAGCTTCAACTAGACGGAAAGAGTGGTCAACAAGAATATCATGACTTTTGCCTTTCGAAATTCTTTCTGAATGTGAGCCAGTGAGGTGGCCTAGTTAGAATGCTAGACTGGGGATCCAAGAGAGATGGGTTCTAATCCCCATCTAGCCATGAAGCTCACTGAATGACTTTGAGCTAGTCCCAGACTCTCAGCTCAACCTACCTCACAGGGTTCTTATTGTGAGGATAAAATGGAGCTATGCAAGCCATCTTGGGCTCCTCACAAGAGAAAAAGAGGTGGGATATAAATACAGTGTAATAATAATGCAATGTAAGAATTACACTTGTGTGCTAGGGCTGGCGTTAAACTGCAGGCTGGGAGTGGGGTTAGGGGAAACTGGGCCCTTCCGCATCTCCAGGGGCCTGGAAGAAGCTATGGTTGGGCAGGAAGAATGAGTGGTCACCAAGCACATTCTCAGAGATATCTTTTTGCACATTATCCTAATGTAAAGGGATTATACTTGAGTGTTAAGTTGTGGATAAGTTTGAGGTTACCTGAATATGCCAGTTTTCCTGAATCCAGCCTCTAGCTTGAAGCCTATCTAATCTTATAATTGAAATCTTTCCATTTACCAGTCCCAAAGGAGAAATATCAACCTAAAATACAAAGTTGGGAATGTCACTCCACTACACAGTTCACTCCCAGCTTTCAGCCCACAGCTAGGCTGTGCTCTACAGGTGAGGAAGAATAGCTTTAGGAAGTTTCTGCAATACAGGAGAAAGCACTGTAGACCTGCATGGCATAAGGTCTTAACTCCAAGGCACCAACTCTTTAAAAAAAGATAGGACAGATATTCCATGTGTACCTTTTGCATGAGCTCAAATCAGCAGATTCTTTTACAGTGTGCATGCACACATGAGCACTTGTATACACATCATAATTACCCTTTCTATTCCTTAATAAAGATGTAAAAATCCCAGCAACTTTGCAGCCACAGGGGAAAAAAGGCTTTTCCTGGGCTTTTCAAGGGAGAATAATGGACATCTTTGGAAAAATTGGGACAAAATGCAATTTTAGCACCCTTTATAGCTTTAAGGTCATTGAGTTTCTTTAGGGACATGAACTATATTGTATTTAACTTGGTTTAAGATATAATTATGTTTGGCGCACTAAAAGTACAGTTTGTTCAGACAGTAATTACCAACTGAATTTATATTTATATTTCGGTTTGTTGTGCTAGTATATTAGCAACAGACAAAAAATGTAAACAGGCAAACCATCAATATTAGCAAAACAAAGGCAATTATGCTTCCTCTAGTCCTCACCTCCACAGTGTCAGACTTAACGCACTTATTGTCATAAAAAGAAATGAAAAATGGTTGGGAGAGGTTGAACCAAGACTAAATGAATATACAGTACATCAAATTTTCTAAGCTATTACTATCAAGGTGGGGTTTTGGGTTTTTTTTTTCTCTCTTTTTTTTTTGCTATTTCTGTTTCTTTATCTTCATTATAGATATCATGGACTTCTACAAAAACAAGTTTTACCCAGATTTTGACACACTTCTCTATACTTTCACATCCCTCTCTTTGATGTCTTTCTGAACATGTCTTGATTTCTTAATTCGATGATTTCCAAACATTAACCGGTTTCTTTCACAAGCTGCAGAAGATGGATGAATCTGAAATAAGTGTGAAGCAAGCGAAGTCAGAGGCTGTGTTACACAAAGGACTTGCCACCATTGTGCTGGATGCATACATTGGACAGAATCCTGGACTGAAGATGTTCTGTATTTTGCAACACCTTTCCATAATCAAGTCCTAAGAGTGTTGCTTGGTTTGTAATCCAGTCAAATGCAACACCAGTGATATTGTCTTTACACTTTTGCCTTTGAATCTTGAGTTCATGCAGCTGCATGAATTCGATAGCCACAAAATTCTTTCTGTCCCTTAATTAAATATTTCATGTTACTTTCATCCATATTTGTAAGTGGAGATACATTTAGATTCTCAAAAGTAGTGGTTTTTATCTTGGCCATTTGGTAAGGACCTTCTGTCGAAAGAGCACTGTCTGCTTAAGAGGCAGTAATGGCTAAAGAAATTGCATCTGGAATCTTCAGGGAGTTCTGCACCCCAGCACAGAAGAAATCTTCATCAAGTACAAGGTTCCTTCCACTCCTGGGTACTTTAAGATCCTCAACTATCAACGTTTCTCAAAGAACCTCTTTGTTTTCTGGTAAACTTTCAAAGGAGATCACCACTGCACTCCACTGAGGTTACTACAGAGCATCAATGTTGCTATTTTATTCTTTTCAATTGTTCTTCTTCCTGCTTCTTGAAGACTGCCGCCTCTCTACAAGTAACTTTTTCGTGTTTTCATGTTTCACTACTTTTGCTGGTCATTCAGAAGTAAGCTTAGCCCATGACATGCATATGCTATTGCAGTAATAAGTGGCTACTTTTCCATTATGCTCTCCCATGTTAGTTTCATATTACTTGCATTGTTTATCAGCAAAGCAAATAGTTTAGCACTCCCAATCTTCTGTAGGATTGCACATATTTTCTAGCTGATAAAAATATGTTTGTTCTCTCTCTCTCTCTCTCTCTCTCTCCTGTTTCAATGCTGCTGTAAGAAACACTTTGAGGGGTTAACCACAGTTTATGGTTCCCTCTTTGCTATTATTTGCCCATACATCTTGCAAGTATTGCAAAGCACAGTGCTTGATTCCCTCCCTCCCTCCCCCCTCCCCTCCCTCCCCCACTTGCACAGATTCCATTACACCATCATATTCTGACTGTAAACGGGATTGCTCAAAGAATGTCTGCTGTGCAAGTAACATTTGAATTGTGCATTTCATTTGATAATGTTTGCAAATGATTTTTATCCCTTCAGAAGGGCTTACAGTGTGAAAACATCTCTATATGCTAGATGTTGATCTCAGGATGTATGGAAGGAGAAAAAGTAATTTAGTGACTAGCTTGCCAGTAAGCCCTAAACTATGTATTGAGAGTGGAGTACTCTGCCTCCTCAAAGGCAAAGGCAGGACAAAAAGTTTTCTAAGTGAAGTCTGTAGTATATTAAAGTTGACTAGTAAGACTGGACAACAGAAGAAGAGTATGACAGAAACTAATCAAAGACACAACCAAAGTTAGAATACCAGCCAATTAGGGAAATTCATTAAGCTGCAAGTAGCTCATTAAGATGAAGTTGATTCCAAACTGAATAATTCTCCCTCTTTCCAAACCAAAGCAGCTGGTTCCTTTAAGGTCAATTTTACTGCTTCTAGGCCAATCACCTGGAGCATCTACCATTTCTCCATTGGCCCACCCTCTCAACCTGATACCATATAAGTGGATTAATAAGGCCTCCCTCAACTGAGATAGTCTGTCCCCATCTCAGTGTGTTCCCCAGAATTATCTCTTGCATGAGAAACTGTTTGGTTCTCAATGACTCCCTGTCTTATTGCTATATATGTGTCAGAAAGATACATCTGATATCCCGAACTGTTACCTTCAGGAGGGAGTTAAAGATGTATCTCTTCTGACAGGCCTTCCCAGATTAGTTTTATTTAATATGCTTGGTTTTTAGTCAAATTTTAATCATGGTTGGTTTTAATCTCCCATAAACCACCCAGCGCCTATGGCAATGATGCAGTATATAAAGATTTAATAATATTTTAACTTTGGATTCTAATGCTGCCTCTTCCTCCATTGCAGAATTTGTAATTTCTGCCAGTCCTCTGAGGCCTAGTTGAGAAGACTGAAACAGAAGCATGAACTGTACCAACAGGAGGAAGCCCACAAGCAAAGAAAAGGCTGAAGCTTTCTTCTCTTGTGACAATGGCAGTGCCCTCTAGAGGCAGAAATACATCTTGATTTTACATTTGAAATTTGTAGTCTCAGTTTACAGTATAGGATTAACTTTTCCATAGTGCACAAGAACTGGAAGAAAAAGGCCTTCAGACCCCTCCCCACAACTTCATATCTTTAACCCTTCATAAACTGCATTGCTGCTATAATAACTGCACAACTCTAAAACATTTCCCCAGAACTCCAAGCACTGGCCTGCAACAAAATAACTTCGTGTAACACTAGACCAAACAGTCTCCTACAAGACTCATTTAGAGAACACCACCACGAAAATCAATACTAGGAACAACATACTTCAGAAACTAAGTGGAACAAAATGGGGAGCCTCAGCTGTTACCCTTAGAACATCAGCACTAGGGTTGATCTACTTCAGAGCGGAATACTGTGCCCTTTTGAGCCATACAGAATACTCAGCTGCAAGATCTAGCAAGATCAACACTAGCAAGATCAACACCAGACTTAACACCATGAGAATTACAAGTGGATGAATCAAATCTACTCCTACTTGCTAGCTTCCTGTTCTGAGCCATACAGACCACCAGTTCTACAAAGGCAAGATGTCCTAGTGAGAGAATAGAGAAAAATAAGGAATGATCTACTTCTACTAGTGCATGCTGACCTTCCTTATTTATCAGCTGGTGGGCTTAAATCCAGGAAGCCCTCACTGGCACTTGCACAACATCTGTATAATAACTCTTAATATGAATTCCCAATGGAAAGCTAAATGAGTTGCTGAACACCCAGAAACGGGTAGGCATTTAGATGATCACACGCAAAAGGTGCCAGGTTTTGACTTACCCCACCCGTATTGGACAACTCTGAACAGGATTCACATCTCACACAGGGGGTGCCAAGACTCACTGCATAAAGATGGAGGGATTTGGTGGGAATAGCAACTCAGACTTGGGAGAGGAGGACTGGATAGCTGAACCAGCTGTGGCTCAGAGTTCTCACTCTGATATTGGAGTTGTTGAGACTAGTGACTCCTATTAAGGCTTAATCATTAAAAAAACAATGTACATAAAGACTGTACCTTCCCTTCTAATTCTGGAGCTGGTGGGGATTGGCCTTATAAGCAGCAATGTGCACGCAGAGACTTCCCAGGTGGGTGAAGTTCCAATATTCTCCCCTGCCTCACCTTACATAAATTTACCTCTGGGCTGGAAAACAACTCATTCATTCATTCCATTTCTATACTACGCAATAGCCAACGTTTTCTGGGCAGTATACAAAGATGAAAAATACCTTATGAAACCAGTTAATACAAACATATAAATAGACTGCACAGACATAAATATATCCCAAACAAGTTTAAACAATCAATGATAAGAAAAATATAGGAGCTGATTAAAACCCCTTTCTAAGCTGCTAGTGCTCGAGATAAATGTCTTAATATCAACAATATAACAATGCCTGTGTGGACCTTGTTGGAGAGATTATTTCATAACTGGCTGAGTCCACCATATGAGTCCTTTCCCTCTTTGCTTCCTTCTGGGCTGCCCTCAGAGCAGGAATCTGAAAGATGGCCTTTATCTAACATGGTGTAGAAGATTCATGCCAAGGGAGGCACCCTGGCAGTCTTAAGTACTGCAGTCCCAAGACATGTCAAGTTACATAGATTAAAAACAGCACCTTGAATCAAACTAAGAAGCATACAGGCAGCTAGTGTAACTGATGCAGAATTGGCATTATATGTTTGAATGATCTTGTCTCTGTTACTAATCTAGCTGCTGCATTTTGTATGAGCTACAGATTCTGAACTGTATTGCAGAAATATAACTAGGCGGTGACCAGAATACAGACAACTGAAGCCAGGTTATCCCCATTCAGATAGAAGTATAACTGGTCTAACAACCAAAGTACAGCGTAGAAAGGGTAGGTCTTTTTCCTCCCTAACCTTATTCCATCTGCTCAGTTTCATCCAGAGGGGCTGTTCTGGGTGGTTAGCAGGTTTTTAAATCCTGGCTATGTTAGGCTGTCCACCCAGAGATAAAACTGCCAAGATCTTGTTGTGATAAACTGCATCCTTTCCAAATTGAACTATAACTAATCCAGGGTCTAAGCCAAAAGAGTCATTAGCTGCTTCTTGTTATGTTCGCTTGGATCTGTTTTAGTCTTGTTTTTCTCCAGCATTGGGAGTTTGCTTTGTGAGGTATGGCACGTGTGCCTTAGAACTATCTGCATCATGACTGGTCAAAGTTAGCTGGGATGTGTTTGAGCCATTATTAGAAAAAAATAAAACTCTGCTTTGGAAGAAGGTGTTACCAGCTCTGTTAAAGGAAGTGGCAAGTTCTCTCCTAATAAAGCTATTCCTAAGCACTGGTGTCACCTTCTGCTACGTAACTATCTCTAATCATCCCCTTGAGGAAGGGATGCAACACCTGCTTTCAATTTAGCTCCAGTGTCTCTCAGAGAATACTAATTTTTCTATTTCTTACCAGTTCATCTGTTTGGTCAGATATTCCTCTTCTAGCATGAGTGGAGATAAAAATTGTTACTTGGAGAACTACTAATTGATTATTATAATGAGTATTATAATGATTAATTTAATTACAAGTGAGGAAAAGCCTGGATGAACAAAGCATTTTTTCAGGGGGTTTCTGAAAGATGCGTATTTTCTGCCTCAGACTTGCATGAGGGACAGTTTTCCAGAGTGGATGCTGCTACTAAAAGGGCCTACCATGGTAGTATGTGCACAGCAATGATCAATAATTTTGGAATGACCAATAAGGCCTCCTCTGAGTGTCTTAACTGTCATTGGCTGGGTGAGGAAAGGCAGTCTTCTCGATAACCTGGTCCCATGTTAATTAGGGCATTGTATGTCAACAACTTAACCTCGAATGTGGCTCAGTCAGGAATAAGCAAGTCAGTGCAGTTCTTTTAACTCCAATTTTATAAGAGAATAGCTGGGTGTCCCATGGAGCAGCCTAGATGCTGAACTCTGTATTAGCTGCATCTTCTGAACCAGGCCCAATGACAGTCCCACACAGAGCACATTATGGTAATACAGTTAGCAGTGTATGAATCACCATGTCTAAATTATCTCTATCCAGGAATAGGCATAGTTGGCATAGTAACTGAAGTGGGGAGTGAGGACTTTGGAGTCATCCAGGTCTCCAGTAGTAGAGGCAGATCTGGGAGTCCACCCAAACTACCTACCTGTTCCTTTTGAGGGAGTACAACTTCATCCAGAACTGGTAAATAGCCTAGTTCCAAGACCTAGGAAATATAGTGAGATCAAGCCCTCCCTTCTTGCCTTTAGGCTCTGAAACAGCAGACAGTCTCTTTGCAAATGCAGACCTTTATTGGCACTTTGCAGCTACAAGGCAAAGCAACTCTGCAAACCCTCTAGTGTAGCCTTCCCCAACCTTGTGCCTTCCAGACACATTTGGACTGTAATACCCAGAATGCCCAGTCAATGGCCCTGCTGGATGAGAATTATAGGAGTTGAGATCCAAATGCCTCTTAATGGCAGGGACAGGTATTGTGAGAAAAAAATTGCCATGAAATTATCTGACCATGACAATGGGGAGAGTTCTATTGACTTTCCAATATCCAGCCACCCTGCCTCATGCCCAGAGTCAACAGCCAAATCAAAGGTATGTCCTGACCTGTATGTTGGGCCAGTGACAAATTGATGTCTTCCATGAGTATCATGCAGAATATGAAGGCCTGAGCTGATCCTGTTAAGGTAGCCTCAGCATGGATATTGACGTCCCCCAGGGCCAAAGTCCTAGGGTTCTTCAACAGCATATCCAAGGCTGTATTAGCTAGCTCAGTAAGGAAACCACTGGGTAGCAGGGTGGTAAACCAAAGTGCCCCCAATGTGTCTCTTTGGCCCAACAGAAGTTACAGGCCCTTATTGTCCATCCCAGACAGAAGGGTTTACTTGGAAGTAAAATCCATCAAACACAATGAGATATAATTCTGAGTAAACATGTATAAGATTACATGGCAAGTTAATACTATATTAGATCCAGACAGTTATTAGGTCTCATTGAGATCAATTGAAAAGGTCAGTCATGAGTAATTTGGCCTAGATCCAACCCTGAAATCAATGGGCTGTGTTTAGGACTCCAATAAGGCGGCTGTCCTAAACACACTTACTAGAAAAGTACAACAAGCATAGCAAGCCCTGTATCTGAGCAAGTGTACACAGGACTGCACTGTAAATGCAGTTGTGAAGTTGGATTATGGTCAATGTATTTCAACACAGAAAATTCTCATATTCACTCGAGAGTCATCAATATTCAGCAATTACAAGTGACAGGAAATAGAGGGATGTTTCTGCCTGTGTTATCAGCTGCAAAACTCAGCTTACAATCCAAAATGTCAAAATATTTAGCAATTTAAGACACTGATATAATTTGTAAATGGCTTTGTAAAAATTGGATGGTAATACACTTTCACTGGATTTTCAGACAGTAAACAAATTGAATGGCCACAGAATTGGCACTGAGGATAAAACAAACAGAGTTGGATGGATGATGCTAAAAATAATGTTCAGCCACCCCTTCATGTGAAGGAAATTCCTACCACACCTCAAACCAAAAATTAGAGAAAGAGAGTTAAGCCACATAATTTCACCAGAGTAAAAGTATACCCTTATTTAAATAAACTGTTCTCTGCAACAAGGAATACATCATCTCGAACTCCTCCAGAGCCTTTGGCAACAAATTACATTTCATCAAGTACATGCAACCAATGAGATAGCTCCTATATTGTCACTGTGAATTTTAAGGACATCATCATCTGACACTTGCTACAGTTTGGGGCATTCATTGGCTGGAAACTATCAAACAGCTTCAGGTAGGATTTTTTGTTTGTTTTAAATACTTTTCTTTACACAGTGCTGTTGTCCTTCCAATTATGAGAAGTTTGTTAATGCTGGTTATCTACTTGAGATATATTGTCATATACTTTTTTTCTTGCCAGTATCCTATAAAAATCTCTCATATGCACAGCTTTTAAAAGATATGATGTCAGACCCTCTAGATGAAATTATTTAAGTATTAATTATTGTGATTATTGATTAATGCAGAATATTATGTGGTAATTCCTTAAGATGCTTCTGATTATCCTGCACAGATAAAACAGAAAACATTATACAACAGCAAAATTATGCAATGGTACACTAATAATCCTAATTTACAATCCACCCTGAGGTTCCACTGTCCTAGCAAAAGTAAAGTATAGGACCTGTTATTAGGCTACTCCACTGAAGCACTGTAATGTAGCCATTTTCCCACTTCTGCTGTGACACTGTGTGGTACATCTGTAGTCATGAAGGGTTGGAGGAGGCACAAAGTGGTGGTTCAGATGTTGGCGAAGCTGATGGCTCCCTGTGTCCGATTTTAATGAGTGTCAGTTCAGCCCGACTCCATTAACTCTCTCAGAATATTTTGCAAGAATAGTACTGCAGCTTGGTGGGGCAGATTTCTGCGCTTTAGCTTCACTTGCCTAGTGCAAGATACTGCTCTAGTTGCAGAGAACAGGTCAATCTGCATTACTATTAGGAGGTAAGATTAAGCTTTTAGTATGTGATTTAGGAATCAACAGTTTGATCTAGTGGTTTAACAATATTTCTACTTCCATCATACAATGTTTTCTGTTTTTTAACGTATTTGTCAAAACACCATTGAAAAAGTGTTCAAAGTATGTTCAGACATACTGGGCAGGAAATGAAAAAGCTTTAGAAGTGGAAAATGTATATCAACATATACAAGGTTAACAGAAAGGCCAAATCCAAATAAGAAAAACATGAGGCATGAGGAAGCTGGATTTGATACAAAGGAGGGTATGGGAGGATAGTCTACGATAGCAGAGCTGGGGAAGAAAGAAATAGTTTTATCTTCTTGCTTTAACTAAGTAATTCAGAGCAGTAACAATTTAAGCTACTTTTTAATGTTTTGGGAATTAAAGTGAAGCAGTGCGAAAAACAAAGGAAAATATAACTAAGGAGAAAGGAGAAACATTGACTAGAAGGGGAAAAAGGAGTTTCCCAGTTGTAGTGAAATATTGTATTTGTATGAGAAGAGGAGAAGGAACAAAGCGAAGGTTGTGGTATGGCAATCTTACATTAAAACTATCTTGAAATGCCTTTTATAAAGATAGTCCCGAAGAAAGCCCAGACCATATACAAGTGTAAGAGAAGTGGACATTTAGGCATTTTTTGGGAAAAAATACAAATAATTTATTCAGATTAGTGTATCATTTTTCAAATGATATCAAAATCTAGTTAGAAAACTTTCTTGTTTACTCTTTTATTATTTGAGAAAGTATAATGGAATTTACTTTGAATATTTTGTTTGAAATTCCTGCCCCCAGTGCCATCTCTAAATTATTTTTCATACCTTTTTGTTGTGATCTCATATTGTATCCTTTAACAGTGGGAATGAACTACAAGAAGTCCTGGACCCATTCTTGATATTTAGACAAGAACAGATGCTTTGCAATACTTGGCAATGAAAACAGATGAAGTGGAAAACGTACTTTTATACTTACAGTTTTTAAGCACTGTTGTCTGCTTGATTTGAGCTATTTTTGAATATCTATTTCTGACAATATTGGTCCTAAAAGCTAGTTAGATCATCTTCCTATGTCTTGGTCTGTGTTATGTATTTACTTATTTTTAAAATCTACAGACCACAACTTAGAGCCCTAATTAGGGCTCTCTGGGAAGTTTACAATCTATTAGAATCAGAGATAAAAGATTCCATAAAATACAACAGTATTACAATAAGGACAAGTATAGCAGCTGAACATATTTTCATATAATGTCTTTTCTTGTATTAACTATGAACTGAGTGCTTGTTATTCAGTTCATTAAAGTAGCACTCTAGAACATTTCCAGTGTCGTGAATATTAATTCCACAGTGATTCTATCTCAGGTTATATTATGTGACACTTTACCTCTACACATGAACTTCAGAGAAAACTAAAAAATTAAGAACCATAACTGACTCCTGTCACTGAATGTGCTCCCCTTTGATATGTGTACAAACTTGCTCAATAGAAGTGTTTACAATTGCAAATGTAAAAAGGAGTCCTTTGCCAAAAAGAGGCCTTTAAACATTGGTAATACAACATCTGTGACAAAGGTGGAAATATAAAATGATCCATAGACACATATGCTCAAAAATCAAATTATGTATTTATTGATTGCAAACACAAATTTAAATGTACACATTGTTTTGGAGGAAAATTTGTTGGTAGAGCAATGACAATTCAAATACAAGAAAAATAAAGCTTTAGGATACTGCAGAAAGTTAGCTAAACTAGGCCACTAAAATGTGCTGATTGTGTGCTTTGTCAGACTGAGAAGTTGGAAAGAGGGGATACAGAAAATAGGAGACCCTCATACTCTTGGGAAGGAAAAAAAAGAACTGGGCACAAGCATTAAGAGTGGAGAAAAACGACCATGAGGGAATTCATGCTGAGACATAGTGCTGCAATAGGGCTTGCTATTGAAGCACAATCAATGTAACCAGAAGAAAAAGGGATAGTTTAGTCTTCAAAGGCTAAACTCAGCTGACTTCTTCCCAATATCAGTTGTCACTGAAGACTCAAAGCTTTATTATTTTTAGGTTAATGAATTACTGTATAAACTTATCTTTCCTCAAATCACTGTGTACATTTCGAATTTGCATACACATTCAAGTACTCCAAGACCAATTTGTACATTTGCCCCCTGTTTAAGTTGGCACATACAGTAACTATAGCCTTATGTGTAGAACTTCATAGCTGACCACCTCTTTTAGAGAATGGACCCAAATCTTAAATGAACAAGGAAGTGACACAAATGAGTCTCAGCTGTAATCCTTTCCCTTAGCAGCCCATGGAAGAAGGTACTGAAAGCTGAGGTTCTGACCAAACCAGTTTAAGAAAAGAGTCAATTAGCAGATACATACAATGACTGGGTTTGCAGTATTACTAAGAGCTAAATGAGCCAACCATAGGTTATTTGAAGATTTTTCCTACCTCCATCAAGCCATGCTGCTTGTATCCAGATGGCATAATACTCAGGTGGGTAATTAGGCAAATTGAACCTCACATGCACCAAGGATTAAGCAAGCCACAGTTAGCTTGCTCTTTAGCTCTCCATCATTAACTGATCCAACTCAATGGGAAAGAGGAGGGAGTAGAAGCTAGGGTTGAAGGAAGTCCTCTGGCAAGAGCTAGGGAACTTGTACACCTTGGCTCAGTTATCAATTTAAACACTCTGCAACCAATAAATTGGAAGAAAACTAAGGTTTGGAAGGGCAGCAGTGAAAGAACTAGAAATGATCAAGCACAAGAAAGTTTCACTGGAGACCAAGGCCAAGATCATCCATATTCTTGTATTCCCAATCACTATGTATGGGTGTGGAATCTGATAGTCAAAAAGCAGAAGGAAGAAAATTGTGCTGTCCAGTTCTCTCCAGTTTATGGCAACCCTAGGAATGAATGTGCTCTTGAATGTTCTGTCCTTGACAAGTCCTGATCAGCCTTGCAAATTCAAGGCTGTGGCTTCCTTTACAGAATCAATCCAACTCATAGTCTTTCTCTATCTCTGATTTTCCTTAGTATATTTGACTTCTCCAGTGAGACCTGATTTACCATGATGTGTATAAACTATGACAGCTTCATTTTGTGCCCACTGAAAGTTCTTGCCTGACTTGACCCACTTATACATCTAGAACCCACTTACACATCTTTCTGTCAGTCCAGGAAATTTACAAAGCTCTCCTCCAGTACCATGTTTCAAATGCATCAATCTTCTTCTTGTCAGCTTTCTTCACTGTCCAGCTTTCACTCTCATATATAGTGATCAAGAATACAAGAGTGTGGATGATCTTGGTCTTGATCTGTAGTGAAACAACCTCATACTTGAGGATTTTCTCTAGTCTCCTTCAGATTAATTGGCTGCAGGCTCTGTTTCAACTGAAGCCTGACCCAAAGTATGTAGTCTTCTACAATGTCAGTGTCTACATTGCTGAGAGTAAAATTCTAAGATTCCTCTGTACTTCTGATTTTTGTTTGCTTAATGTTCAGCTGCAGTCCTGCTTTTGCACTTTCTTCTTTCAGTCTGACCACAAGCCATTTCAAATTGCTGCTGCTTTCTGCCAGTAATATAGTATCATATGCATATCTTAAATTATTCACCTATCAATTTTTCACTCTTCCTTCTTCTGATCGTAATTCAGCCTTTCTTATAAATTCTGTATACAGATTGGGAGATAAAATGCACCTTTGTCTGATGTCTGTGCCAGCAGGAAGCCATGCTGTTTCACCATATTCTGTCCTAACAGTGTTACATCAACTGCATTAATACTGACAACAGAACAAAAAACTTTCTTTACAGTGAAACACATCTCTACTTTCCTTTCTATCCATTGGACTCCAAATAAGATCATGTGCAGCATTTTCATGCTATAGCCTATTTTTCTAACAGTTTCATTTGCTCAGTAAATTTTAACATTTTACAAGTGAATACTTAAAACTAATGCGCTGCATACTATTGCACTTCAAAAAGTAATATATGTACCAACCAGTTTAAAACCACCTGTCAAAAGAAAAATAGAGAACACATAATAATTTAATTAGTCCACTTACCTGAACTAATTAAACATTGGACATATTTTTAAACCTATACTATTTATACACTTACATACTTGAGTCATTTTTCTTTGACAACCAAATTTCATATATTGAGGTACATGGATTTCAAGATGTATCACACATACTGACAGATATGGAGGTAGCAATCCTACAGTCCTAGTTAGCACCAAATGATCTCTAGATATTTTGGATTCTCAGATTCAAGGTGTTGTAGGACTTCATAGAACCAGTCAACTTCAGCCTCTTCAGCACCAGTGGTTGGGGAATAGACTTGGACTATTGTGATGTTGAATGGTTTTCCTTGAATTCGAACTGAGATCATTCTGTCATTTTGGAGATTGTATCCCAGTACTGCTTTTTCTACTCTTTGATTGACTATGAAGGCTACTCCATTTCTTCTGAGGGATTCTTGCCCGCAGTAGTATACCTGATGGTCATCTGAATTAAATTCACCCATTCCTGTCCATTTTAGTTCACTGATTCCTAAGGTGCCAATGTTCAGTCTTGTCATCTCTTGTTTGACCACATCCAGCTTGCCTTGATTCATGGATCTTACATTCCAGGTTCCTATGGAGTATAGCTCTTTGCAGCATCAGACTCTCCTTCACCACCAGATAGTTCGGCAACTGAGTGTCCTTTCGGCTTCGACCCAGTCGCTTCATTCTTTCTGGCGCTACTAGTACTAGTCCTCCGCTCTTCCCCAGTGGCATATTGGACACCTTCCAACCTGAGGGGCTCATCTCTGGCATCATATCTTTTTACCTTTTGGTATTGTCCATGGGGTTTTCATGGCAGAGATACTGGAATGGGTTGCCATTTCCTTCTCCAGTGGATCATGTTTTGTCAGAGCTCTCTGCTATGACCTGTCCGTCTTGGGTGGCCCTGCACGGCATAGCTCATAGCTTCATTGAGCTACGCAAGCCCCTTCGCCACGACAAGGCAGTGATCCATGAAGGAGGAAAAAGCATTAGGTGGATCCAAAATTGGCTGCCAAATCAGACCCGAAGAGTGCACATCAATGGCACCTTTTCCAAACTGGAGAAAGATAACTAGTGGAATGCCGCAAGCTTCAGTCCTAGGCCCAGCGTTCTTTAATATTTTTATTAATAAATTAGATGAGGAGGTACAAGGAACAATAATCAGATTTGCAGATGATACAAAACTGGGTGGAACAGCGAACACCCTGGAAAACAGAATGAAGATCTAGGGTGATCTTGTTTAGTTTGAACACTGGGCTGAAAGCAAAAGAATGAGATTCAATAGGGAGAAATACCAAGTCCCACCTAGGAAAAAGAAACCAAATGCATCAATACGAGATGGGGAATACATAGCTCAAGAGAACTGAAAAAGAAAAGACCTTGGAGTTATTGAGGACAGCAGGCTAAATATGAGCCAGAAATGCTATGCAGGGCAAACAGTATTTCGGAATGCATTAATAGAATTATTACTTCCAAATCATGAGAAGTAATAGTTCCCCTATACTCTTCACTAGTCAGACCTCAACTAGAGTATTGTGTCCGGTTCTGGGCACCGAGATTTAAGAAAAAGATAGAAAAATTAGAAAGAGTCCAGAGGAGGACAACAAAAATGATCCAAGGGTTGGAGACAGTGCTCTATGAGTAAAGACTGAAAGATCTGGGTACATTAAGCCTTGAAAAGAGAACACTGATGGAGGACATGATATTGCTTGAATGTACCAGTTACAAAGAGGAAGGACAAAATCTCTTCTCGCTCATACCAAACATGGAATAATAACTCAAGTTGCGACGAACCAGATTCAGGCTTGATATCAGGAAAAGGATCCTAACAGAGCAATATGAGAGTGGAACCAGTTGCTTAGAAAAATCATGGGCTCTCCCATACTAGAAACATTAAAAAAGAAACTGGACAGTCATCTGAGTGGGATGGTGTAAAAATCAACAGCAGGGGGGTGGACCCAATGGCCATCTTGACCCCTTCTAGCTCTAGTATTCTATGATTCTAAGATGAACTAGTGTAATTTGAGTGCACACTGAAAATGATTTACCATGCAGGGTTCATGCATTATTATCTGCATTAACAATTTTAATGGGTCCACATTAGCTGGAATAGCTGCAATTAGTGGCTGGTTACATCATTCAGAAGTAGACACCTCTTTAATGCTACTTAGGAAAACTTAATGTAAAATATAATTATTCAAGTAATTAAGCAAGAGGATTTTGATGCCAAGTCTAAGAGATTTTTTTTGTTTCAGAAATTTAAAATTGTTAATGCTTAAACAAAATAATCTTGCCAACTATACAAGTACTGGTATTTCCTATACCTAAGTCTTACTACTATTAACATACCATTTTGTTTTCTTCTTTCTGCAGTCTACCACAACAGAACTTAAATATGGGAATTCTAAAGCAACTACTAACTATTCTTCTCCTCTTTGGAGTCACAGTGTTCTGTCAATATGAAGGCGATTATTTTGAGAATGAATATGAAAATGAAATAGATAATGAATATCCATCTATTTTTCATCATATTCCAAGCGTAGAATATGCCATTTCTCACTCTGTCACACCTGCTGAGTGTGCCAGAGAATGCTTTTGTCCACTTACTTCCCCAATAACAATGTACTGTGATCATCGTAAACTTCAGAGGATACCAAGCATTCCCTCTCACATCCAACAACTTCATCTGGAGTATAATGATATCGAAGCTGTTCCTATGGAATCATTTGTTAATGCCACTGCTTTGAAAGAAATTAATCTCAGCCACAACAAAATCAAGTCTCATATGATCGATAATGGTGTCTTTGCCAAACTTTCAAACTTGGTGCAACTCCACTTAGAAAACAATCTGTTAGAAGAAATTCCATACCCACTACCTAGAAGCTTAGAACGACTGATCCTAGGTTTCAATCAAATTACCAGTTTGCCCAACAGAGCCACAGAAGATTTAGTAAATGTGACCATGCTTGACCTCTGCAACAATTGTCTTGAAGATTCTCAACTCAAAGAAGCACACTTTTCCAATATGAGAAACCTAATGCAAATCAACCTCTGCAACAACCGACTACAATCTATGCCTCCAGACCTACCAATTTCACTTATGTATCTTTCTCTTGAAAATAATTCAATATCTTCTATTCCAGATAATTATTTCCAGAAACTTCCAAAACTTATTGCTGTAAGAATGTCATACAACAATCTACAAGATGTTCCATATAATGCTTTTAACCTTCAAAATCTTGTGGAACTCAATCTTGGACACAACAAACTGAAGCAAATATTCTATGTTCCAAGAAGCCTCCAGCACTTATACATAGAAGATAATGACATAGAAGGTTGGTTGAAGTATTTTAAAAGTGTTGTTTATTATCCTGATCTCTCAAAAAGGCTATGTTCCATTTTTAATTTGCTCTTTTGATGACTGGTACCAAATTACATATTACAATAAGGTGCAAAACTGCAGTAGGGTTTTAGAATTTAATATTTAGAAGAAGTAGGGAGACCATTTTCTCCAGTGTCACAGCTGAGGAAGGAAAATTTAATCCTTCCCTCTCCAGCTGCAGTTCCAGTCCCATTGACCTACAATGAATCTTAGAAAAAAGAGCACTTTGGCTTTTCTCTTATAAAAGACAAATTGCAGTATGTGGTACCAAACTACTGCATGGCCGAAAAGGGATAGTTTAAACCTGTCTTCCACACATGTTCCCATCCTAATAAAGAGTTGGGGTTCTCATACTTAGTATTAGGACATTTTCCTTACATAGTTGCAAATATCCTATCTAGCTAGATTAGGCTCTGTGCTAGCCAAACAAAAGAATGAGTTCACTAGGCAAGTCAAATAATGTGGAACAAAATGAAGTGCAGAGGTATCAGTCAGCTATGGAATCAGCTTAAAATAGAATGGGAAATATGCGAGCAATGGTCAAAGCATGGTATCACTAGGCAGGCAGCCAGTTTCCTGAGGCACAGGTCAAAATATGGAAAAACAGTCAAGCAGAAAGACAGTCTAAAAAGCAGAGTCAAACAAGAGTCCAAGAAGTCAGCAGCACAATCACAAGGGTTGAACAGGATGCCAGCCATGGCTAGTCCTCACTTAGGTGCAGATCATTACAAGCCTTCAAGCAAAAGTCCAACTAGTGAGGAAGGTTTGGCTCACATGAAGACCGTTACTCTTGAGAAGTATGGTTAAGATTCGTGAGGTGTGAACTTCATCTCTGTGAGGTAACCCATGTCTTCACTTTCAGGAGCTATCATATTCAAGGGTTCAGTAGGTATTTACTTTCCTCATTTGCTGCCACGGGCAACATACAGTCGTCTGGGGTGGCATCTGGAGGACCCTAAAGTCTGCTGCTATAGAAGAGAACAATGCCTCTTCTCCCCTATAGTCCAAAGTAAAGATGTGAATAGCAGACCAGAAGCTGGCTGTCTTACACTCACTGGACTTCTTTCCCACATTTGGCCTGAGCCAGGAAGTGAGACTACAGCGTCTGTGAATAGCTGGGAATGCTAGAGACATCTTTGTGCAAAAGCTGTAACACTCTATGCAAAGAACTGCAAAATCCACAAGTCAGGTGTACAGAAGCAGAATTCTGCTTGCCCAGTGGATGTATGGGCAGCATGTGTGCAAGCCAGCCTCACAGCCAGCCTGATGTGGACACTTGGCACAAGGTGGACTTAGGGCAGAGAGAAAGCAGGCTGGAGTCTGGGAAGCTGAGCTAAGAAAAATCTTACAGATTCCCACCCCCAAACCAGATTCCTCACACAGCACTAGCCTGAGGGGCCTGGGATCCCATTATTATTAAGAGAGTCTAACAATGCATTTAGCATCATATTTAGTTTAACCTACAGCTTTAAATAAGATAGCAAAGTAGGTAGGGCAATAAGTATGTTTAAGCATATTGATTTTTTATATAATATTCTACAGGAAATTTGGATCACAGGTACCATTGCTGTGAATGTTTATGTTGCCCATTCATTGAAAGCAATTTGGACAAATAATAAAGGACATCTTAGTTTAGGTCTTGCAGTCTTAATATCAACCTCATTGACTAAAACAGCCTTACTGAAAAAGTGAGCAGCTAATTTTTGGATTTCATTGAAATTTAAATCCAGTAGTTTCCTGATTATGTTTTTATTTCATAAAGCCCATATACAGTGGTACCTTGGTTCATGAACTTAATTTGTTCCACGATTCTGGTCCCGACCCAAACTGGTTGTGAAGCAAGTCAAATTCCCCCATAAGGTTCAATGTAAATAAGGTTAATCCATTCTGACCACTACGAACGTAATCGCAAACCGATTTTGGTCGTGAACCAAGTTAAATTTGCCGATAAGGTTCAATATAAATAACCTTATTTATATTGAACCTTATCGGCAAATTTGACTTGGGAAGACAAGTGGTGGGACCACTAAATAAGGAGGAAGAAGATCCAGTGACTGATATGAGGGAACAGGCACAGATGCTAAATGACTATTTTGCCTCTGTGTTCTCCCCAAAGCAGGACGGGGGATATCTGCATAGGAGATTAGATGAGGCTGGGGACTTAGGGGCACAGATTAGAGTCACCCCCCCTTGAAATCGAGGGGCTTCCCAGGACATTGGATATTACAAAGGCACCAGGCCCTGACAGGTTACACCTGAGAGTACTTAAAGAGTTGGCAGGGGTTCTCTCACGCCCGCTGGCCTCCATTTTTGAGGCGTTGTGGAGAACGGGTGAAGTTCCAGAGGACTGGAGGGTGGCATCAGTGGTCCCAATTTTCAAAAAAGGTAGTAGAAGGGACATGGGGAATTACAGACCTGTTAGCCTCACGTCCATTGCAGGAAAAACAATGGAAAGGCTCATAATAGAGAGAGATCTAGTGATGCTAGATAGGGAAGGGAGGCTGACAGCCACTCAACACGGCTTCCGCAAAAACAGGTCCTGCCAGACAAACCTTGTGGAATTCGAGATGGCTAGATGGAGGGGATGCAGTGGATGTGGTATACCTGGATTTCAGCAAGGCCTTTGACAAAGTGCCCCATGATATCCTGGTGGAGAAACTGAGGAGTTCTGGGATACACCAAAGCACTGTCCAGTGGATTAGGGCATGGTTGACTGATCGAAAGCAGAGGGTAACCATTAGTGGGGAATCGTCAGGATGGCGGCCAGTGACAAGCGGGGTCCCCCAGGGCTCTGTCCTGGGGCTGATCCTGTTTAATCTTTTCATAAATGACATGGAAGAAGGGGTGAACTGCTGATAACTATCAGTCTGCTGATAACTAAAACCGGAGCAGTGGCCACAACTGAAGAGCAGGTACTCCAGATCCAAAAGGATCTGGACAGACTATGGAAGTGGGCAGGAGACAACAGGATGACATTCAATGTGGATAAATGCAAAGTCTTCGTGCATAGGAATAGGTGTCATAAGTACAGGTTAGGTGACAAGTACCTGGAGAGCAGCACTTATGAAAGGGACCTCGGGGTACTGGTTGACTGCAGGCTAAACATGAGTCAGCAGTGTGATGCAGTGGTCAAGAGGGCGAACGCCACCCTTGGTTGCATAGCCAGAAGTGTGGCTTCTAGATCGAGAGAGGTATTACTACCACTCTATATGACTCTGGTGTGCCTGCAACTGGAGTATTGTGTTCAGTTTTGGGCCCCTCATTACAGAAAGGATATAGCCAGGTTAGAGTCAGTGCAGCGTAGGGCCACAAGATTGGTGGCCGGTTTGCAGGGGATGCTGTATGAGGCGAGACTGAGGGAACTGGGTCTCTTCAGCCTGGAGAAGAGGAGACTCAGAGGGGATATGTTGGCGACATACAGGTATGTGAGGGAATGTCACATGGAGATGGATAGAGACCTGTTCTCCCCTGCAGAGGAAGGCAGGACGCAGTCCAACGGAGCAAAGCTCAGGGAACCAAGGTTCCATTTAGATGCCAGGAAGCACTTCCTGACAGTTAGGACCCCGAGGGTGTGGAATGGGCTTCCACGAGAGGTTGTTGAGGCCCCATCGGTGAGGGTGTTCAAGGATAGGCTGGATGTCCACATGGTGGGCATGTCGTGAGCAGAGCCAGCTGGTGCCGGAGGTCAGACTAGATGGCCTGGGAGACCCTTTCTGACTTGCTCTGTTTCTATGTTTCTAAGGTTAATCAGTTCTGTAAATATTTTTTCATCACAAAAATTTGAAACAAAGTAACAAAGAACAACAAAGTAACAAAGTATAGTACAGTAGAGAACACTAACCTAGGTGAGGAGAGGTTATTGTTTGGAGGGAGAGTCCCCCTCCATAAGGACATCAGGGAGATCTCCTTCAGGGGCTTCCTCTCTTCTTTGTCTCTTAGCTGCAGGGTCAATTTTGATGAAAAATCTGCACGTTCTGGTCACCTTCATCACCACTCTGCACGTTCTTTTTACCACCATGCTTGCTCTGCACTTTCTTTGGAGCCATTATTCAATATTATTATTACATAATATTTTACAGTACAGTATGTGCTAAAAAGCATACAATAAAGCTTCACAGCAAGTGACCACAGGTCTGTCTGCGACTACAAGTGGGGATGATGGGCACAATCGCGCTCATGCAGGGAAGATGGCTGCAATCGCGGTCATATTCATGCGGGGAAGATGGCCATGATCGTGTTCGTGCAGGAACATGGCCGCGATCGTGGTTGTCACTCGATGAGGAGTTTGCAAAAGGAGGCAAGATTTTTCTGAAATTTTTGTTCATAAACCGATTTGGTTGTGAACTGAGGCATTCGTAAACTGAGGTACCACCGTACAGAAAATACAGGCCAAATTAGAATATTATTCATTTTCTCTAACTATAAAATTCTCTGAAGCGTATCTGCTTATGATTAGAGGTTCTTATGCCAGAACTGGACCAACAGGATTACATATTCGAAGATAAATTTCCAGGTTTAGGACAGACTGAAGATGACAAAGTTTCTTTCTTTAGAGAAATTCAAAAGATCTGAACTTGAAATTTACAGGCTTTTGTTTGGCCCAAATCCAATATAAACTAGACTTGCAAATTCTCAGTGAAATAGCTACTATGGATGGCAATGGCAAGTTCACTTTTTCAAACTATTGAGCTCCAATATAATGGATTACTGTTTGGTCTCTGGAAATTTTCTCCAGTTAGTGCAATGACCATCAGCTCTTGGTATTAAATGTGTTAACTTTTAGAGACTGTTGTGCAGCTAACCCAATCTCATCAAATTAAAACTGAAAACCAATATAGGGTAAGAGCCAAATGGTCAGTTCATCTAAGAAATATTAGGCTGAATTCTGTTTCAACAGTCCAATTAAAATCTATAGTACAGTCTGAACAAGTTTCTGCAACTATTCTGGAGTTAGTACAACCTCTCTAAGAGGTTGGAGAGGTTAACATATGAACAAACATATGTTCATTAATGTATGAACAAAAGAGGTTATATGAACATATAAATATGAACAAAATTCCTCTCCTAGGAGCTTTGGCCCTGAGAATTTCAGGAGTTCCAAATGGTTTGATGAGGAGTGCAGTTCACTGAAAAGGGCACAAGGAGACTCCTATATCTTGTACAGGAAGTCAGGGTTAAGCCATCCCCACTCTAGTTATTTCCAACTGAAAAAATATAAAGCCTTACTAGCTCATAAATATAATCAGAGTTAACTTGATTTATGGTTCCTGCTTTTACATGCTTCTCTTCATAGTGATTCTAGAAGTTTCTGGCAGCTGGTTTCAGAAACATTATACTCTCAATCTCAACTTTCCAACTGCTATATCTTGGCAGAGGTATGGAAGGACCATGTTAGAACCAGCTCTACTATCCCAGATGGCCTTGCATATGATTTTGACCTTCCTCATACTGCTGAATTATCAAACATACCAAAATGGAACCCGTCACCATAAAAGCATTATATCTATAACCTAGATATTCAGATCAATTTACTATGGCTCTAGGGATTTATTGTATCTCTGCAGAGGTCATAAAAATAAATCATCATTGGTGAGCACCATTGCTGGTTTCACTTTTTAATATAGCAAATAAATCTTCTTTCATTCCTTCTAGCTGAAAGAGAACAGTAGTAGTACTTGCTTTTAAAAAGAATCCAGCTGATGATCCAGCAAGCTATCGATCTACCTGTCTGCTAACAGTTATGGGAAACTTTTATGCTAGATTTCTAAGCAATACATTGTTGTTTCTTTTAAAAAATCTGAGGACATATTTAATGATTCCTAAGCAGCATTTAGGGAAAATCATTCAATCTTTGATTACTGTGTGGTGCTTCCACACTTCACTGAATAAACCGTAAGATCCCAGCAAAGGAAATTGTTTACTGCCTTTATAGATTTAAAGGCAGATTTTAATTTTACTCCCAGGAGCAAGTTATACTATTGGGCTTTTGCAATGCACTCTATATGGAGCTGTCCTTGAAGAACATTCAGAAACTCTGACTAGTGGAAAATGCTGTAGCTCAGCTACTAACAGGTACATGGAATCATGATCTCATTACACCAATAATGAAAGTTCTGAACTGGCTGCCAACTGTTTTCTGGGCTCAGTTCAAGATGCTGGTTTTAACTATTAAAGTCCTAAACTGCTTAAGACCTGCCCTTCTGCCTTTCTCAGTATTAACCTTCTTGTTTTATTAAGACACGAAATTAAGATAAGAGAATCCTGTTAACAGATACCCTCTTTCTGAGTCGTGGCTGGTCACCACTCTCCCTCCTTGCAGGAAAGGGCCCCAGAAACACATAACTTTTAATCTAGATTTTAATTGTTTTAGTTATGCCTATCAAATACTGTTTTAATTAGCATTTTATTGTCTGAAATGTTTGTAAAGCACCTTAGTTGGCTTCAGATATGCAGTAGAGAAATAAAACTTAAATCAAATTAAAGTTCTAAAGCTGTTAGAGACAAAATATATCAAAAATGGTTTTTGCAGATGCTTAAGCCCAATTTACTTCCACAAGTTCCAGTTGAGTAGAATTATATCAGAACTGGAGATAAAAAACAACTTGGGGAAAAAAGATCCTAAAATATTTCAAAATCAAAATTTCTCAGCTGTTGTTTTAAAAAGCTATGCAAAAGCGAAAAGATTACTAACAATCTTACCTGGATGGTTTTTTCCTCAGAATATCCCATGGTGTTAATAAGGTTTACTTGCTAAGTAAGTAGGTACCGAATTACAATCTAACACTAATAAATTGAACTAGTAGTTTTACCTTAGTACCTGTTCAAGTACTACAGTATCTAAATAAGCTTTAGTTCATAGTTACAGAAACAAAAATGAAAAATTCAGATCCAGTTAAATGAATCAACAGTAATCAGCTGCATTCTCAGATACCACATTTTGTTTTATAAATGCAAAAAACTATCTTTGAAGATGTAACCCAAATATTTCCAGCTTTTTAATACTTTCTCTTTTTTTCTTTTTATACAGTTATTAATGTTACTCAAATGTGTCCTTCCATTGATCCACTAAACCTCAGCCACTTAACCTATATACGAGTGGACCAAAATAAGCTAACAGCCCCAATAAGCACATATGCCTTCTTCTGCTTTCCACATATACGCAGTATTTATTATGGGGAACAAAAAATTAGTGCCAACCAACAAACACAGCTGAGAACTCCAGTATTCCGAAGATATCTAACAGCGGAAGAGTATGAAGAAGCAGAAGATGACCATGAAGAACATGTTCCAGATCATGATCAGGATCATGATCACATAGAAAGGGAAGAAGATGACTATCCTGATGCTTACTTATATTAACTGATTATAAGTTTTGGCAATAGTATACTATATATATTTGTGTGGATAGAGTGCCCATTTTAAGAGCAAATGGAATCATCTGGAAAATGCAAAATGGTTGTAAACCAACTGAAGTAGAACATCATCTCTGGAGCATGAAACAGCTACAGATTCACACAGAAATTGTACTTTCCAAACCTTCAAAGCATTAGTTTAAACATTATGAAGAGATTCTAACTATCGAACTTGCCCAACTGGAAATACGAATATTTCACTGCTAGTATACAGCTGGCATTTCACTGCTAGTATACAGCTAATCACTTTCATATTTAAATATATTTATGACAATAAATTATAATCAAATACTTTGAAGTCCTTCTACCAGAATTTACAATTTGCCACTTCATAAAAATTACGTTAATCACACATCTGCCCATCACCTCTGAAGAGTAACCTGAGAGAGAACAGTTGGAAAAGATGTTTAGTAGGAATTGGTTTGACTAAACAAATTTCTTAAGACTCACTTTGAAGATCTGCTTTCAGTATCAACTTACCACAGAATGTCAAATGCATTTAATAGACAATCTATTTTTATAAAAAATAAACAATATCTGGGATGTAATATGCACTAGTATCCCCAAGTCTATCAGCATTCCAACAAGCTGGATGATTCTAATCGCAATCCATGAAAACAAGCCAACAGAACAGACTTGTATCCAATCCAATGACTAATACAAGACCATCAAAGGAGTAGATTCTTTATTATTTTACGATAGATGCCTCATAATTTTGCCTTTAACTCAATGTTTCTACTTTATGCATCATTTTATAACAGCTAACTCTGCAATGCTAATGCTCATCAGTAAAGGCATAGCTTAGTTAATAGACTAGATAATATATAATATTTGAGCATGTATTGTTTAGAAAGATAGCTCTAAGCATTTACAAAAAATGTACAATGTAATTAAAAATGCAGCAGTTTTCTTCTAGAAGATTGCCTTGCCTCTGCACTAAATCAGGATACCAATAAATACAGATGCTTATAAAAGGTGAGATTTAATTTTGACCCTCTTTGCCCTGAAACAAAGGTGCTTTGTTTTGCTTTTCTAAATACAGAATATTGTTTTTGTGGCATACTCTTGAAAAACTTAAGCAATACATGTTCACATAAAGAAATTTCTTAACATTTAACATTAGTATTATACACTTAAGAGATTACTTATAATTTATTAACACTGCACTGAAATGTATAATAATCTTTCCTTATTTTAGCTTTTTGTAAAACTGTGAATTGGAAACACATCAAAAGATGTACTTCAGAATTAAGTTCGTTTGGAGACATTTCAGAACAATGGGTGCATTTAAGAAATAGTAGACTATATACTATTTTATAGGGATAAACTGGACTATCTAACCGCATAT
Organism: Varanus komodoensis; assembly: GCF_004798865.1. NCBI lineage: Eukaryota > Metazoa > Chordata > Lepidosauria > Squamata > Varanidae > Varanus > Varanus komodoensis. The sequence continues at coordinate 8,626,982 of NW_025336346.1, forward strand.
CTTCAATTACTTGTGTTGGTCACAGGTTCTTCTTTAAAGGTTGACATACATAGCACTATAAATTGTAAGAAAGTTAGTAAAAGACATCAGGGGTGGGTATGAAGCATTTTAGAAAGCACCTTGATTCTACTGATTTGGTAACTCCTTTTCATCAACCAGTAACTTCCTTGTTATATGTACATTTCAGTCTACTTTTGCTACTCCTGATCTGTTTCTCTGTAATACCATTGCTCATCATTCCACATTTTTAAAATCAAGCTTTCTGGAATCTAGGATGTTCTCTCACTAACCTTGTTATCTTGAATTGCTATCTGCCATTCAAGCATTTTACTAGGGAACATCCATATAACATTGTTGGCAGCCTACTTTTCCTTTCTTTCCCAGACCTAATTTGGGGCCATTTTTCTGCTGTATAATGGATAAAGTGTGGATAGATAAAGCACTATCAAGATTATCTTTTCTCCAATATACAAAAGCACAAATTTTTAAAAAAGAATGGCAAAATGGTATGGCTGTTAGGGCAGGTTGCAACTGCTACCTTGTTCAACTACTTAGAATAAGTTTGTGGTAGATGCCTTCTCTTGCTTTCCGTCTATTAACTATTTTATTGATTGACTGATTGCATTCGTATACCACTCCATAGCCAGAGGGTCTCTGGGCGGCTCACAGCAAAGTCAAACAGTGATACAGATTAAAATAAATAATAACTAAAACTGTAAAATACAATAGAGTAAAAATACAATATAAGTACAACAATATAAATACAACAGGAAGAATAATCACAATATAACCAATAAAACAACAAACCTAACCCTAACCCTAACCCAGCAGTAAGGCATTAGATAATAGTCATTATCTAAAAACAGATACTTAAAAAAAAAAGTCTTAACTTAGTGTTGAAAGCAAGGTAAAATGGGTGCCAGTCGCACCTCGCTTGGAAGAGAATTCGAAGTTGCGGTGTGAAGACAGAGAAGGCCCTTTTCCTCATCAATTCCCCCCTCACCTCATGGGAAGGGGCATGAAGGAGGGCCTCCATTGATGACCTGAGTGGCCTGGTAGGATATATGGAAACAGGTGTTCTTTAGATATCCTGTACCCAAGGCATTTAAGGTTTTATATGTTAGCATGAACACTTTGAATTGACAATTTCAGGTAGCCAATTGAAATGGCAGGGGACCAGCATATGTTCTCTCCTTCTTAGTAACTGTGCTGCTCTGTTTTCAAAAGGAGCCCCACGTAGAGTGTATTACAGTAATCAAGACAAGAGGTTACCAGCGCTGGATAACTGTGGCGGGGTTCCGCTCATCCAAGCAGGGAGGTAGCTGGAATATGAGCCTAAGCCGATAGAAGGTGCTCTTGGCCACCGAGACCACCTGAGAAACAGGTGAAAGCTCAGGGTCCAGAAGCACCCCCAAGCTATGAACCTTATCCTTTAGGGGGAGTGCAACTCCATCCGGGGTTGGTTGAAAAATTTCCAGTTGTATAAATGGACTGCCCACCAACAGAACCTCCATCTTTTCTGGCTTGAGCTACAATTTATTGGCATTCATCTAGTCCATTACCAAGCCAAGCCACTTGTTCAGGACAGTCACCACCTCACCTGGTGAGATGAAAATGAGAGGTAGAGCTGAATGACATCAGCATACTGATGACACTTCATCCCATACCTCCAGATGATCCTACCAGTGGTTTCATGTGTTAAAGAGCATAGAGGACAGAATGGAGCCCTGTGGAACTTCATGGCGCAAATGCCACGGCACAGAGTGGCAGTTCCCCAGTTTCACCAATGGGAGACGGTCAGCCAGATAGGAGTGGAACCACTGCAAAAGCAGTGCCCCCAACTCCCAGTACAGCCAGCCTCTCCAGAAGGATACCATGGCTGATGGTATCGAAAGCCACTGAGAGATCCAGGAGAATCAACTGAGTCATGCTCCCCCTGGCTCTCTCCCAGCATAGATTATCCCATAGGGCAACCAAGGCAGTTTCTGTTCTGAACCCATGCCTAAAGCCCAATTGAAATAGGTTGGATAATCTATTTCCTCTAAGAGTGTTTGGAGTTGCCCGGCCACAGCCCACTCAATCATCTTGCCCAGGAAGGTAACATTTGCCATAGTTTGACAATTACTTAAGTTCTCTAGATCCACATGTGGTTTTTAAAAGAGTGGTGTAACCACCAGTTTCTTCAAAGGGGCAGGCACCACTCCCTATCTCAAGGAGGCATTCACCGCCTCCTGAATCCAGGGTCAAGTCACCTCCTTTGATCTCTCAATTAGCCAAGATGGGTAGGGGTCATGCAAACAAGTTGTGACATGGACATAACCCAGCACTTTCTCCACATCCTTGGGTCATAATAGCTAAAACTCATCCAGTAAAACTGGACCAGATAGCACACTGGACACCTCTGCTGATAGCACTGGGATAACTGTGGTGCCCAACCTGAGATGAATCTGAGCGACTTTACCCTCAAAGTGTCACACAAACTTGTCACAGTGGGTCTCTGAGGGTTCAAGGGTATTATCTATTTATTTATTTATTTAGCAGACTTATATGCTTATATATGGTATCACATCTTGGGCCTGAATGTAAAAGGCCGCAAGCCACCCAGAAGATCGCCACAGGATGACAACTCAAGTGTAATGGAAGCAGCAAAGAAAGACCACTTTGTCACTTTCACTGCAGCGAAACATGCCTGATAGTGGGCACTAAGCCATGTTTGGTGAGATTCATAACATTTCTCCACCGGGGCTCTAGTCATCTTCCCTCTTCCTTAATTGCATGCAGCTCTGGTGTGTACCAGGCAGCTGGATGGGTTCGGCAAGTGGGGAGAGGGCACGTGGGAGCAACTGTGTCAACCACCCAGCTCATCTCCTTATTCCACAGGGAGACCTGGGCATTGACAGGAGCACCAATCATACCAACAGGAAAATCCCCAGAGCCCATTGGAAGTTTTCTGGATCCATTAGACTCTGGGGGCAGACCAACTTAATGCATTCCTCACCCCTCCAGAGGAGAAAAGGGGCCGAAAGTCCAAACCTCAGAAGGAAGTGATCTGACCATAACAACAGGGTTGATGACAACCACCAGATCACCATCTTTCTGCCCAGTTGAGAAGACCAGGTCCAGTGTCCTGAGCTGCCCTGGACAAGGTCACCTTGGCATGATTATTGAGGACTCCCAGGACCATCATCCTGGGAGTCCTCAATACCAGGTCTACGACAATTTCCGTCAGCTCAGGCAAGGAGTCTGCTGTCTAGTAGGGCAGGCGGTACACCTAGGGTAGCAGGATCCCTGTCTCAGTTGCCCAGAGCAAGCTACAGACACTGAAGAACTATAGAGTCTCGTGAGGGGAAGATGATGGGCACCCCCCTCCCCGGCCCACCAGGAAATATTGGTGCAGCACCAAGAGGCCACAATTGGGAGAGAGTGACCCCCCACACACACACTCCCACCCAGGTCTCGGTAATGCAAGCCAGGTTGGCACCCTCATCCACAATTAAATCATGGTGAGAGAGCATTTAGTATGCACCAACCTGGCATTTAGCAACAGGACCACAAGGCCTGGTGGTAAACCAGCAAACTGCCCACTGGGAATCATCTGTTTAGGGGAAAGATCAGAAGAAGGAATAGCGATAAGACATCTGTTCCCTCTTCTCGTTCAGTGGCCAATCAGTCCCTCAACACCATATCTCCCCCCACCAGTAACTACAACAATAGGTGCACCCATATCCACTGAACACACCGAGCAAGACAACAAACAGCCCAAAAGCTAAGCCAAAACCAGCTACTGGGAGGAGGGAGGTGAGGAAAGGGGGGGGGGACATTAAAATTAAAATTAATAAAAATTTAAATTTAAAAAGCCAGTACTGATGAGCTCTATCCCACTTCAACTTACCTTTCCTTTCATAATCCACATCTTGTTAGCCATCTTACCTACCTCCTTAATCTCAACAACAGTACCTTTGCACATTCCCAATGACCCTGCTATGAACAAGCAACCAAAACCATAATCACAGTTTAGTACCATCCCATTATCATGCCAACCTCCACCTACCCACAAGTACTTACATAAACCCTCAGTATGCACAACTACCATCAACTCATCAGTATTAAAAAAAAACCCTCCTGTTTCCCGAGCAGCCACCAACGGAAGTGTGCAGAGAAAGGAGGCTGGCTAAAAGCCCGCAGGGAGGGTCTTGCTATTTGTGGCCCTGCTGCTTCCCTTGGTCTCCATGCCATGCCTGCAAAGTGGCCCAGGTCTTGCCTGCACCAGCCTGGATAGAGAAGGAAAGCAGCGCATGGTGCCTTCCTACTAACAAAAGGCTGCAACCTCTTCAGTCTTCAAGGCATCCCGAATCCACTTGGAACTTACTTGTGAGTAAACATGTCTAAAAATAGGTTAATACAAAATAGTCTCTAATCAAAGTATGAGTAGGCATATCTACTCAGAAGTATGTTCCCTGGCACTTACTCCCAAATTACTGTGCGTTGATTACAGACCAAATCTTGAATACTGGAAAATGCAGGTTGACACCAAATCTGCACCTCTCTACCAGAGACATTTTCTGTGTTTCTCAATACCCAAACAACCTTAAGCTATTCGAGCATATTATGCAATTGCTGAGCATAGCTAGTTTAACTATTACGAAAAGGATCCCAGTGTAGTGGTGCATGTTCCAGTGGGCCACAGGAACCTCCAAGGTGCCCACAAAGCTTTTCACTCCTTATTCGTTCAAAAATAATTTATTTAAAAAGGGGGGAAATGTTAGGATGCTTGGTCTCCTTCCTGTTCTTGATCAGGAAGTGAAGGAAAGAGTTGTTTCGGGGCCTTATCCTATCTTCTTCCATTCTCTCAGACATTGCTGTTTGGCGCTCTCTCTACACTCCCAGGTTACCACACTTTTTCTCTCCCCTCTAACACTTTACCTTGCTATTTCTCCCTCTCTAGCCCCGTTATTTCTCTTGCCCCACGTGTCCACATTCTGTTTCTCTCTTCTACTAGCATTCCTCTTTCTCACACTATTTCTCCCTCTCAGTCCTTAGCTTTGCTGTTTCCTTTCTCTCATCCTTTTATCTTATTTCTTGTTCCCGTATTTGCTATTATTATTATTATTATTATTATTATTTTGCTTTCCAGCCCCTAGAGCACCTTTCTGGGCAGGAACTCTGATGAAACAGGTGGAAGGAAGAACATCCGGTGGGGGATGAGGTAGTGAGATTGGGGTAGAAGGATTTTTTCTTTTCTTTTGATGCAAGGCATTTTCTTCCCTTTGGAGTTAAAGAAAGGTGTGTGTGGATAGGATAAGGACAGCAATTCTAGGTTGATCTACTCAGAAGTAATTCTTACTGCATGCCATCTAAGTGTGTTTAAATAAATGTGTAAAGGTTAGCAAATGTCCTTTGAACAGTTTCTCCGCCACCACTTTTGTGGTTTGTTTGTTTTGCATGACATTGGTACAATTAGCCAGGAAGTCTATGGTGCTGATGCAAAGTAGTCTGGCGGCTTAAGATTACTAGCTCTTCAGTTCACGCTAGTGCTTTATCCATGGTGCACCACAGGAGGCAAGCCAGCTTTGCACACATAGCAGCTAGTGCTGGTCTGCAAGAATGTGTCATCTGGACTCTCTCCACCGCTGCCGCTGCAGGTTCAATGCTGCAGGTCTGACGCGGGTCTTGTCCTCACAGGGTTCCATGCAAGTCACTAGCTCCCCACCAAGGTGGGTACCCATTTATCTACTCATACTTTTACATACTTTCAAACGGCTGGGTAGGCAGAAACTGAGACAAGGCAATAGGAGCTCACCCCACCGTGTGCATTCAAACTGCCAGCTTTCCGATCGGCAAGTTAGAGGCTCAGCGGTTTAACTCACAACACCACCTTGCATCCCTTTAACCTTGTAGTGCTGTAATGATTCAGGACCCAGTATATACAATAAATGAAGGCCAATCACATTTTAGAAGGCATACATATGTGTAGTTGACACATATATGCTCATGAGCAGTGTGGTGAACAAAGTATAGTGTGAATGAACGAAATGTGTCAATAAATATGCAGTAAGCACACCAGGGCAAGAATTCTTTAAACCATACTTTATCCTGGTCATAATGTTCGTAAGTGGAGCTGAGTTACTTTTGATGTTCCCTAACTGAAAGGCTACTAAATATGAAGATGGATCTATCTCTACCCTTCTTGCTTTTGGTAGTCAGCAAACTGCTGCTCTTCCTTCCCTTGTGGTTTACAAGGAAGCTTCCCAATGCTTTTCTGGATCACAGCAATGGTCCATCTAGTACAGACCTGGGCATTGTATGGCCCACGGGCCACATCCGGCCCAATGGCTGACCCTGACTGGCCTGCATGAGGTCACTGGCAAATTAAAAGTCAATGCAAATATATATCGTCATAATATAGATGCAAGCAATACAACTGCACTGCTTTTATTTTGAAGGATCTGCTAAATTGAATTGAATTTATTGCTTTTCGTGTAATGTTAATATTAATGTTTTTGTGAATATTCATTAAATAGTGTTGTTCTGTGCTCCACATTTTCATTGTATCATTGTAATGTTTCATTTACTGTTTTTATAGAGATATATATTGAGCAGAGCTGTAAGTGTATTGGTCCGGCCATTAACAACTGTCAAAGTTTCTCATGTGGCCCCATAGGAAAATTAATTGCCCACCCCTGATCTAGTATAACATACTGTTTCTAACCATAACCAGCCAAATTCCCCAAGGGGGCTCACAGGGGCAGTTGGTATCTCAGTTAAGTGGTCCCTGCTGTCTGATCCCTCTCCTCTGCTGCAGTCAGGTGAAAATATGAAATAGAATACTACAACCATTATGCTATCTGCCTAAGAACTTCCGGAACTCCCCACAGGGTAATAAATGGAAGCACAAATTGAAAAGACAACCTGCTAGAAAAAGACTGATTCGATGCCACCTACTACAGCATTTCCCAAACCTGTCACACATGAATTTTAATTAGAGGCAATCTTCACATTGAAAGAAGGAAAGAATTACACACCTTCAGTGGAAGATATATCCAAGTTTAAGGCACAGCAGCAAGGCCTTGCTGTAACACACACTTAAGTAAGGTTCTTTTCCCAGCTATCAATTAAGCTTGTCCCCAGAGTGTTTTAGGAGTACGTGGTACAGACCTAAACTGAAGGCAACAAACCTGGAACAGTGATTCATGTAGCAACAGTCCAAACAACCTCTTTCAGAAGGTAAATAATGGTATTGCACTGCCACAAAGCCAGGTTGCTTACCTGTAGCGGTCGTTTGACTGGTCAACTGTGTATTCACACATATGTGCTCTGCACCTGTGTGGAGACTGTTGTGGGGAAGCTTCTATAGTAAAGTGTTCATTTGGCCAGGAGTTCCACCCCTTCGCGTCCCAGGTTACGTTGGGGGGGGGCTCCCACTCATTCCCTCAGTTCCATTGAGACTGAGATAGATCCCAGAACCAGGAAGGAGAGTTGTTCTGTTCCAGTCTGGCTCCCGTGGGCCTTGGAAAGCAGGGCAGCAATCCTCAGAGGGATGACACCAAGAGGGACCAGTGGGTGGGTTGTGTGAATGCACAGATGACCACTTGAAGAATGACAGTTATGGGTAAGTAACCTGACTTTCATCACACATATGAGCAACTGGCAAGCTTACCTCAAAAAGAATGGAGGGATGGTGTTAACACTGGAGGACCAAGGATAGGTCTGTTCTGCAGTGGAAAGAAGGTGGAAGCTCATGAGTCACACTGTTGACCTGGCTTTTTTGAGGGAGTCCATCTTTTCATCTGTCTACACATTGAAGAGGCCCTCCCTATCAAAGGGGAGGTCCTCAATGCAGGAACGAGTCTCTTGTGGAAGTTCCACTGAACACAGCCAGGCATGTTGACAGATGGCCACAGCACCCATCATGGACTTGGCATCCCAGTTCACATGGTAGCATGCTGGGTGATGTGTTGGTGGGCCAAATTGAAGGCTTTCTTCTGGAACACTCTGGCCAGATCTCTGTAATCATTAGGAAGGTGTTCACACCTCACCCCAAACTTGTCCCAAAAGAACAGCTGATATCAGGCCATGGAGGCATCATAATTAGAGGCCTAGAGGCCAAGCACTGAGGCTTCATGGATTTGTCATGCCATCCCATCCAGGTGGCAGCCCATCTGGTGGACTTATGCTGTGTGCTCCCACTGCGACTTCCTTGTGTGGATTGTAGTAGGAGTGAGTTGGGTTTGGGCTGTTGGAAAAGGAATGGGACATCCTTCTCCATCACCCAGTTCATAGTTTCTAGTGGAGTGTGCCATCCATGGAGAGAGCTTTCCATGTCTGCCTGATGGTCTGCAGCAGGGCAGTGTTGTGAGCTGAGTTTTCCCTCTAGCAGTAACAGTCTCACCAGAGCTTCTTTATTTTACATGTAAATCTCTGAACATACATAAAAGTGAAATGCTGAACCCTCCCTAGCCTCTTCACCAAAAGCTTTGCTTATGAATCCTTCTGCGTCTGTCCCTGGGGAAAGGACTGCTGTGGAACCAGGTACATCTTCACTCCTCCCTCTGAGATCCCAGCTGGGCCACTCTACGACTGTGATGATGGACTACTGGGTCCACCTCCTAAGGAGGCTGGAGTTCTCCATCCAAATGACTCCACATCTCTAAATACTCCCATCAGGGTGTTGCTGCTCTTCCTAGTTCCCACGGGTGGGTTAAATAGGCCCCTCGGCTGCCTTTGAACTAATCTCTTCCCTAGCAGGCACAGGTGGGACTGCAAATGCAGCTGAATCTGTATCAACAATCATCTTGTTATCAGAGCTGTCAGACTGCTGGGATAGGTCACCTCCCCTACACACATCCCATTCTCAGAATCTGAATTTAGGGGTGCAATTGATGAATTCATGAACACACACCTGCAGTTCTCTTGCAGAACACTACTTGCAGAACACTACTATGACTGGGCACACATTTTGGAAATTATTCAAGTATTTGGGTTATTTAAAGTATTTTTTAAATAATACTTTCATCCTCGCTGATGCCAAAGCACATGATGGCTTGGAGACAAAGCTATAGATTCTTTGTTCTTGCAGCTGACTGAAATTCTTCTCAGAGTTAGGAAAGATCTGGGAAGTGGGGTGGAAGAATATTGTGCAGAGGCTGTATGCACAGTTAGGAACCAATGTGGAATAACTAATCCTTCCCCTCTCTACTTTATCCTCACAACATTCTTATTAAGCAGGTTAGGCTGAGACAATGATGAGCCCAGTCATACTGTGAGTTTCACAGCCAAGTGGGGACTTGAGCCTGGCTCTTGCCTGTACTGGTCCAAAACAATGCCACATTGGCTCTAACTATGTGCAATGAATTCATTTTTGCAGTTGCAAGAATTATTCTCTAACTGCACAATAAATTCAGGGGAAACACTTATGTTCAAGAGAGCTCAAGTTGCAAAATGAAGAACTATAAGCACAGATTGTAAACTAGCAGATGTACTAAACCAAAGCATCCAACTCCAACTGAGACAGGCTTCCAGAACAAACAGCTGGTTTCTGAACTTTGGCTTTTGTGGGCGCAATAAACATTCTACAACAGCATAGCTTTTGGCTTAAGAAAAGAAACACCTCCAAAGTAAAATATTCTCAACTGAACTCCTATCAGCAAATCACAATGTAACTAATTGCAGTCCAACATTAAATACTGTTTTACATCTAAGTCCTATTTGTCTTCACTGTTCATGTATGAAACAATAAAAATTTTGAAGAGGTGTGAAATATTGGAAACCTATCTTCTATCAGGTTATAAATCTCTACAATCTTTAATGAAATGCCTCCATATGCAAACCTGCTTTTGCCACCAGTTCCATTTTCAATGAATGCACATCACAGTGTTTTCTATAATGAGCTATTAAAGTTGGAATGCTAGTCAGCCTTCCAAAAGCTAGAAGGAGTTAACTCTAACATTGCTGAAGAAAGAGCTCAAGATAGTCAACAGAAATAGCTATGTTTAAAGGAATATACTGCAAATGTAAACCTTTACTTTCTCTGTGGGTATCTTGAGTCACAACCTTTCACTGCACAAAAAAGTGGAATGCGTATGTTTCATCTAAAACGGAAGTCAGCTTCTTTGTTTCCCATTAAACGCTACACTAAATGAAAAGCACATGACTTTGCTTAAGCCTTTATTGCATGAAACTGCAGCTGGTCCAGTAAAAGCTTTGAACGATAAGAACAACTTGATCAACATATTAAGCTGGATCTGTTCCAGTATTAGTTAAGAAAGAGTAAATTACCATTGTTTTGTATATAAGATTGCATGCTGACACAGCCCTCTTTATGCTGCAGAAAGTGCTTTGGAGGGCTGTCTATTTCTATAGTAGCATCACTAAAAATAATTCATATCATTTTCTGGCCATTTGGAATTAATGCACAGAAAGCTATACTGAAATCATCACACAAGATCTCAATCAGCAAAAACGGTAGGTATTGCTTTCCAAAAAATTATCTTAATATATATATTATTTTCAGTTACCATGAAGCTAATTGTTTTAAGTTACCATAAAGGTATTTTGATTATATGACATCTAGATTAGATATGCAACTGTAGTGTTTTTCTCCAAAGTATATGCATGGTATTTTTTCTATTTAAAATGTATTTTTATTTCTTTGTACCACATTTCAAAGCCTAATTTGCTCTGCAAAACAGTTCCTTAAGACAATGCAAAATATTTTCACTCTGGGGCTGGACTCAGCCCTGTTCCTTTTTTTAACTATTTCTTTACTACAGATGCCAGATCTCAAATACTATTTTGCAAACATTTCTATGCAGCACTCAAACTTACAAAAGATACCATGAAATAATATGAAGCTATTCTTGAGCTTTCGGCTACACTGTATATTACCAACTTTTCAAACAATAAAAGTATTTATATAAAGAACACTAAGAGTTAAATCATTTTCCATGTTCTTGAGCATTAGAAAGGCGCTGCCAATAGTCTTCTAGGCTTTAAATATTGTTTTGACAGATTGCTTTTTTATTTCCAGTCACAAAGAAATCTTTCTCCCTAGTTCTTCCAGCTCAATATAAGTCAGATCTCTTGAAATGAAGACTTTGCAGAAGTTTAGTCTCTTCATCAGTTTTTTAATGCCCTTGGTGAAGTTAGCACCACCTAATCAACAAAACTCAGACCCGTTTTATGAGCATGACTTGACCATAACTGCTGAAGATGCAGTATTCAAGGAAATCTATGAAGATACATTATTTAAAGAAGATTATGATGACAATCTGCAGGATGCAGTAGAAAATAAGGTAGTTTATAAGTTCTATTTTACTTTTTCCATTATCACTATATGAACTAGCATCTATGCATGTATGCATGTTAATAAAAGCAATTAAAATAAAGAAAATGCAAAATTATATAAAAAGAAAGGTATGAAGTTACACTATTGCTTTATTTTGACATGCTTTGTTTCTTTATCCTAATGCAAATCTTCATAGCAGCATGTACCATGACACACCATGTTGCCCACAAGCAATGGGCATCAGACTAAGCTTGCCTTAGTGCATTACTATATGGGCTGTATCCAATGTTAGTCTAACATAAGACCTATTCATTTCAATGGGTCTACTCTAAATATTTTATTAATTTACAGCATTTCTATCCTGCTCTTCAGCCAAGAAAGGCTCCCCTCAGCAGCTTATATAGCTGTATAATTCAATGCCTGACCTCAGGCATACAATCTAAGATACAACTCTAAATAAAAAGGGACTGGATGAGGCGGGGGGAAGAGGGAACAAAAATGAAAAACTCAGGTACACAGACATCATTTCTGAGTTTGTTTCAGTGTTCTTTCAGGCAGGAAAGAGCAAAACAAGCTCCCTCTAACTATTCTTTCTCTGGCCAATGCATAGGCTTAGGCTGGTCTTCCCCTTGGCATGACGCTTATTCTGGAAGGCAATGGGTACAGCCTCCCAGAGCTTTTAGTTCTCTGGCTGAAGGATGAGGTCAACGTCAGCCATCCCAGAGATCTTCAGTTGGAGCTGTGAGTTCCTTCTGGCAGAAAGGGATAAAGCAACCTTCCTGCAACTGCTCCCTCTGTCTTCCCCTTGCTATGATATTTGTCTTAAGAAGCAAGGGTGCAGCCACCTAGTGGCCCATGATTCACTAATACAGAACACAAACCTATTATTGCTTTTCTTACCAAACCACATTTTTCAATGATTTATCATACAATCATAAATAGCAATTTCTTCATTTATATACAAAAAGTCCAGTATGGTCTGTTGATTAGAAACATATTGACCCATCCTGGAGATCTGTTCCCAAGAATTTCGCAGCCTTGGCAAGTCATAGGTTTAGCCCCAGATCTGTAGAACACAATTCAGAGAGGCCTACCCTTTGAGGGCAAGTATAATAAACACAGGGCACTTTGCACATGGTATATCCTTCATTATACAAATGATAAACAACAATACTTCTGTAATGTCTATTTATTTAGATGGAAACACAGCACTGTATAATCAGCAAGGCTTATTAATTCCCTCTGTGTTTAATATGAAAATAAACAGTACATTAACACTGTGTTCCACCATACAGTAGCCAATTAACAGTGTTTATACTGCTATTGTCCAGATTGCAATGCAGCCCCCACACATAAATAACAACTAAATTATAGTGCTCTGGGTGTTCCTGCAATAATCAGAGAAATTATTAATGGGAAAATGTGGTTTAAATTTTCAACTGTTGCAAGGGGTGGCAATTTAATCATTACATATATGCATATACATGAAGATCTTAACTGTTTGTTCCTTAAGGTAGACTATTTACTATTTTAAAGCTATTCACCTAAGAGAGAAAGTGGAATTTTACTGTTTTGTATCAGTAGATAGCATTCCAATAAGATAATAAGCTTCAATTTGTATTGAAATTGAATGTAATCTGTTGTATTGCAGGATTAACAAAGGGTTTAAAAAGAGCAACAAATGGTTAAAGTGAACTCACTAGTGAGAGGTGCTTTAAGCACAACTGGACAGAGGTGATGATTGAAGAATATTCAATAAATAGGGATTAGTAGTTTGTTCTTTCATAATACTGGATTGTATACAGGATAACTCATTCAGAATTTAATGTTCAAATATCCCATGATATCTGATTTTGAATTACACACACACACACTTTCCTTACACCTCACGTATACATGGAGGATTTTATGTTTATATTAATATACATGTGTAATACAGAGGCAGCAATATCCAAACATAATGGCAGACTACTTTCCTTGAGAAGACGTGACGTATACTTGTATTAAAGGCTAAGTATAGCAGCAAAGTTTTTCCCAGTTTATTATCAAAATTAAGACAAGCCACGCTTGTGGGCTCTACCCAGGATGGTGACCCTGGAAGCCAGCAAATCTTATCGACCATTGTTCTGCAGCACGCTTATGTTATTATAAGTAGAATTCTATTTGTCTTTGGAGTAACGTAAAGAACGACCTAATCCAGGATTCTGTTGTCACAGTGGCTAGCCAGATACCTAGGGGAAGCACACAAGCAGAACATAAATGCAACAGAATGCTCCCACTCATGCTCCCAGGCAATTGGTATGGAGAGGCATGTTGCCTCACACAGTGGAGGTAATACACAGCCATCATGATTAATCACCATTGACAGCCTTCGCCATGAATTTGCTTAACCTCCTTTAAACGCCATTCAAGTTGGATTTTTAGAGGCAATTTTCAGAGTTTAATGATGCAAAGTGCAAAGCTTTTTTTTCATCTCTTCAAAATCTCCCACCATTAAGCTTCACTAGATCATTCTGGATTCTGTGAGATAGATCAATAGATAGATAGATGAAATAGAAAGGAAAAGTCAGCCTAATTAACTTGGTGCCATCTACAAACTTTACCGCTTATTCTGAAAACATTAAGAAGCCCTAGTTCCTAAACAGTTCTTTGGGGACTCTACTATTTACATGCTCCATAGCAAAATCAAACTTTTATTTTACTTTCTGTTTTTTTTGCTCTTTAATTATATATCCCTAAATGCTAGGTTTGCTCAGAAGACTTTGGTGAAGGCTTGTCAAAAGCCTTTTCAAAATTCTGGTAAACAAATGACTGCTGGGTTACCTAAATCCAAATGTTTGACAACACTCTCAAAAATTCTAAAAATCTACTGCGGAAGGCCATGATGGTTTTATCCACCATCTTATCCTTCAGTGTGCTTGAGATATATTTAATAACTTTTGGATCCAATATAGCCAGAACAGATATTAAGTGATCTGGCCTATAATTTCATTAAAAACTGATGTTCCATTATCCAGCCCTCTGGTAAAATGGCCCATTTTAGGACAAGTTACATATTTTTGTTAGAGGAGCTATAATTTCATACTTGAGTCCTTTATGAACTCTTAGATGGATACCAGCTGGAACCAATTATTTGTTTGCTTTCAGTATGTCAGTATTGTCAACTTCATGCAATCACCACTGTTGGGTTCCTCAAAATCTTCTTTGCCTCTTTTATTTTCTGCTTGCCATTCTTGTGTGCACATTTGTATTCTTTTTTTTCTCCATCACCAATATCTGGGCAATGACTTCATCTCAGGAAATAAAGTCATGCCAGGATTTCCTGCACCACAGCTGACAATAGGCGTGGGAAAATCCCAGTAGTATCACTGCTGTCCAAAAAAGGTTCACATCTACATTTGCTTTGCATGTAGAAGGGCTCAGGTTGAATCTCTGACATGTTTTGTAAAAGAAGCATTTGTTAACAGCTGTAATTCCACCCCAAGCCCTAGAGAGCTACTGCCAGACACAGTACAACATACTTACAAGTAGGTGAAACAGACCAATGGTTTAAAGCAGTTCAAGGTCATATTTATTCAAGGCACGACATGCTCCTGTTTCTAACTAAACAAAGCTAGGACAGAGGCAAGAATGGATAGGACATATTACTGTTCCCAAAAGGATACATACCCACTATGCTAGAGGCTAATATAAATATTTATAATATAAATGGATATTAAAATGATTTGTAAATAGCTTTCATTCATCAAATATCTGAAATCATGAGGCATCACAAAAGAGTTTCAGTTGCTGAAAGATTTGTCTAAATATGTAAATAAATTAGGAATGCAAACAAGTGGACTTCCTTCTCTTTTTAATTATATGTAGAACATACTTAATAATATTTTAATGATATTTGATATGAGAGCAGACATGCTTCTAAGTACTTTGGAAGCCTCTCTTCCTGTTTCCAAAACAATGAGAGAAAAGTATGGTTAACTATACACAAGCTCAGGAGTCTACAAGGTGGCATCTGTGAGCCCATGCAATCATATCTATTAATATACATACATGGATTTGTACAAAATGCTTTTTAACATACATACATGGCTTTCTACAAATTCACATAACTTTCTAGCGATTATACATAGGCTTCAACAAAAGCAAACCAAATATCCAAGTCCATTTGAAGTCAGTGTCTATCTGTCACCTGTTCATACAATGAAAGTGCTGTAAAGTCCTCAATCCTTGCATTATAGGATGAATGTGTTTATCTTTCAGTATCAATCCTTTCAGCTATGAAAAGGGAGAAGAAAATCTATTTCCTCTTCCACTTGCTAATATCCATAAAGCAAGTAAATAATTTAAAAGTGGTAATCATCACTGAATATTAAAGACTATTCCAATACAAAATTTATCTGTGTAATAACTGCTTCCTGAAAAGAAGCAAATACTGGACATTGCCAAGCTAAATATTTAGATGTATTAGTTGTACTGCACAATCAGCAATTGGTTGAATTAAACAATCCCCTTACTAAAAAGACATTCAGTGTCTAATAGAGGTGAAACAAATGTTTACTGAATAACATGAAGCCTAGTGTCTATAGCTGTGACAGAAAGAAGCCAAAGTGGCGAGCCAAGATTATGCATTGTGTGGTTGTGCATATAGCAACTCTCATACGCAATCATTTGTTAAGTTGCATCAGCACCACAGTTTTGGTTTCTTAGAACATTTTTCCCATAGTGATTTTCACCATATCACATCTCTAATTAGACTGAATGTTCCCTAAAACTCAGGATTCTAAACCATAGTTTGATCCTGATTATAGAGAACATCCAAACCACAACTTCACAGTTCAAATTTCACAGCAAACTGTGGTTTGACAAACCAGTTAGTCTTGCCTTAATCAGGGACACTCCACATGTTTTCCTGAACCAAAAAACTACAGGTAGTCTCAGAATGTAACATCTGAACCAGCCCACTTCCCCAATTACTGTGAAGCAGTATTTTGTAACTCTTTCCATTTGTTTGTTATTTGTGCATATTTTGTGCAATATGTCACATGAAAAGTTACCCTATCCAGTAGGCATTGCTGAATATTAGTTTACAAATGAGTTTTCTATACAGTTTCCAACACACTAAAAATACTTCCAGACAAATGCTTTTATTGACTTGTAAAGGATTTACCACAACTATAATTGAATATTACTTATTAATACCTGCTGTTACTGTATGTGTTTTTATAACTTCCAATGTAAAAGGAAAACAATGGTATGCACCTATTCCATGAAAATGAACTGCAAGTACAGAAAGATGAAGAAGGACCTAGTGGGGGATCAACAAATTATACAGGTAAGATTGTACTACATTACAATATTAAGGTTCAGATAAATAAATAGTTCCCAAGGAAGGCATTATATGCACCAACAGCAGTTCCATTGTTTTTGGCATCCATTCACTATTACTAATAAAGTTAGGAAATGGAAAATTCCCAATCTCATGTCACTCCAAGTCAGTAACTCTCCAAAAATATTTGCAAGTCTGTATAAACAGTTTTTAAAGCTTCAACAAGAACTGCTGCAATATCTAAATTAAGAATATTCAATCTTTGTTAAGATAAACACCACTACTTAACAGTTTCCATAGAACCAGTAGTTGATAGGGCACACAAGACTTTGCTTCAGAATTATAGTATATGATTTCTATAATTTCATTTGCTTTGAATATAACTGAAAAAAATTGCACCCTTAAAACTTGAAATATGTCATATCAAATTCTATGCATCCCACAAGTCATGTATTGCCCACCTCTGCTTAGAAGAAAGGGTAAGGAGAATTAATTGTAAAAATATGAGTAACTGCATTAAGTGAAACAAAGAAGTAGAACTGGTTTAAAAGTTATAAGCTTTTCCTGTGGAAAACTGAATCATATATGTCAGGGTATCAGATGGGGTAAAAATACCCAAAATAAATAAATAAAATATCGGGAAAAGAGAATTCAGAACTATGATAACTACACACTTTTGGTGGCAGGGAAAGAACATAAAATGTTGGGAGCTCACCAAAGAGTGTGAAGATGGCCATTTCCCAATATGGTTGCTTCAGAGGTCAAGGACAGCAAATGCTTTCACTATTTACCTGTATTACCTAAAGCAGCTGTACCTCTGGGAATACAATTACTGGGCCCACTCCATTGTCACAAACTCTAGTTCCCAAATCACTTCCATTAAGACATTATCCTATCTATGGGACACTTTCTCAGTATGAGCTTTTACTTTTATCTTCTACAGAACGTAAGAGTCTGTACACAGGTAAACCATTCTGTCATGACTGAAAAGGGCATTTTTGTTACTGCTAGAGTACTCTCCCAGGCTAGGAAAGACATAGTGCTTTAGAAAACCGCACTATTTTACTTTAGAAAAACCACACTATTTTACTTTAGAAAACCGCACTATTTCTGTCTTAAAAATACCCAAATAAGTGTAAGCTGAAAAATGAGGGATTAAAAAAAAAAAAAAGAAAAAATAGTGTTAAAAGCATAGAAATAGTGATTTTCCAAGTGTGCTCAAATAATACAATCAAATAATCATTTCAGTTTGTGTGAGGAAAGCTGGCCAATTATGGGTGATTGGCCTAAAACAATTGGTCTCTCTTCTTCAACAAAGCTGAATTTAAGAAATATTACTACTTCATGTCAAAGTAGAATAATGACAAATGAGCTTCCTTATTCCTGATAAATCACCCCTCAGAGAAATTAGACACTTTTTATGAAGATAGCATAAGCAATACTCTTAGTAAGAAAGCATTTAATCATTACCTGAAATTAAAATAATTTAACTGAATAATACATGTAAGTAATCTGGTCATATGTGGCATGAAAGCATAACAAATAATTAACACAGGTATGTGTGAGCAGTAAAACTAGCAGGTTTTATAAACTTACTGTTGTGACTACATAAACTTCCATCAGTTTACAAAAATAATCCAACTGTCTTTTCTAATGAAAAAGAACAACTTTATCTCAGTTGATTTCTCTTTATTCTAGCAAATGTAGCAAACTATAAAATTGGAACTCATGTGTGAGAGCACTGAACCCACAAGCTTGGATCCAAACTTTCTGTGAACAGTACTGCAATGCATGGGACATTGTCAGTGGAAAATTTTTCATCAATCCTTTCTTCCAATTGCAGTTTCCTCTACCCCCTGAAAAGCTGCTCTGGAAGGCCAGAAGACACTCTAGAACAAGATAAAAGGAAGTTCTGTAGATTGCAGGAGAGGAGAACTAATGAAAATCACTTTCCCACCAATTCCTCCAGTGGGATCTGTTGGACTGTAGCCCCTTCTGCAAACAGAGGGAATGCTTCTATTTGCAGAAATTACTCTGTGGTTCCTACACTGTATGTTTTAAACATCTTTTCCTATCTGTTCTTTCTACCAGCATATGGAAAATATTACTCTCTATCGTTATTTCTATCATTATAGAGGAGTGAAACAAAGAAGGGAGACTTGTGGCCACCTGAAAGAGAAATTTACATGGGCAGGCCCTACAACTAATTCAGTGGCAACTCTGTCCCCACATCTATTCAGTCAACACTATTACAGGACCTAGAAGCATTCGCCTTAGCAGCTCATTTGTCCACTCACCCCCTACACGATATGACATTCCATTGACTACATATGTTAATGCACAGAAACAAGCCTATTCTCAAAATGTACCCTTCAGAAACTAGCAGGAAGACCATTTCAATTTCACTGGATACTGATGATTCAGCTATCCTGAAAAATGACAATTTTTCAATCAAAGGACTTCATGTCTTGTTTTAAAGAAAAAAATGTGGCTTATACACCTAATAAAATGGGCTGTAGTCCACAAAACATTATGTCATGATATACATGCATTTTGAAAGGTGCCACAAGACACAGTATTACTACTGAAAATGTTTCAGAAACCCAGCATCCACATCAAGCTTAAGCTATTTAACATGGTGACATGCCCAAACTCATCTTCAGAAAGGCAACACTTCTTCAGCTTAAAAAGGGACATTTCTTTGCTAGAACGACTACACATTCTTCTCTGTATATAATCCCCCCTCCAGCAACAATCCTGAATCACCAAGTTTTGCACTGTTTATAGCAAAACTTTGTACATTATAAAAGCTATAACCCTATTTTGGGAACTTTTCCAAAGCTCCTGCTATTTGCAGTGATAAATACACTAAGAGAACAATCTGCGGCCCTATGCATAGTCTGGAGCCAAAGGCTAGACTGGATTCCAAGCTCCAAGATCGGCGCTAGTGCTCCAACCTTGTAGCTCAAAATGAGAACTACAATCCCCCAACTCTTCACACAATTAGAATGAAAGGAACCACACTCTAAAGCTGGGGAAGAATGCTCAGAGGGAGTGAAAGGGGCAGGTAGGAGGAGGAGCCTGAGCAGCCAGGACACAAGGTATACTGAAGCCATTCCAACCTCCCTACCTCCACCCCTTCTGGCATGCTATCAGTAAAGAAAAAGCAGGGCAGGAAAAGTGCAGTGACAATGGTACCACCACTGCTATATCTGTTTTATACTGGATGAGTTTGGAGCCTCCAAGTTTGCAAGCTCATGCTCATCTCAAATGGATTGCATTCTTAAAATGTTATCAAAGTTAACTGTTAGCTTGATCACTTATTTATGTATATTCACTGTGTTTTCATTTAACTCAGCATTTCAAGATTACTGTTACATTAGAGTAACATTAATAGAAAGATCTATTTGGATACAAGAGATGAATTAAATCCTACAAATTATCAGAGTAGAATTTAAAGGACTTGCTTATAGAATGGAGCTGCCAGAAAGCTTCATATGTAGTCTGTAACAAGAAGAATACAGTGGTTAATGTCTACATTCAAGACATTCAAAACCCCCAAAATGTTTTGCCACCTGGATTGAGTCCTTCTTTCTAACTTCTACTTATTTATAAAACCAAGTGATATATTTTCAGATTTGGCTACTTGTTTGGTGTGTACTTGTTTAAGTGGCTCGGTTTATTGTGAAGAAACACAAATTCAAAGCATCCCAGCTCTACCAAAGGGAACAGGATATGTTTATGCACGTTTCAACAAAATCAAGAAGGTCAAAGTCTCTGATTTTTCAGAAATTCGTAAGTATATATTTAGAACTATACCTTTCTTAACTAGAATACGATGAAAGTCTAGACAAAGAATTGAAAATATTCTTGAGTTATCATTTAATTGCCTATATTTTTAGACGCACACTGTACTAGGGCTCAGAAATTCCATGGAAGCTTTTATCTTGAACCTGAGCACTTGATCACTACCAGTAACACTACTGAGCTCCTCTGCAACTAAGTGGAACCTAGTCTTAACTCATTCTGGGCTGGGCTGGGCTGGGCTAAAGCCAACCTCAAACAGGAATGTTACTGTCCTATCATTATACAGTGATTCCGTTGGGTCAACACCAAATCTGGAAACAGATCACTACAAACGGCTTAACATTAGAAGCAGACTGTTATAACACCAGTGTGACAACAGTCTTACTCAGAGACTCAAAGTATGTGTGCAGTGCTACAGTAAAACTTCATTTTGTGTGCCAACCTGTAAGGATAATATTGCCATCATAGTACTTTAAAAACAGCACAGAAAAATTGTTTAACAGAAAGCCCAGAAATAAAAATGGATAAATTTCTCATTTTCTTAAATTTTTAATGTCTTCAAGCACAAGTCAGTTCTGTCCAGTTTCTATATTAATTTGCAATGAAAATGTGTTCACATTTTATATCTAATTTGTTCTAGTATAAGCACATTTAGCCAGCACTTTCCCTCAATATATGGCTTTTTGTATTCACTTTTCTGTAATGTATGCAATTGTGTACATTTTTCTAGTTTTTGCATTTTGTATGCATCCTTTGATGAAAGAACTTGTAAAATTTGGATACATGAGAAAATCAAAGTATCATAGCATTAGTGTTCACATATTAGTCTCAGAAGTGCAAATTAGATTGATTTGTATTAAAATGTAATCCAAACAGTTTGCCACACATCCTACCTGTGAGCTTACCCACTTCTGAGGGCAGATGAAAGTAAAAGGAAAGGATGGAAACTTTTCAAGGGAACCAAAAATCAAGCAGACTCATTCATGTGCGATTCAACAGCATGCACTTATTAGGAAATGTGGTATACTTGTGGTCCTGCCTGTGGACATTCACATGTCACCATTAGTTAGATCTACTCAGCTGCGGGCAAACAGGATTTGGGATAGAAGGAAAATGGTTTTATTCCTTCCCCACTACTGACATTAACTGCCTGAAGCCTTAAGAACTACATGCCCCCTGCCCATATAACTCTTAAGGTGTTGGGTTAGAGTCAACCTTTTGCTACAATCCCACTTATCCCTTCTAAATTGAACCACTGAAAAGCAAGAGATGCTTGAAACCCTACATTATGTATAATTACAAAACGTTATTTTTTAAAAAATAATGGGCAACCAGTGGAAAACATAAGACTAGGCATTCAGGGGCCACAGAGGTCACCAGGGGCCACAAAGCACTGGCAACTAGAAATGAAAAAGGAAGGAAGAGAATGGTTTGGCCTGCTTGAGCCCTTCATTGCCTACAGCAGAGGTCACCAAGCTTTTCAGGCACGCGGGGTCATTTGTCATTTTTCCTGTAAGTTCCTCCCCTGCACAATGCTGTGCTTACCGCTGCCACCTCTTCCTCCTTGCCATGTTTCTCTTTCCCTGTCACCATTCTTTCTTCCCCATAAATTGCTTACCACAACACTACATTTAGTTCCTCCTCTTCCTCTGACCTGTGCACAATTTCTTTCTTCCACAACACTTATCTTTCTTTTTATCTTTCTTATCTTTTAAGCCTTAGTAAGAAGAATTGATTTGACTGGAAATGCAATTCAAGAAATTGAAGATGGCTCCTTTGCAAAGCTTCTATTACTAGAAGAACTTTCACTTGCTGATAATTTCCTTGTTAAACTTCCAGTTTTGCCTCCCAAGCTAACGTTATTTAATGCAAACAATAACAAAATTAAAAGCAGAGGAATTAAAGCAAATGCTTTCAAGGTAATAGAGTCTATTATTCAATAGTTAGGGTTGTGTCCAATGTTGTTCTTGGTAGTGTAACATGTACCATTGGTGGACTGAATTTCCCCATCAACTGCAGTTGGAGGACCTCCAGGAAAGATTTTTTGGGTGGGGTGGGGTATGGGAGGTATACAGGGGACTGAAAGGGAGGAGGGAGAAGTTAAATAAGTCCACTCATTTAACTTAGTGAGCATAAACATTTGCAGCATTCACCAACAGTAGTTCACCATCTCACTCCTCCCAGCACAAAAACAAGCAAGCAAACAAAAACTAAACAAAAGCTTGCACAACACTCTACAAACTTTACCAATAAAGTACACAAGGTTTCCAAGTTTCTACAGCATCTAGCACATTAGTGTTGGCCTAATTTAAATGCTGAAGCACAGCACTCAAGGAAATAATTTCCTTAATAAAAATCAGTAAATGTGGATTAAACAATAATTTGTTTTTCTTAATATGTGCCTCAGTTTAGAAAGTGGTAAATATATTTTATTGCGTTGACGTCTGCCTCTATGAAGAGATTCTGAGCAGTTAGTGTAATAAAAAACAAATTTCTCTTCCCCACCTTTTCTCCTCCTCACAGAAGCTGACCAATCTCTCCTATCTCTACCTGGCAAAAAATGCACTGGACTCCGTTCCTCTTAACTTGCCAGAGAGCCTGCGTATTCTGCATCTTCAGGTCTCAAAACACTTTGTTCCTGTACAAACTTTAGTACTGTGAATTATTGTATTTAAAAACATTTATTCTGATATTCAAAACGCTTACTTCTCATTCACTATCGCACCCATGTTGCTGTCATACAAAAATTCTGATTGTCAAGATACATTGTACATAAGATGAATACAAATAGAAAGTTATCATAATGTTTTACTTTATTTCTGTATGAAGTTCACAATAAAGGAAAGCCATCACACATCAGTAGCAACTTGTACATGAAGAATCTTGCAAAATTATATGCAGTCTTCAATTCAGATCACTGCCTAAGCCCTAGTGGAAAGGTTACAACAGCACTGTACTTATTAGCGATGAAGACAAACAACAAGATCCCAAAATCCAGGAAAAGTTCAGATGAACCAAGAATTTCCTTGAGGTAGATGTGAAATTTTACAGGTTGGGCAAGGCAGTGCCTTGGAATCACAAGCAAGAGATTGCAATCCTATGAATACTTACCAGGAAGTAAGTTCTCTTGAGCACAGTCAGACTTCAAAGTAAGTCTGTTAACTTGCTTTCCCCATAGTTACTCAAAAATCTGTTTACTCTGAGAAGATTATAGTAGAAAAACCCAGAAAGCAAAAAAAGACCAACAATGACTTCTGTGTGTTTTCTAATTTGTTGTTAGCATTGTGTAATAAAAGTGTAAACTACCTTGGCAAAAAGTTGGTTATAAACACAATAAACAAAGTGTTGCTTTACCCAGCAAACTCAGTCAAGTGAAAGATCAAGTGACTTTGCTCAGCAAGGAACCTGTATTTCCAATAATTACAGATTCTTATGAATAGCCACCTAACTATAGGAACTCCCATCTGTAATCTGTAGGAATCTGCTGTTTTATTTAATATAGCAAATTGTCTCAGTTAGGATCAACACAGTAGAATTGATGATGTACAGCAAGAGCAACTAAAGAGCCAGACTTTAATGAAAGATGTTTGGAAACACACCTATAAAATGTTGCAGAATATATTCTTGTAGTACTCTATGGAAAAGTGAATTGATGCTATTGAACAAAGCAAATCATTGAACTAATGCATCTGTTAATTAGTTCTGGATATTCAGATTTTTCAAATTCACTATTTTGATTTGCAGAACAACAACATAACCAGCATCACAGATGAAACCTTCTGCAAAAAAAATAATCAGACCCGTCATGTTCGTCAGCGCATGGATGAGATAAGAATGGAAGGCAACCCAGTCATCTTGGGAAAGTATCCCAATGCGTATATGTGCTTGAAAACATTGCCTATAGGTTCATACTTTTAATTACTAACAAAATTGAAAGGGTAAATAACAGGTAAAGGTACCTTTATATCGCTGTTTAAATATGTCTTTTCATGTTAATATCTTCCCACATGTATTCAACAGTGTAAGCAGTTATAATGTACTTAGTTCTACCTTAACTGGGTGATGCTGCACCTTCTGGTTCAATAAGCCTGAGCCTTTTTTATTTCTAAAACTCAAATATGAAAGCAGCAATGTATTGCTTATTCAAACGGAACCAATCCATTTTTCAAATGAATAACGGCAACATTTTGTTGTACTTTAACACCGCAGTGTTAAGACTTCATGGATAATGGTTAGCCAATTCAGACAAAAGGAGCTTCTTTCTCAGAAGGTCAACAGTGTAACTTGATATGATGTAGGAAGCAAATAGTGCATTATATGCAGGGAGAGCCAGAATTTGAAGGAGTAGAACTTATCTTCTGAATAGAAGGGCAAAAAATAAAAAGAATGTGGAGATTAAAAAGTTACATGAGGTAGAAGGGGCAACAAAGGCTTCAGTTCAGAATGGGTACTGAAGCAGTAATCCAGATTGTATGAATCAAGAAGTACCATTTTCTGGTACTTAAGGATATATGATCTTGACATTTATAAGGGGGTCATTGTGGAAATAATTTCTTCTGTATATTCAACCTCTGATTATGCTGAGCAAAGCTTTATATGTGACATCAAAACCTGTGACATATAGGTTAATCATGGATTAGATTGCAGGTAGACTAATTGTAGATTAACTGGGGGTTGTTTTAGCTCACAATTAACCTATAATATCTGGGTTTGGATGTCATGTCAGAACCCCTGATCAGAGGTTGAACATGCAAAAGGATCACAGATTGTGCCTAGAATGTGCCATGGCAAATCATTGGTTAATCAACCTAGGAACTGCTACCTTTATGGGAGATCTGGATCAAAGTGTTCAAAAGTTTATTTTCCAACACATTACATGAACATTAGAAAAGTGCTAAAGATAACTAGAGGTATTTTAATTCTTAAGAACTAAGAACAGAAGAGGAAAACATCACTTTATGCTACAATGGGGAAGATTCATCTTAAACATTAGGGATAAACAATCCTACCTAGGGAAGTTGTAGAATTTTTGTCAGAGGTTTACATAAAATAAAATAGATTGGCCCATGTTCATATGGTTTAGGTATAAGATGCCTTACTGAGATGCTGGACAATTAATTTTGCAGTCTCTTGCAAGGTCTCTTGCAAATTCTATCACAATAAAATATCAACATATATCAATGTACATTATACAAGTGTATAATATACATAAGCACAAGTTCTTCTGATATAAATGCTTACAGTTAAATACTAAGATTAGGTGCCTGTGAATAAAAATGTTGCCAAATTTTTAACTTAAAAATCCAACTTATCAAACCTTACAACTTCAAACGAGATACAGCAGTTTGTTAGACTCTGTTGTTTAGACTACCTCCTGGAAGCAGTTAACCCTGATATGAATAATCCTGAAAAATATTGATAATTTACAATTCTTAACATTTTTCAAATTCAAGTATTATACTTAGAGCTAGAAAACAGATTCATCCATTTGGATAACATTAAATGCATTCCTATAATTGCAAGTGATCACAAGGCAACAGACATTTCTAAACCCTACTGAATCCATTGGAACTTGCCTCCAAAGAACCATGCATAGCATTCTACAATAAGAATAAGCAACATTTGTGAAATATTTATTCTCTTTAGACTATCACCCTGCTCTAACCGCTGCATGACTGTTTCAAGGTTGTGAAATCTTGGTTGGAATCAGCCCAGGTTGAACCCTTCTCTCAAAACAGGTATCAGCTTGGCAGATTTCAGTACAATGCTCAAATAGTGTGCGCATGTGTGATATGTCAGTTGAAGGCTTCATTGGAAGTACTTTATCAATAACTTCTGATTTGCACTCACTCTCATTCTTTGCATATTTTTGGTAAGGACAGATATATTATCTTCTGATTTAATTATTCACTGGCATTAAAGACTATATTACAGCTATTAAACTCTGCTGTAACTATGCTATTTTAACTATATTATGTATCACACCTCAGTTACATGATGAATTTATGTGATGTGAAACATTTAGAGATTTCTGATTGATTTTAGTTTGTGTTTCTTTCCTAATGTCTCAAACTCTAAATGTCTAATAAAACAAATCACCAAAAAAACAAAAAGACCTGGCTCTTGCTATTTCATTTGAAATAACCTGGCTAGCCAAGATAATTAAGACTAATCCCAAATTGTTTCTCCATGTCAATATAAATAGCAACTTTTTGTCCAGGTGGCTTAGTTCCATCACCTTAGATAAAGTCAAAACAGAAAGGGATTCAGTGACACTGACTTATTGATGCAAATTACTTGACACCAAACACACGTGAGAGTTCATGGCACTTAACATTACAAGTAATAGATTAATTTATTTGAGAACTAAATGTGCCTTGCTTAGATCAAGGTATAATGCTGAAGCAGGTGCATATTTATAGTCATTGACTTGGAATAACACTGAAGGTTCAAAGCACACAGACACCCAAATTCACAATACAAGATTCAAAACAGTTTCTTCATCCAAGATTTTAGAGGAGTCCAGTGGGAGTCCCAGGCAATAGAGACATATTCCCAAAGGGAGAATTTTGGTGCACAGGAGCACCAAAGCTGAACTGGTTACAGGGATACAGAAGTAAGTTACAACTTTGGTATCTTATATTGCTGGATTCCAACTGAACTAAGTCCAGGAGTCAGGAACTGAATAAGCAAAGAAGGAGTTTTGATCAGCAGAGCGTTTTTTCCCCTAGGGTCTCTATTGACAAGGGATCCTCACAGATCCTGGTGCAGGAGTCAGACTGATAATCATATCAGTGATCAGTTTAATGAAAGTTTCCAAGTTCGGATTTCTGTGGTTTACAATATAAGGCAAGGCCAAGAGTTACAACAACCCACTCAAGAAAACATTCTAGGCAACCAAAGACATGGGCTAAAGCTAGAAATTTCTACACAAACAGATCTGTCCAAACCATAGTTTCTACAGAATTTCTACTTTAGGTATGCCTAAGCAAACATCAGTTCAAGAGACAGGTTTAAACAAATAAGGGCCCATTTTTAATGGAGAGTCCAGACAGAATTGTCAGCAAGGAAAGACCAGAAAAACAGAGTCCTAAGACTTGTTACCATGAGGAGCTCCCCTCCACACGCAGTGTTGGGTTAGGGCGATTACAGAATTCATGCAGTCTAGGGTAGCAGATGGAGCAGAACAGAATTACAGAATCCTTGCTTAGCAAGAGATTCCAGCTCCGAGTTGTCATGATGCAAGAGTTCAAATAGGCTACCAAGAGTACGAACAAAGCAAACCCAAACAAGAATCTGGCAACCAAACATAACTGAAAACAAGACAGAATTCTAGGCCACAAAAGACATTGAGACCAGCAAGGTATCCTTGCCTGAGTATTAGCTTATAAGCAGTGGAGTGATTCCTAAAACTCATTAAGAACTGCTCTGCTTATATGGCAGAGTTATTCAAATATATGATAACTGTGGCCAAAGTCATAATTGCTTTAAAATGGAAAGCAGAAGAAAACCCAACTACTGAGGACCGGAAAAATAAGCTAGCAATAATGGCAAAATTGACTAATTATGTAAATAGAAAACCAGTCATTGAATTTAATAAGTAGAAATTGTACTACACAACTTACTTTTATAATGGAGATAACAGAAAAATCTATATATGAATGGAGTGGAATTTTTGAAACTATTGTTGGAGATTAACATTTAAACACCAGTAATGGGACAGTATATAAAAGCTTTACATACATACATACATTATTATAAGCAAGGAGGATTATATAAATGGAATAAAATTCTTGAAAATATTGTTAGAGATCAACTTTTCTACTGATGTTTTGTTGTTACAGTGAGTTAAGATTACTAGAACTATTTAAGTACAGCTAGATAATTGCAAACTAGAGTTAAAACTACCTTATAGGGAAAAGCAGAAGAAAATTTAATCACTGAAGACTGGAAGAATAACTTAGTTGACTATGCAATAATGGTAAGACTGACTAACCATGTAGAAATATAACCAGCCAAAGAGATTAATGATAAGAGGAAATCATATTACACATAACTTCTTTTTAATTGAGATAATAACAATGGAAAATATAGGTATAAAGGGAACAGTATTTTTTAGAAAATTGTTAGATTAGAACAATTTTCAATTAATTGTAACTTAAGTTCTTAAAAATGTGACTAAGGAGAAAGGATAGTAATTGCTGACTTACAGCAATTTTATTCTTTGTAACATTTAAGAACCCTTGGTGTTTCTGTTATTTATTTTGTATTTTTTTTTTAAATTTCCCATCATTAAACAATATTTTAATTTTAATTGTTTCAACAATTGAATCTGAAATAACCATTACTACATCGAACAAGAAGTATTAATGGTTATTAGTTCTGTTCTGGTCTTATGCTTAAATGATTATATCATTTATATCCTTCCTTTCTTCCATCCAAGAAACTCAGGATGCTTGACATCATTCTCCTCCTACTGCTCTCAATCAACTGCCCTGTGAGGCTGAGAGTCTGTGAGTGGCCCAAAGTCACTCAGTGAGCTCCATGACTCAGTGGGGCCTAGAACCTTCATCTCACGAGTCTCAGTCCCATGCTCTTAGCCACTGTGCCACCCTGCCTCCCATCTGAAGCAGATCTCAGTTTAGAAGCTACAATGACTTGGGCAATGACACCAGTCTGTCATCTCACCCCTTTCCCTTTTTCAGCTTCTCACAACTCTGTTCACAGCCAGCAGAAACTTTACTAGATCACAACCCTTCTACCATCCTATTTCCTCTAATAATCTCGTGATTCCTCACTCCTCCTACCGTAATTTAAAACATTCCACTTTTCACCCCTCAGATGATGATTCCAAGCAGAGATTGTCTGTTCAGGAATTCTCCATTGAACTTACAGGTGGGAAAGAATTACTAGACTCTGAACTTGTGAGAAGCAATTCAGATCTTTTTGGTAAAGAATCTGAGCTACCCTACCAATCCACCTAATACTTTTGACTCTGCATCATTAGAAAAGGTAAAGATAACCAGTGAATGCTATTCAGTGCCAAAGTAATGCCCTTTAAACTTGCTGCCTTTCACAAGAACCTGCACAGAAAATATGGAGTAGGCTTAGTACTGAGTGAGTTGGATTAACGGCTGCTCCTGCAAGTTCTCCTGGCATCTACAGCACCTACACCTGACTCGTGCTGGAGTCTCCCTACTCCAGCATGACTGCTTTCTGGTCCAGGTCAGTTTCCTTAGAACCTGCTTGTTACAAACCTGCAGCCTGGCTGGGAAAAGAAAGACAACCCTCTATGCCTTAAAATGCTTAAATCAAAATCACTGCTCTTTCCTCTTCCATTTTATATCATTAAAATATGTAATAAAGACAAACAATTGTAGGTTCCTGTATGGTAATACCCAGGGGATCTCTGGACCTCAAGCAGACAGAGCTATGCATGTTGCTGTCTGAGTGACTTGCTCGCTATAAACGTTCTTTCTAATAAATGCTGTTGGCCATTACCAATTAAGGAGTTTCCACTGTGATTTGAATCATTATCTCAAAGCGCAGTTGTACCTGATGTGCTAAGAATGATTAACCAGGGTTAATCAAAGTGAAGCTACCTACAGAGGTAGCATTACCTCTATAGGAGCCCAAATTTGAACTCACAATGGGAAGCATGTACATCATTGAGGAAAGTCAGTAATATCTGGTATCGAAAGGCATATGATTATTTTCGCTAAATGTTTCTATAAATATTCTAAAACCATGAAAGAGAACCAGAAGTACCACTTAAATTTGAAATGCTCACCTATACTTTAACCAATAAATTGTCAAAAGATGATGGGAAGGAGATCACTAAAAAATTTCCTGAATTGTGGGATAGTCACTATTGATCACAGAGATCAATTCTATCCTCCCTGAAACACCATCCCAGGGATGGCAGGATAGTTTGGATTTTGCCCTCCAAGATCAGAGACTGCAGAAATGAGAGCTGACACTCTGAATCCACTGTCCCACCCCCTCACAGCCAGCACGGAGAGAACCACTCCAGCTGCTTCTCCAGGGTTGGAAACCTGACCTTGGAGAAGAGGAAAAGGATGTGGAGAGGCAGAAACTGGAGAAGCCAGGAAACAATTTAGTGATTAGAGTGCTGGATTGTGGACATGGGAGACCTAAACACTACTTGGCCATGAAGCTCACTGGGTGACTTTGGGCCAGTTACTTACTCTAAGCCTAACCTGTCTCATGGGGTTGTTGTGAGGACAAAATGGAGCTGGGCAAGTTCCCTTGGATTCCTCACAAGAGGAAATAAGGCAGGATATAAATGCAATGTTATAATAATAGTCCTGATTTTCTTTCAGTCTGCTTACTCCCCCTCTGAAGACCTTTCACTATAGTGAAAAAACAAAGACCACCTCCAAACAAAGACCAAAAAAGCAAAGATCATCTCCAGTGCAACACCTGCCCTGCCAGCTTCAGCCCAGCAGGCATCAAATGCTCACCCAGCCCTCCTGTGCTACCTTACTGCTACTGTAGCTGAGATAAAGCCACTCTGTGCTCTTTGAATCAATTCTGGCAGATGATTTTTTTTAAAAAATGCACTTAGAATAATGACATTTTATACAGGTTTATGCCTTGTATGCTAATGAAAACTGAAAGGTACCATTCTTTATGCAAGACAGTAACAAAATATGCTATAATTTTAAGGCACTGGAACCTGTACAAACAGCATGGAACCTAATAAGCATACATATATTGCCAGTTTCCTGATTATGCACATGAATCAATGTTACCAAAAACATTCTTGGTACTATATCCTGACAACATATCCTCTAACAAGAAACAAACAAGAAACATGCAATTCTTATTTTCTAACATAATGAATTACTTTTGTAGCAAGAGGGCTTAATATAAGAATGTAATGGTTCAAAAACACTACCTTGAAGTAGGTCCAAGTGTGTTTCCGATGTTCACACCATTCAGAGAAGCGGGAAAGGCTCCTGAAGAACAGCAAGAGATCCCCGCTCTCTTCCACTCTAGAATACAATGTAATTTGTAAGAAATATTGTGCTTTCTCCTACAGACTTATTATATAACTTTTTTCTAGATATTTTTATAGTTTCCCTATAGTAAATCATCCAGCTAAAAGTTGTTCAAATTTACTCTCGGTACAGAAATGTTTTCACATCATTACTTTATTGAACAATATAATCCACACTTGTTTCTCTCTTCTGTTTAGAGCTATTTGTTGTTATTGTATTTAAGACTAATTGTTGTTAACATGTCCCAAGAGGCTTAGACCCAATTTGCACTTAATGCAAAACCATCTTTGACAAGGTTACTAACCAGGCTCAGTAAACACCATTTAGGGCCAGCAGACCAATATTGTAAAACACAATTTGAAGTAGCTTCGTACAGTATTCATAGCAGTAGTACTATCATTAATTTCTATCAAACATGGTGCTCAAGACCGTTTTAAATCTTGTCCTATTATGTCCAAATCTGGTATCCTGTTCTGCCTTGTTTCATGTTCATCCCAGCTGCCACTTAGCAACAGAGAAATAAGGGAAGAACACTGAATATAAGACTGTTCACACAGATTACAGACTCTTGCTGGCATTTCTGCAGACCTCACCCATCATCCTGAGTCTCCCTGACAAAAGTTCCCGATACCAAACTCCTCACTGTCAGGTTCTCAGCAGCGGCCATGAGAGGGGCAAGGGGAAGATGTGAAGAGACTCCACAGCATTTTTACACCTTTCTAGTGAGGCATATATGTCAAGAACACACATTTATTTATTTATTATATTTACATCCCACCTTTCTTTCTTCCAAGGAACTCAGAGAGACTTACACAATTCTCCTCCTCCTTCCAATCTACCACCCTGTCAGGTACATTAGCTGAGAAACTATGACTGGCCCAATGATGTGAGGGGCAGGGGCGGGGGAGAAAGGGCAACACATCCACAGCAGACTAAGCAAATTATAATTTGCTTGAACTAGGTCCTAGCTTGTTCAGCACATCATAGGTAAAGTAACTAGTCTTTATGTTATATTTTAAATGCTCTTAACATCTTACTTTTCCTGTGCTGTCGCACATGCCCTGCCAAGTCTTTTTGAAGGAGGAAAAAACCCCAGTGGAACTGACTGCTCGAGAACTTTTTTAAAAACAGAAAAAACATCTATGAGGGAAGGAGAGAAACCATCACTGCATAGCATCTCAACCAAAGGGGGAAAAAAGGACAAAGGGGGAAAAAAGGAAAAAGATAAACGTACATTAAACAACTCAAAGACAGCACAATTAACAAATGCCATCACCCATAAATTTTATCAGGCTCTTCAAGGGGAATGGCATCATCCTCCAAAAAAATTACAAGGAGAGGAAAGGCTTGCCAATTGCAAACATTCCCAAGCTGGCCTACTAGGCTATCAGGAAAGAAGTCAGGTGCCTATGGAAGAAAAATGCCTAAGTACACTATAGAAGTCTGTATTAGACAACATCTCAGAGGAAAAGAGCATCCCATTGGGATGAAGGAAAGGGGCATCTCCATTGGGACTTTACACTATTTCTGTTTAACATCACAACCCCTCCACTACCACCGCAGCCAAACACACTGTATTTCAGATAGTCTTTCCTAGCCACTTTAACATTCACATGAAAATTGGAGAAGGCGAGAAGAGACGCTTTGGGGGAATCTGGTGAATGACTCTGCACAGTGTGGAAACAGATGGCAAAGTACTGAGAACTAAAGCAAGGTATGGAATATGCTGAGTTTCCTCACTGGGCTTTAACAAGCTACTGAAGTTATAAGGGAAAGAAAGCAGACAACAGGCAAAAAGTGAGATGTTCATGTGTCACTGTGGCAGAAACGTCCAAACATATCTTAGCAATGGACCTAAAAACAAAATAGAGTTTTAGAAGGGCTTCAGAAAAATAGCTGTAAAGCAGGCTTGATGAGCAGAACATAGATCTCCAGAAGTCAAGACTTCCAACTCCCTGAATTCTTGATAATCACCCATGCCACCTGGTGCTTCTAGGAGGTTCTTATATGTATATTTACAGCATTATAATCCTACTGTTCAGTTAAAAAGGGCTTCAGGTTATCTGGAGAGCTACATTCTTTCCCACCTCTAATCTAAAGGACAAGGGAAAGAATATTATTAATTGGATTTGCCAATGCCTGTGGGAAAGAGAAAGAAAGATCATAAGGGGGGAGCTCCTGAAAAGGAACTAAGGTGTAAAAATAACAGGTTAAGTGTGTTAAGACATGTGAAAAAGATGGAGCTGGATGGCTGTACCACATTAGGGACTCAGGTGAACATTACTGGACTTTTAAGCTCTGAGTCCAGGTGGAGGAGTAGGTATTCTTCTTTCCCTAGCCAGTATAACTAATAATAATACCTCAATTGGAAATGGAAATGCAGGAAGACTTTGAATCAGTCCCTTTGCCACAGTCAGTTCATTGCCTGCTGAAGTTTAACATACAAGAGCTTTCCTTCTCTGCAACACTGAGGAACCTATTAAAATAGTCCACCCAAAGGATAATAGAGCCAAATGGATTTCAGAGGCCTCTGAGGTGGTTTCTGGCTGAGATGTTTGATTTTCCTGTGGACTACAGAAATGCCTCTGAGAGTTAACAATTAATCTTGAGTGCCCTCTCCAGAGGAGAACTTATACTGTTTTGTGGGTTTTTTTCCAAGACTAAAAGGAATGAAACAAAACAGAAGACAATGGTGGATGGGAAAAGTCTCCTAGTCAGGGCAATCAAACATTGGTGTGTGCCTATGGTCAAAAATATTTATAGGTAGTGACACCAGCAAAGAAACACTACCTTGCTGCTTTTATTGAATCCTTTATGTGCCACCTACTAGCGTTTTTAAAGTTGTCTGGGGCTTATTACATACTGGCCCTAAGGACACAGTTGGACTCTCTGAGACCTAGGCACTTCTTGGATAAAATCTCTTAGATCTGCCAGGAATTAGACTCTAGATGAATCTAATGAGATACTCAGAGTACAGCCATATCCAGTTTCTTGTAAGTCTTTCAACTGATACTGTTCAAGGACATTGATAGGTCTTTGGGAAAGGTCTTTGTGTGACTACCTCTGTTTGGGATCCTTGTCCCTCTTGGCTTATAAAAGTGGCAGAAAAAGAAAGCCAGCTGGACTGGGGAGGTGATTAATGCCTCCTTGTGAGAGGGAGTGGGCCTGAATTGCCTGAAAGACACTGGTGAAACTATTCCTGAAGAAATCATTCCTGAACTTGGAAAACCTTAATAACCTTAGGAAGCTGGCAAATGTCCCTTTCCTGAGTAAGGTCCTTGGGTGGATGCTTGCAACCAACTCCAGACACTCTTGGAACTAGCTAGTAACCACTTGCCCCTATTTCCTGGATCTGGGTTAGGGTTCAGGCCATTTTTTGACATGAAAACCTGCTTGATTGTCCTATATCAGGACATAGGCAAGGGGAGTGTGACCTTGCTGATCCTCTTTGATTACTCACTGGCTTTTGATACTACCAACCACAGAATCTTCCTGGGACAACTGTCTGAGTGGGAGTGGTACTAGATTGCAGCAGTTTCATTTCTACTTGGATGGACAGCTCCAAATTATGGTGCTTGGGGAATACTGGCCAGCCCCATGGTTTCTCTGCAGAAGTCGATTTTCTCCCCCATGTTATACAACATCTGCATAAATCATTTTGTGGAGCCATCCAGCATTTTGGAGTGTGTTGCCATCAGTGGCATGCAGTTCTATTTCAACAAGTGAAATAGATGGCTAAACTGGCCCCTCAGTCTTGCAATGGATGGATGGCTAAACAAACCGAAACACAATATAAACAAGACTAAGTTGTTAATTTTGGTCCTCCTGACAAGATAAAGGGTGCTCAACCTGTTCTGAATGGGGTTATACTCCCCCCGTGAAAAAGCAGGTTCATACCTTGGGGTGGGGGGTTGTCTGGAGCCACTTTTATCATTTGAAGCTCAGGTAGCCTCACTGGCAAAGAGTGCATTCTACCAACTTTGGCTGGTGGCACTATCTGGACAGGGATAACCCAGCTTCCGTTATCTATGCTCTGGTGACCTCCAAGTTAGGTTATTGCAATGTTCTCTATGCAGGACTGCCTTGGAAGACTGTTCAGAAGTTGCAGCTAGAACAGATTGTTGCAGCTAGACTGATTAACAGGGACGAGAAGGTCCAAACATAGAAGACCAATCTGGCTGGCTTGCAACGGCTGCCTGTATGCTTTCAAGCCAGATTCAGGATGCTTGTCTTGACCTATAGAGCCCTACATGGTTTAGCACCACACTATAGTATGGAGCACCTCTTCTGGCATGAACTTGTCTATGCACTAGACTCATAGTCAAAGGCCCTCCTCCAGAGCCTCCTCCAAGGGAGGTTTAGAAGCTGGTAACAAGGAAGAGAGCCTTCTTGGTGGTAGCACCCTAATTATGGAATGATCTCCCCTATATGGCCTATCTGTTGCCAACATTATTGCTTTTTCAGCATCTGGTAAGACCTCCTCTCAGACATTTGCCAGGACCTTCCCTCCTTCCTTCCAATTGATACATAGATCCTCTATGCACTGCCTACTTATATGTATACTTTTCATGTAAATAGTTGTATAATTTATTTTTATAATGTTAACCCCCACAGAGAGGTTTCATTACAGGGCAGTGTAGAAATGTAATAAATGGAATGAAAAGAAAATGAAAATATTTTGTAACACTTGTGGAAAATAAAGCTCAACACTGATCTATCAAGTTTTCTCTTCTTTGGTGGTTGTTGGGGGCAAGGGATACCATAAACTGATCTAGTTAAACAAGGGAAGTCCATCACTCTCAAAAGAAATAAATCCTTAACAGAATAGCCCAATTTTAAGACTGATCATTTCTGTAAGACATCATAAGTTTTCACATATGTTAAAAAAACCCCTCTCTTGTGAACTACAAATGAAGGATGATGTTTTTCTACTTTTGTAAAACAATTTTTCCATGTTTACAAAACTGAACAAACACATTTTTAAAAAATTGCTGCTTACTACTTTAACTCTCTTTTAAAAATAAAGTTTTGATAATACCAAAGTACTAGTATGATTTTGCACACACACAGAAAAACAAGCTCCATGTTTAACCTTGTCCCCATCCCACCCCCATCCTAATATCTTATAATACATAATTGAATCCAGATGTGGTGTAACTAGTTTTTGGCACCCTGCTGGTAGACTCAAATATCAGCTGACTAGTTGACAAAACTCAAGTTCAAACATTTCACAGCATACCAAAAAAGTGACTTCATGAATTATTATACAATGAATGAGTCTATCTTGCTCATGCAAGGAACCCAAGGTGGCTTTCAAGGTTTACCTCCTCTCCGTGTTTATCCTCACAACAACCACTTTGTAAGGTAGGTTAAGCTAAAAATCTGGGACTGGCCCAAAGCCAACCAGTGAGTTTCATGACTGAGTGGGGACTACAACCCAGACCTCCTGAATCCCAGTCCAGCACTTCCACTACATCACACCATTCTTCTTTAGCACATGAATGACACACACACACACACACACACATACACATATATGTGGTAACATATACCAATTCAGAAAAGGTTGGAGGAATTAATATAATTCCTTATGTTGCCCTTTTTTTACACCATTACACACAGACATCTTTCTCATAAACATGATCTATTTCAGATAGTTCTTCTTCCCAAAGCATGAAAGTGAAGGACCATTCAGATCCTTTGCAGGAAAGCCAATATGCCACCAGAATGGGCCTGGTTTATTCTACGTTCACCTTCTCATGTCTCCACACATCGTCCCATCTAGACATCCGTGTTCAGTACTCCCAACAGGAATTCTGCTTTGTTTTCCACTAATGGTGCTTTCACTATGTAGAAGACAATAATAGCTTCACGGAGGCTCTGTCTAACACTTCAAATCCAATCCCATCAACAGCAAACAGTCCCTTTAGATCCTAGAAATCCCAACTGTCTTCTCCTCTCAAAATATTCTTTAACACTGTATTCCAGCTGATGTTTGAGAAAAGGGACTTCACTCCCTCTAGACCCCCTGTCTCCCTCACCCATCCTTGCCTTGTCCTGCTTCTTCCATACCATTTTCCAGCCCAGCTAGTACTTATTGGAACCTGCAGATCTCTAATCAAGATTTAAATAAAAGCACAGAATAATTAGGTTCAGAAGTCTGCAGTATTATCAATTCTATATAACCTTGCTTGCAGCAAAGTAACAGCAAACATTTATTTATTTATAAGCTCATACTTTATATTTCTTTCCTCTTAAAGTACATAGTCCTTTGTCTTAAAGAAATAGCTACTACTGAATTGCTGCACTGAACCCTCATGCCAATTAAGATACTTAGGGGTGAAAAAATGGAGCCCTTAGTTGATTAAAACTACCTAATAAAATATCTACAATTTTGGTTAACATAAAAGTATTTCTAAATATATGTATTTCTAGCCATTCCAGAATACACATATTAATTTCTGACTCAC